>NC_062546.1:161797618-162104342 GCF_016906955.1 Phacochoerus africanus | reverse complement strand
TTTATATTAATTTTATCATTTCTTTAAAAA
The DNA here is from genome assembly GCF_016906955.1 of Phacochoerus africanus. Taxonomy (NCBI): domain Eukaryota; kingdom Metazoa; phylum Chordata; class Mammalia; order Artiodactyla; family Suidae; genus Phacochoerus; species Phacochoerus africanus. Next base: position 162,104,312 of record NC_062546.1, on the reverse strand, counting down.
TATCAAATCATATTACTATATTCATTTCATTGATGTATGTATTGAACGCAGAGTTACTGAAAGTTTAATGTATGAAAGGTGTTGGGCAGGGTAGGCAACACAAAGATGATTTAGCCACTACTTCTAAAAGTCCAGAAGTACTTAGAGTTTGAGATCATGGTCCTGAAATCCTAAATAATTATGCCTAATAAACTTAGGTATAAAAAATATAGTAAATAATGATCATATAATCAGAGTTCATTGGTCTTTCATAAACATAGAAATGCTAGGTCTTTGTAAACCAATCCTAACATTTCCTTTTTTCTGAGCTACATAGTTTTTAAGCCATTTCAGCAATCAAGGAGGGTTCTTTCTCTTATTCAAAGAAAAAAAAAATTCCTCATAGATTTCCAACTTCCAATGGTTGCTGAAATTCATGAACTGATTTTTTAATTATTTATTATTTATTTAACAGATGCAAGGCTCTAAGAGGTGGAGAGAGAAGGGAGATTTATGACACTATATAGTAGAGAAAAGGAAGTATAATCCATGCTTTCATGAAGGTTATACCCAGCAAAATTACATCCTACTTTCACCTGAAATAACCTAGGTCCCCCTTTTGAGATGAGAATAGAAATGCCAAATGTCTATATTTTTTCCTTAGCCATTCCTTGAAAGGCTTTATTTGAGGCAGCAAGAGGAAGGAATTTCCAAAGGGGAAACAGACCTCGAAAGGAGATCCCAGAACAAGCGATGCTAGCGAGGAAGGGAAAGGGAAGAAGATGTGGGCCCAAAAAGTCTGTGGGACTAAGATCAGATCAGTTAAACAGGAAAAAATAGCCAATGAGAAAAGGAATACCTTGCAAGATATCCTGAATAATTGTTTAGGTTGGTGCTATGGCTTAAGTGAATTCTTCACTCAAACATTGAATCTGGTCAATTCAATTTAATCAAATTTTCTCTTTGCATCTCTATTCTCATTTCATCATTTTGTTATGATAGCAAGTGGATTTCTCAACTGCCAGTCATTTTCTGGTCAAGATTATATATGGTATACATCCCTGAATTTCTTTGGCTTCAATTTGGAGAAACCTTCAAAGACCTTGATGGCTTACATAATGTACTCTTTAGAAGTTTTCATATACCTTTCTGTCTGTTGTGATACTAACAGGTAATTATTTCATTGTCCTTCAAGGAGACAGTCCCTAGAGTCTAACACAATAGTCAAAACCTAAACTAGTTTCAGCATAAATGAAGCTATCGTTTCAAAAATACAAAGTGTCCATCCTTTCCCCTCTCTATTTACTACAAACAGTTAAGCAGAATAAACCTGATCTACAAAGGCACTTCTTCAAATCCATTATGAAAAGGACCAGAAGCTCTTTGAACATGCAGACCTGACCTCCGATTTTTCAGATGCCAAGAATCAGCCAAGGAAGCAGTGTCGTGATCCCAGTAGCTGTCATCATACAGCACCATCATGGCCACCTAAGCATGTAGAGGTGGTTACCATCTGTACCTATTTGTTCCTAAATAACTGAAGTGGTACAAATAACCAAGTGTTCCTAAAGCAGTTGTCTACAAAAAAAAAAAATCGTGTACAATACCACTTTACCTGTCAACATTTTTAAGAGATCTAGGTATTTCTGATACAGATGGTCTAAAGACTACATTCTGAGAGGCACTGGTGTGTAGACAAACCCTCTCTCACTCAATCAATGAGCTGATCAAGCAGTGATTCCCAGGAAGTAAGTCTGGTGCCAGGCTGAATGCTTAAGAATACAGAATCCTAGGCTTCTCCCTAGATTTATGATGACCCAGAAATCTGCTTATAAATGTTTAAAAGTTCTCCGGAAAATTCTAATACACAGCCTGTGGTGAGAGGAAAGGGGTTGTATTTTAGTTGAACACATCTGTAGGGGGTCCTTGTTCCACAATTTACTAGCTCTCTGACCTTATGTAATATCATTGGTCTGTAAAATGGCTGTTGTGAAGATTAAAGAAAGCAATGCATGTTAAGAACCCAGCATGTAGTAAGCTGCTTGTTATTGTTATCATTATATCTGATGCTCAGCTCTAAGTAAGATATACAGAAGTAAAATGAGTAGTTCACTGCTTCTAGAAGCATATCATCTATTTAGAAAATAAATATAAATATTAATAAAAATTTAAAACAGTTTATATTCTCAGGCAGTAACATATTTGCCCACACAAACAGACACAATATTGAGCCACAAAAAAGACTGTAAAATATAGTGAATGATAAGAACACAGGAAACATCAAAAAATCTTGCTTTAAAAGCGGCTAATTCTTTTAAAATTAATTCAGGTGACCTAATTTTCATTAATTCACCGAATTTTTCTTTCTGTTAAAAATATTAAAATCATGAGTGATGATCAACTTATTATTTAAAACTGAAAATAGAGTAGTATGTATCTGGGGAAGGCTCCATGGATAGACTTCAACGGGCCCATGAAACCTCTAAAATATTATGCAGAGTTGCTTATATGAGTACAAATATTTCTGAAGAGAGATCCATACCTTTTATCTGATTCTCAGAGGGTTTGGTGGTCCCCCCAAAATGTTAAGGACCGCTGAAGGCCCACCTCTTATGTGCATCCTCATATAGGCTGAAGAAGTGTAACTCCTGATTGCATCCCAAATAATCTCCTTGTGTACTTTCTCTTAAAAGTCCTCTGAATCATTTTCTTCCAGCTTTCACCATTCAAATATCCCAAGAAAAGGAGTAACACAGTAAGATCTCATTTAAGGAAATTGTAAAGCCGAGTTTCATGGCTACTTCAGCCTATTCAATTTCTGCAGGCATCAGCACGGAAGTTTATGTACATGTTTTAAAAGTTCCAGTGGCACAGATTAACTGACGATGATTTTCTGAGTTTTCCCTTTTTATTTTTATCCATTGCTCACTCTTCTGAATTATTTTTGATTAGTTCTATGTTTCTTTTCATCTCAGGTAGAAGAGTGAAGGAACTTCCCCTGGAAGGACATAATTCAATTTTTGCCAACTTGCATTTTGCCAACCTAGCAATTCTTCCACTTTGTGTTTTATTTAAAATGTGGTAACAACACTACTGATGCTACACGTTTTTATTCCTCTCTTCCTTTAGGTGTGTGTGCAACATTGACTGTTCTCAAACCAACTTCAATCCCCTCTGTGCTTCTGATGGGAAATCTTACGATAATGCATGTCAAATCAAAGAAGCATCATGTCAGAAACAGGAGAAAATTGAAGTCATGTCATTGGGTCGATGTCAAGGTAATGTTCACACCAAAATTCATTTTAAAGAATGTCTTTAGTCTTTGCGTAGAAATGAAATGTGGAGATAACTCCTTATTAGGCAGCAATTTCATTTTTGAAAGACCGTTGTGATTTGTAATGGATAATAAAGTTTACTGTAGCAAATGTGGTGATTATAGGAATTCGAGGGCCTACTGGCAATTGTCCATAACTTTTTTAATGACCACACCTGTGCAATATGGAAGTTCTGGGCCAGGGATTGAATCCAAGCTGCAGCTGTGACCTGAGCCACAGCTGCAGCACAACTGCATCTTTGAACCCACACCTCTCCAGCAACCCAAGCCACTACAGTTAGATTCTTAACCCACTGTGCCATGGCTGGAATTCCCATGTTTATTCTATATAGTGGGACTGTATCTTCAAACCATCAACACAGAGGCCAATATTCAGAGAGAAAATATTCTCCTTGCACAGGGAAAAAAGGTGAAAATCACTTTTAGCAAAAAAAAACTAGAGTAATTAGACAACCCTGAAATCAAAAGCAAATCACACCATTTTTATGGATTGATTCAATAAAAATATTTCAAGTATATTTTTATAAGCAGGATGTACTAAAATGTTCTATTTTGTTGGTTGTTCAGAAACATATTTTCTTGATTTTTGACTAGTTATTCTTTTACCCAACCTATCTCAGTTATAATTGTGAACCTTCTCCTTGCCCTAAACATTAGAAAGCCTGTATCATTCTATTATTCACTCTCAAACAAATTGACATTGTAAAGCTTCTTTATATAAAGACTGCTTAGAAAAATACCTTGATTGCTCAGTGAAAATACCTTCATTATAATTAAGATACTATTTTGAAGGATGCTATCAAGGACAACATAGAAGATACTATTTTGAAGGATATGTTTGATAATATCTAGGAAATAGTTAATTAATTTTTATTCCTCATTTTTTAACACAGATAACACAACTACGACTACTAAATCTGAAGATGGGCATTATGCAAGAACAGATTATGCAGGTAAGTAATATTTTCTACTGCAAAATATGAGCACCTGTATTAAAGAGTCCTGGAGAATCACTGTTTACCATTTTAGGTTGATCGTGCAAGATTTCTGACATGTGCAAGTGTTCTCTTGCTTAGTTCAAGTTTTCAATAGGCAAGATTGAATATTTGTTGAAGCAAATAGGACACTTTTTTTGCCACAGTTAAAGCAATTGTCAAAAATGTCAGTAAGATATAATTAACTTGTTTTGACAGAAAAAAATGGTACAAATGACAAAACATTTATCAAATTAATGGGCATCAATGGAAATTAATGCAATTTTTGGCAGTGTATTGTAATAAATGCAAATGTTCTTGAATTTTTATAAAAATCAACAATAAAAAAGTTTAGTCTCTAAAATAGCTAGAAAGAAAGGAAAGCTATAAATAGTAATACAGGCTCTCTCTATTTGGATGCAAAGTTAAAAAGGTATGGTTAATTTATTTTAAAAAATAAATTTCTCAGAGTTCTGCTGTGTCACGGTGGGTTAAGAATCTGACCACAGTGGCTCGGCTCGCAGCAGCAGAGGTTCAATCCCAGCTGCCTGGCACAGTGGGTTAAAAGGATCCTGCGTTGTTACAGCTGCAGCTTGGATTCCATCCCTGGCCCAGGAACTTCCATATGCCATGGACGCAGCCATAAAAAAAAATTAAAAATAATAAAAATAAATTTATTTAATTTATTTAGTAGCTAAAATGTAAAATTATAGTTACTAAAAATTACGCTCTGACACACTCAAAATTATAAAGCGTTTTATGTAGAAATGTGTAAATCTTATTTACCAATTATATTATTTTGAGGAATATTTTTACCTATATAATTTTCCTTGGGTGAGAAATAATTTACCGATATTCAAATAAGATTTTAACAGACTCTTAAATTTTATAGAAATTTAGGGTAAAAAATGTAACAAAAATAAAATTATTGAGGTTTATAATGATATGTGAGTTGGGGTTTTTTTTGGGGGGGTGTCTTTTTAGGGCTGCACTCGCAGCATAAGGAAGTTCTCAGGCTAGGGGTCAAATCGGAGCTGTAACTACTGGCCTACCTCATAGCCACAGCAATGAGGGATCCAGGACGGGTCTGTGACCTACGCTACAGTTCACAGCAACGCTGGATCCTTAACCCACTGAGCAAGGCCAGGAACTGAACCTGCATTCTCATGGATGCTAATCAGATTCCTTTCTGCTGAGCCACGACGGGAACTCCCAGTTTTTTTAAATCAGTCTTCCATTTAGCTATGAAACGTTCGTAATTAGATTTATGGCTAATATTCATTCAAAAAGTTGCTTGCCTTTTGAAATACCATACTATTCACTCTTTCTGCAATTGCATGTCCTTTAATAATATTTCTCCCACTATATTTATATACATAATGAATCTTAATGATATACTTTAGAGTTAGATGTTTTCCTTATAGATACCTCAAACCTCTTAGAATTTGAAAAATAACAAAAGGATTCTTAAAATTTTAATCTTAATGATTTTCAACATGTAAATAAAACTTTTTGTGTGCTAGAAGCCTAGAATTATCATGGACAATAATAAGAGGAAAAAAATGCTATGTAGATATTGTATATCTGTTCCCAAAGTGTCCAGGAAAAATATTAACAGGTATTCCTTGAGAGTTCCTTTGTGGCACAGTGGGTTGAGGATCCAGCATTGTCACTGCACTGCTATGGCACGGGTTCAATCCCTGGCCCAGGAACTTCTACATGCCACGGGTGCAGCAAAAACAAACAAAAAAAAGAGTTCCCACTGTGGCACAGCAGGAAACAAATCTGACTAGTATCCATGAGAATGCTGGTTCCTTCCCTGCCTCACTCAGTGGGTTAAGGATCTGGCTTTGCTGTGAGCTGTGGTGTAGGTCGCAGACATGGCTCAGATCCTGCATTAGCAGGCAGCTATAGTTCTGATTCTGCCCCTCGCCTGGGAACTTCCATATGCTGTGGGTGCGGCCCTAAAAAAGCAAAAAAAAAAAAAAAGAAAGAAATATTATGTGAAAATAGCAGTCCATAGTCAAGTGTGAGAAAAGAATTATTTACCCAGAACTCCTCATAGCTCTACATGCACTGTAAAATTCTTAAAAGATATGCATATTTTATTTAATGGTTTTTATGTTTTGCAAGGAGTTTCTAATATATACAATATACACACAAATATAGGCTATATAGTAAATGAACCCACATGTATTCATCATAACCTAGCCCCACCCTCATACCCATCATTCCCCAGTTTCAAAACATGTGGAAATAAACTCCAGAAATTACATCATTTTATTCATAAATACTTTACCTTGCAGCTCTAAAAGATCAAACCTTTTTAAATAAAATTACAATGTCATTACCACACCTAAAATAAGTAGAAATAATTCCTAATAATGCAAATCTTTTATCAAACTTATTTGATGACTAGCACATTTCTTGTGGCACGTTTTGCAATACTAGTGTCACCGCTAAGAAAGCACTTTGGAATATGCTGATCCACAGGAAAATGTTAAAATTAATGAAAGATAATACTGGAAAATTAAAATCTGAAGCTAATAGCATATTTAAAAATTTTTAAATGATATAAAATTTAAATTCAACTTTTTTTATAAATAATAACTATATGTTGGCATTTTAAGTCATTACCTGACATATTTAATTCTACTGTAGTCTAAAATATTTGGAGATTTTACAAGGATCTCAAATTTATAAAAGGAGTAACTTACTAACTGTACTTAAAATACTTTACTCCTCCTTTTTTTGGCAAAGTAATTTATTTGGAAAAAAACCTCAAAAATGTAACATTTTGTGACTATCTTCTCCATTGAACCATCCATCACTGGACTCAGGGAAATAAAACCTCTCCCTGAGAATTGTCCCTGAAACTAAGAACTCTTCAAGTTGATTAGGATCAATATGTAAATATATGTGCTTTTATAAAATTGCACCAATAAATATTATAATAGTGTTTACCATTCTCTCAATATTATTCATATTGTGTATTAATAGTTTATCCATTTTCAAAGAGTTTTAGGGAGTTTAATTTTTATTTCAAAAAAATTTTATATGTAAGTTTGGTTTCAAACAGATCATCTTTGGTCTTCAGTGTTAATACTTTTAATTGACATTGTTTCCTATCTTATGTCTTTCTTTATTGAACATGAGAATGTGTTTTTAAGTACATGTAAATGAAACTATCTAGACACCCCGTGTTGTCCAAGATCTTCCAATTTGACATCCAATTTATCTAGTAAATCTCAAAGAAAAACTTTCGAGATAAAAGTTTAAAAATACATGTTTGCTAAAATCCAAATTTAAGACAGGAACAAAGATAATGTCAACTGAAGCTTGCAACTTTTAATTAAACATTGATTGCACGCTGTAAAATTCTCCTGGATTTAATTTGTATGTCTTTATCTTCATCAATGATCTTATTGAAATACAATATATACCCCTTTTTAGACATTATTTAAATAATAATCATTTCCCTCAACATTTCCATGCTTCCAATAGTATTTGCACTTTCCTGAATTTTGGAAACACAAACTTTGGAAAAAGTAAAAGGAACCAAATGGAGACTCAGTATGTCATTGTCCTCTTGATTTCTATTTCACATGCTCCAAACTCCCCAAGGAAGGAAAACAGGAACTGTGTGACTCATGTTCCTAGAAGTTTGCTATGTGCTTAGAGCTAATTTAATGTCAGTCACTTCCCTTGTTGGACAAACATTCATGCACTTCACCACAGGGAAGTACAGATCTTAACCCACTCTCATTTTTTTTTCCATATATGTCCTTAGTACTATAGGTTAAAAACTTTTCCCAAGCCCCCTTTTTTCCTCTTTGAACCTACCTTGCAGCTATTAATGTAAGAACACATATTTCTTTTAAAAAAAATGCTGTCTCATTTTTCATATCACTTTTAAAAAGAGAGACTCCAACTAAGGACCAGCAGGGGCTGATTTACAAAAAAAAAAAAGCAAACTAAGAGAGCCATGTCTCCAACAAAACTAGAATGTGACTTAACTTAGGAAGAGCTGTGAATTCTGTGACCCCCATACAGTTATATGACAGGCATATAGCTGAAGTGGATGCTAGGAAACCAAAGAATTTGCTGGATCATACCTGCCAGTGTTACTTTCTGATTGTGTGTGACTTTGGTCTCTATTCTGCCCTCTCTCCTTTAATGAGACCCAAGGCATTGGTTTGTCCTGAATCAAAAGCTTTGGGTCTCTTTGTTTCAAGCCAGACAGGATTCCTGTCTGATGAGCTAAACAAGCCACTTAATGCTATTCTTCCTTCATCAGTCTAAGACAGGCTTAGATTTAGGTCTTTCTCTTCACTGGCATAAAGGTTCAGAGAACACAATTTTATAAAACCACAAAGCTAGGGCTTTCAGGGATTTCTTCTGTTTCCAAATGCTAGTTAGTATTAAACTTTCCTTCTGGAAATTGTAAATGGCAAATGTTTTATATGTCTTGAAATTTGCAACATTTTCTTTAAAAAAAAATATACATCGCCCTCATGTCTTATAATAAAAAAATGAAATACTATTTTGTTTTTTTCATTTGCCATGTGTATTTTCTGATTGTGTTATTTTTCCTTCCAAAAGTCTGGTTATGCTTCATAAAATGGCTGTATATTTTTCCAATAAAAATATACTTAATTTTATAAGTTATTAGGTGTTAAAGAAAACAAGTAAAGCAAATGAAGTTAAATTATTTTGTCTTTCATAATCTATAAAATAAAATGTATTTTTAATGACATTCTGTACCAATTCCCAAAAGTATTTGCAGTGGCTTATAATGAAAATATATTCAATGAAATTGTTTACAGAGAAGTTGAAAACATAAAAGCAGAAAAAAAGAGTTGTTGAGAAAAATAAGTGTATCAGCAACATAGACTATTGTAGTTGCTGCATTTAACCCTAAGCTTGCTTGCAACCACTATAAAAAGAGAAATTATGATTGAGTCAATTCATTCAACAAATATTTTCAGAGTCCCTGCTATATGCACTCTACTGTTCTGGGCTTTACAAAGGTGATTAACCAAGATCTCTGCTAAAATGGCACTTAGGTCTTTCATTGCCTGATAAACATAAATAATCAGTTCAGAGACCAAAGACCAAGTTCGTCCAGGGCCAAATTCTGAAGGATATAGTTAACAGATATTTTTATAAGGCATCACCAGAAAATATAGAATGGATAATATCTTCAACAGTGATTTTTATAAAATATGCTAAGAGGCTCTTCATATGGCTGGGTATTTTTCAAAATCAACTTCTGATAACATTCTAGAGCATGGCATTAAAATATATATAGCTCAATGATAGGGTTTCTATGATAAACTAAAGTAATGAGCTATATTTATGTATATTTTCAAATTGGAAAATAAAACAGGATACTGAGGAAAATGGCTGTGAGGGAAAGCACACTCAGCTTGCTTTCCTCATGTATCTAGAGGTTCAAGAGGAATTGGATAGCAGAATAGTCAGAAAGCTTGAGTAAAGATGAATATGTTTAAAAAAAATGTTAGATTATAGTCTGTATAGAGGGAAGAGAAACTTCTCTTGTTTTTATTAACTGTTAATGAGAAAAGTCCTCAGTTACCTCCACTCTTGGAGGGAGCCAGCATCTCCTGAGCTCTGAGTCTAGGTACGGATGTGCATGGAGCCCATGTGTCTACTGAAGACACATTACACCATGGCCGTTCATCCTTCTTATAATATTTAGGCAAGATAAATTTTTAGGAATTATTCTCTTTAGAAAGTTTTTCCTTATCTTTAAGCAATTAGATATTAAGCTCGGGTCTGAAATATGGAAAAAAGTAACCAGAAATACACATTTAAACCAAATTCTATCCATCCTATTATCTTTCCATCAACCCATTTTACCACACTAAGAGGAAACTGACATCTTGAAAGAGTATCTAGATAGCCTAAGTGAATTGTCATAATAACTTTTTCTCTGTAGAAGTCATTGCAATTTACAAAGGCTTTTCACATATATTGTCTCCTTCCATCTTGACAACAGAAATGTGAGGGAGATATTATATGCATTTGACAGGTGAGAAATGGAGGTTCAGGAAGATTAAGTAAAAAGACTGTGTGATAGAGCTAAGGTTCAAACCATCGTTGCTAATTTCAGAATCCAGCAAAGTGGGAACGGTGAGGGATCAAGGGAGAAGTGTCACTACCTGACATTCTCAGAGGCATTGGTACTTACTGTGCACCTTATAAGATTAACCCCTTGTGAGTTTCAAATTCAAAAACGTTTCACCATGATATCCACATTGCTTTGAGATGCTCCAAAGAGTTACCCTTCTCTTTGAACTTTTGTCTCTATATTATAAGGACTGTATTATTTGGATTTAAAGTTCTCCTGTTCTGTTTCCTATTTATCCATATATACAAGAGAAACCAAAGGGAACAGTGTTTGTTACCAAGTAATCCTACATTAATAGAAATGTGTGTGCTGCTTCATAGTTTTATAAAGACCCATTCACATTACCTTCTTCAATCTAATGTCGATTCACTAAAACAGGGTTATAAATACTGGGGGAAATGAAATGAAGGCCCAAAGGAGCTAAATGGTTGACCTGAAGCTGGACACAGTATTTTGACATACTGACCACCCACTCATGCAAATAGGGCACTTGCTTGACTTCTTTACTATTTGCCTCAATTGCTCTTCAACTATACATATATTAGACATGAATAGCAAATGGTTACATATCATATTTATAACACAAATTAATTCAGTCATGTGGCAAAAATCTGCATTTAAAATGGAAGCTTTTTCCATTTGCTCATGAACACAAGGAGCACTTCACCAGAAAGCATGTTATGTCTAGGCCAATAATTTGATCGGTAGGAAATAAATAAATAGCAGCAAATGCAGGCAGCAGCTTGTAGCACAAATATTGGTATCAACAGTGAAATAAATAAAAACGTTTGCCCAGGCTATTACAGTGCCACTAGACTAGCCTAGAATATTTAAGCTCAGGAAATGAATTAAGATGTCAAGATTTTCTCAAGATTTCTGAGGGAAAGTGTCTCAATTCAAGTATTTTCCCCTCTGGGATTTACTTTAGAGTGCTGCAAAATTCATAAAGCTTTCTGTGAACTCTAACTCACCATTTTCCTTGCTCTCTTGAACTTCCGTGCTTTCATTGTTTTCCCCATAAAATCATGTAGCCAGTCATCTGTAATATTGTGTTCTGTTCGTGGTTATAGATAAACACAGAAATAGTATTTGCAATACAGATGAAGGTTTTTTACTGAAGAGTTGCCTTGGGCCCTGCTAGAAACTCTAGAAAACTTTGTGTTTATGCCCCAGTTCATAAATGCATCCTGCATCATTTATGTGCACATTTTCCTATTTGAAACATTCCTTTTTGAAACAAATTGTTCACCATGAGGTGTTAACTTATCTACTTTTCTTTTTCATAAAGGCGAGTCAGCCAGTTTAGTGGTTAAAGCCATTAAAAATCAGAAAGAGCTGAGTTGAAACGCAGGCCATGCTATTATTGATTGTTTAAACTTGAACCAATTAGTTGACCATTCTGAGCCTCAGTTTCTACATCTGTTCGACAGAAATAATAAACCTACTTCAAATGGGGTTGAAGTTTGAATTAAAAGATGTTACATAAGGCATTAGCAAGCAACAAGTAAGCTAACTACTGCCATTATTTTGTTTTCAGTTCTGACAACTGAAAAGAATTTATTTTTATGGGAAATAACTCATTGTATGGGATATGATCTGTTCATAAATGTGTTCAGAGTTTGTATACATATAATGTCATTTTTGAGTTATAAAAAGTTTGGTTTTTTTCTACCAAAGTCATATAACAACATATTGAAGATACCTCAGCTGATTTTTTAATTCATCTACAAATAAATATTTATTGAGCACCTACTATCATTTTTAAGTCATCAACACATCAGTATGTCAAAATTTTCACATGGCCATTTTTTTCAGTTTTCCTCTATTTGACATAATGTAATGTATGGTATATTTTTATCACTTCAGATTATTAAAGCATGGGATTCAAATAGGAATTTAATAAGAAGATATGACATTTGACAGAACTGCAAGATCATGATATCACTTTATATTTCTTTTCTAATTAAGCTTTCGAATTAGTCATTTATACTCCCACAATATAAGTCTGAGGACTTACACATTCATTATTTAAAATAAAACTGATGCAGTGGGTGACCACAGTGATGAAGAGGTATCAAGCAAAAATAACAGAGATGTGGCACATAAGAATTTGTTTCTGTTTATGCAACATTTAGAGAGAACATCGAAGTCAGGACAAAATTTTCCATAAAAACTGATCATCAAGGAAAATCAAGTCTTCTAGCATAGTGGGCAAAAGAGGAAAAGCTGTTTGAGCTCCAATATCTAGATATTACTGGCAAAAGTAATATAATTCTCCACTATGATTTACCTTTTGACCTCAAGCATATTATTTCTGTTCCTAAGAAACAGAGGTATAAATATGGGTAGAATGTGTGAAACAGAAAGGAAACTAGGATATGCCCAAATGCTCTCTGCAATGTCAAGACACATAGTTCTCCATAAAACTAATATACAGAATTCAAGCAGTTTCCCAAAAAACCTAAAATATCCAGAGCACTTTGATTTGCTGCTTTTGTTAATGAGCCTGACATGCCCCAAATATATGAACCCACATTATCAAGCACATTAAAAATTCAGTTCTCACATCTTGACAATTTGAGACTGTGTACAAACATAATCAACTAAAAATATTTTTAAATATCTATGAAGCTAAAATCTCTCGGAGAAATTGCATTTCTAAACACTGTTACTTGTTTCATGGGTCATAACTTCTTCCCTCTAGTTGTTCATTTGGAAGACACTCAGACTTTTAGTTTGAACTCAGTAGTAACCAAAAGAAATAAATATAACTTATAAGCCAAACTCTGGATATTAAAAGTGTATGAAAATCAGTGATAAGGCTTAAGAGAAATGGTAGCCCAGGAACCTGAAAATACTAATGAAGACCAAGGGGACAGCATCCCATCCCCACCTCTGAGACCTGAGATGTTGGGGAGGAGGGTAGAGGGTATAGCCACCTTATGAGTAAGGGAAGGGATTGGCATTCTCTGGGAAATCTGGTGTTTCCGTGTGTAAGAAGAGAGATGAGAATTTCAGTGAAACATCTGAGTATAGAAGGGAATTTGCTAATTATGGAACACAGTCCCAGGGGAGCTTTGGGAAGTGGTTGGATGTTGTGGGCCCAGAGATAAGTTTAGTCAAGGGCAGAGAACTAACAAGGACAGCATATCATGGTTATGATGGTCCAGTGGAGATGGACAACTGGGACAACAGGGCAAGAATTGCATAATTGCATATTGGGAGTTCTCTTGTAGTGCATCAGGTTAAGGATCTGGCATTGTCACTGCAGTAGCAAGGGTCGCTGCTGTGGCATGGGTTTGATCCCTGGCCCAGGCACTTGCACGTGCTGCAGGTGCAGCCACAAAAAAACAAAGAACTGCATTGACTAAATTCATGAAAAAAGTCTTGGACTCTTGGACAGGTAGGACGAGTAGACTCAGAAATCTTTCAGTGCACTGAGAGTAAACTCTTGCTTCCTGGTGAACTCAGATTAACCAAATTTAATGTCTGTGTATGCATTTGCAATAAGAAAGAGATACCTAGAGAATCTGGTTCCTCTGATCAATGCCTTCTCTTCTTAGAGCTCAATTCCCTGAGAAGCCCAGTTATAATGAGGTTACTTAGTGAAACTAAACAGAGCATAGATTGTTTAGACATTTAAGGCATCAAGCTAAGACAGCCTGATGTAAATGACTACACAACAGGGATACTCCTATCCACAAAGTTATATAGATAATAAGTGCCTTTGGCCAGAACTTTCTCTCCCACAGTTAGAGCCTACACCAACAAACACTGTGGGCCTGTGGTAACACTTCTTTATTGTGTTGCCATTTTGGGATGTTTTTGTCCAATCTACCTATTTTTCTAGTATAATAAATTTAGTCAAGATAAAGTTGAGACCTCCCTCTCAGAAGCTGTTTGATGACTTGAAGGCATTCTAGTGCTCTGGAAAAGCACAGGGCAAATCCCGCTCTTCCTATTTCTGAGTTTCTCTGGAATATGATTCGAAAGCCCCTTGGATTTAACAATATTGGTATGAATATCAGTATTAACCATATTGGATTGATAGGTCCTTTTGCATTGTGAAAGCTGCAGAAATTTTTTTGTTTTGTTTTGTTTTTGTCTTTTCTAGGGCCGCACCTGCAGCATATGGAGGTTCCCAGGCTAGGGGTCTAATTGGAGCTGTAGCCACCGGCCTACACCAGAGCTACAGCAACACGGGATCCAAGCTGGGTCTGTGACCTACACCACAACTCACAGCAACGCCGGATCCTTAACCCACTGAGTGAGGCCACTGAGTGAACCCTCAACCTCATGGTTCCTAGTTGGATTCATTAACCACCACACCACAAAGGGAACTCCTGCAAAAGTTTGATACAAAGTTAACTTTGAACAACATTCCTTAATATATAATCCAAAGAGGTTTGACCAATAACAAAGAAAAATAGATCTTAGGAAACACGTCTAATATTTTTCATATGTTCTAAAATAATTCTTAACATCTATGCTAATAAGTGTCCTTTATGGTGACATTGTTAATGTTTCATTTCCTAAAACATAAACAGAATGAGTTTATTAATTATCCCAAAGAGAATGAGATGGATGGTTCTGAAGAGATGTGAATGCATTATCAATGTTTGATAGTATTATATAATATTCCTGTACTATATATTCCAGGCCATTAAAAAAAAATTACCGCTTTTAATCTTCTTTTCGTATTTTCTAAGATTCAAAGCTGTGTGTGCTGGCCATACATCAGAAAAACACCTTCCCAGGAGCATTTCATTTAATAATGGAAATAAATGTCTAACTAAAACAATTGAGTAAAAAATTTTAAATCATTCAAAAAATGAAGCCTAAAAACAGGCTCCATTTGTCCTCCAGAAATTAAGTATTCTGGAAAGACCGTGTTATTAGTCTACAGAGTTTAAACCAACAAGCAATTAGTGTTTTGTCAGGCAGTACACATCCAAATTCACTTCTGCAGATTGACTGTTCATGTACTGTCACAATTATTCTACAAATCTTGCACCACTGGGTTTTTTCTATTTATTTTTCTGTTATTTAAAGAGCCCCAGGGAAGTTGAAGGTTTCTGGTTGTTTGAAATAATCTCTGAGCAAATCTCATTCTTGTCCCCAAACCCCAGCCACTCAGCCTTCCCCATAGTTGGCACATATGCCTTTGTTTCTGATTTTTAATGAAATGTAGCTATGGAAGCATGAGAAAGAACCAAGAGGCAGGCCAGGAAAACTTACCTATAAGGTAATTTTAATAGTGTCCACATTGTCTTCCATATGTAGAACAATTAATGGTAAGCAGAACATCCTGTCTGCTATCAGACAACCACCTGGCATGTATCCAGAGAAAACTAATTTGAAAAGATCCATGCATCTCTATGTTCATAGCAGAACTATTCATAATAGCCAAGACATGGACGCAACTTAAATGTCCAGTGACAGAGAAGTGGATAAAGAAGATATGGTACTTATATAACATGGAATATTACTCAGCCATAAAAAAGAAATAATGCCATTTATAGCAACATGGATGGACCTAGAGATTATCATAACAAGTGAAGTCAGAAAAAGCCAAATACTATATATCACTTATATAAGGAATCTAAAATATGAAACAAAGGAACTCATTTACAAAACAGAAACAGATTTCACAGACATAGAAAACAAACTTATGCTTACCAAATAGGAAAGGGGGTTGGGGGAGGGATAAGGAGTTTCAGATTAGCAGATACAACTACTATATGTAAAACAGATAAACAACAAGGTCCCACTGTATAGCACAGGGAACTATATTTAATATCCTGAGATAAACCATAAGAGAAAAGAATATGAAAAAGGAATGGGATCCTACTATACAGCATAGGAAAATGTGTGTGATTGGGTTACTTTGTTGTACAACAGAACTTGACGAAACATTATAAATCAACTATAATAAAAAAATAAACTGTAACAATATTAAAGATACATTTTAAAAGTGAAAAAATATATATTTCTATGAAAAAGAATAAATATATATATATATGATTCATTTTGCTATACACCAGAAACTAACACATTGTAAATCAGCTATATTTCTATAAAATTTTTTTAAAAAGAAAGAAAAAAACAATGACAGATGATCATTAACTCTCACTTATCTAAGCAGATCATGAGGACCATATTCTCACATTCAAGCTGGCTACTTTGTGCAGTTTAATATGTCTTAACTGTTCACGTTAGCCATGAATTCGTATATGCTTAGGAAACACAGCTAATTGTAATCTATCCTAGGAAAACTACTGTCATCTTCGTTATAATCATCATCATCATCATCATATCAGGAAAATAATACCATTGGAATAGGATCACTTAGCTCTTTCCAAAATCGACCAGAAATTATATGTGTATTATCTATTATTTTAGATTCTCTACAAGGCGATTTGCCAATGATATGGGTAGTCATATTTATTTCTCAATTTTATTTCAATTTCAGAGCCGATAACTTACAAAGAGCATTTGTAAGATAAAGAGCCTGGAATATGAATGTTGAAACTTTCAACTTAGTCTCATCTCTATTCTAACCTATCTCATTGAAATTTAAATAGGTATTTGGCCTCTCAGAACCTAAGTTTTCTCATCAATAAAATTTGAAAATAAGATTGGATTATAATGATATCTTTCTGGATTTGGGATTCTATAATTAAGTATAAACTTTAGTTCAAAAATCATGAACTTGAAGGAAAGTTGTTGACTACTTATGTCAGTGATTCTCAACTGGGGCAACATTTTGATAATGTCTAGACATTTTTGATCATCTTGGGCAGGGGAGGTGCTAGTTACATCTAGTAGGTGGAGGCCAGGGATGCTGTGAAATTAAACATCTTACAATGCAGAGCAGACAAAGAATTCCACAAAGAATTATCCAGCCAAACTGCAATAGTGCAAGGTTTGGAAACCCTGCTTTATGGTAATAGAAATTATAGGAAAGTATATATTACATATATTTTTAAAAATAGGTGGCATTATGAAGTCCAGAGCTGAGCTCCTAATCATTTCTCAGTTCTCCTGTGCCCCAATAAGAGATACAGTCCTAAACCAAGGATCACTGGCTTAGTCCAAGTTTCTTTTCATCTCACTGTTAGAAACACAACATACTTTAAAAAAAAAAAAATTATGGTTGTCCCATAAACAGAAATGTCCTTTAAGGTTTTATAAATAAGAGGGAGTATCTGTTTCTGGAAAGGCTTATCAGAATGATGAAAATGGAGTTACCTGGTGGCCTAGCAGTTAAGAATCTGGCATTGGCAGTGCTGTGGCTCAGGTCACAGCTGTGGCACAGGTTAAATTGCTGGCCTGGGAACTTCCACATGCTGCAGGCCAGAAAAAAAAGAGAAGAAAAAGAAAAAAAGGAATGATGAAAATGAAAATGTATCTAGCTAAAAAGGAGGTTATACTCTTAGTTATCAAAAGTTACAGACTCTTAGTTACAAGTATCCCAGTCGTAATTGGACCTCTTATCTTATTCAGCATTTCTAACTAGTATTCAAATAACCTGGGTCCCTGCTTTGCTTTGGTGCAAAGCTGTGTCATCTTTGTGTTCTTATTAGCTACTCCTTACACATTTTGACTAAATTGCTGAGCCAAACACTGCCTGTTTGAAAGATTTTTAATGATGTTCAGTGAGGAGGCAACAGCAACTGTTTCAAAGCTTCTTTTTATTATCTGGTATTTCAACAGTATAAATCTTTGTAAACTGTGATTCATAGAAATATATTTAAAACCAACTGGCTAAATTCTGCTTAAGTGTCCAACAGCAATTCTTAAGGCTGAAATTGTAGAGTTGTTCATGGAATGAAATGCTCGATGTGGCTTTAGATCTTTGGTATTCATGAAAACCTTCATAGTTGAAGGAAATTCTGAAGATGTCTCTTAAATGGCAATTTAGCACTCACCTAGACTGCAATCCTTCCACAGGGAAAGACACCAATGCATGTTACTGTTGAGTAGCTGCCAGGCACAGATCCTCCTTGGGATGGGGAATAAACCCGGCTTCATTGGTTTGCTGTCGTACCTCTTGAAATAAAGTTATTGGTTTTGCAACAAGGACAATGAGGATATTTGTTTAAAAAGACAACTTGGAAAAATAGCAAAGACAACAGGAAGTGATAAATGAGCAAGTCTTTGCTACAGTAATTACTTTAGTATTGAAACAAATGAATAACTTTCACAGTAATGCTATCTTCTGTCTTAGACTGTGCTACTATCTATTCATATAGTGCGTGTACCATTGGCCTTTATGCTGGAACAAAAACATATCTAAGAAGGAAGAGCTGGTAAATAAATTGTCTGAGATACATGTGTTAATGTTTTGAAAAGTGTATGATGTCCTTTTTGAAAATAGACTATTTCTGAAAGATGGGAAATTTTTTTCAACTACACTAGTTTTATGCTGAAAGTTACTCATTAAAAAAATGAAGTAAGTCTTTCTGGTATAGACAAGTGAAATAATACACAAGTATCTATAATCCATTTATTGAATGTTATTCTGTATATGGTTTATTATTTCCCTACTCAAATGTTTTGATTTGGTGGAAAACACACTGGACAGGTTATCATAAGACCCAAATTCTAAACCTACATGCTCAATTTACAAATGTTATGTGATCTGAGGAATTCTTCTAACTTCTCTGAGAATCTTTAAAATGAAGAGTATATCTTTTCTGCCTTTTTCACACATTCTGGAAATGGAAGCCCTGAGATGAGCCTCACTGTGCAATTATAAGGACTTACCATTGGCACAACTTTAGAATATGGATGCTTCTTATTCTAATATGTTTTTCATGTTGTCATCAAAGGTTTAATTGACTTCAAGATTAAAATAATTCTTTTTTTTCTTTTTGTCTTTTGTCTTTTTAGGGCCTCACCCATGGCATATGGAAGTTCCCAGGCTACGAGTTGAATCAGAGCTGTAGCCACTGGCCTAGGCCACAGCCACAGCACACTGGATCCAAGCCATGCTTTCAACCTACACCACAGCTCACAGCAACACTGGATGCTTAACCCACTGAGCAAGTCCAGAGATTGAACCCATGTCCTCAGGGATACTAGTCGGGTTCATTAACCACTGAGCCATAATGAAAACTCCCTTAAAATAATTCTTTAATTTAGATAGCAAAGTTTGATCTAATTTTAACAAAATTCAACTGGAAGATTTTTAGATTCTAGATTTCTATTTTCCTATTTCTGTGTATAAGTGTATTAACTGGGTCATTAAAAAAAACAAGATGGCAAGGCTGTTAGAATCAATCTTCATATAAAGCTTCCACTTTATGCCCCAGGTAGTTCTGTTCCCTGCTGGTTGGTTTAAGTCTTATTCAAGTTCCATTTACTAAAAGCACAAGGCTATTTGGGTCAACCATTCATATTGTTAACAGTGATTTTTTTTTTCTCTCTCAATGTGTTCCTAAGTAATGGAAGAGTCCATTGTACTCAACATGCAGAGAATGTTTCAGAATTTGAGTAAAAATTGTATTAGCCTATGGTAGTATGATTTAGCCCTGCTAAGAGGACCCTCTTACAGAATTTGAATATAGCAGGGTACCTATTAAAATTATGAGTTAAAATTGTTAAAAGACCTATTCCAGACAAGATACACTCCATCATTCCCACATTTTGGATATGAGTTTTACCCATTGAGAATGGAATCAATAAATACAAATATAAACATTTCTAGTACTAGCAAATGAGAGATTTCAAACTATAACTCTGTGTGTGTGTGTGTGTGTGTGTGTGTGTGTGTGTGTTTATAGCCGCACCCACAGCATATATGAGTTCCCAGGCTAGAGGTCAAATTGGAGCTGCAGCTGCTGGTCTTCACCACAGCCACAGCAATGCCAGATCTGAGCTACATCTGTGACTTACACCACAGCTCACAGCAATGCCGGATCCTTAACCCACTTAGCGAGGCCAGGGATCAAACCTGCAACCTCATGGATACTAGTCAGATTCATTACTGCTGACCCACGATAGGAACTCCTCAAGTTGTAACTCTTGTCCTCTCGCCAAGTAAACAGAAAATAAAGAAATAAATAATCTAATCATTTGTGTATATGAAGACTAAATTCTTGCCCCTTCCCCTCTTATAAATGAACCTCTATTCTACAGTTAAATTTCTTTGGAGAAATAGATTGCTTTTTTTAAAAATCACCTTGATCACAAAGTTTTTGCATTGGAACTTGACTTTCATGGTTACTCTTTATTCCTTGGGGAAAAAAAAAACTTTTATAGTTTACCCCCCATGGTTTATATTTACCTTTATTTACCATAATATTTTTAGTAGATGGGATATGCGGGGTTTAGCAGAATGTATCTACCAAGTGTTATTAGACTGTGTATTTAATTTTGAGCCTTGAGTTCATTCACTGCTCTATGTGACATTTTAAAAACCTGAGCAAACAGTATTATTCTTGGAAAAGAAAAGCCCTTTCTCACTAGATTTAGCATTTAGAAACAATATTGAATTGATTTGAATCAGAAAATTGTCTCTAAAAACCTGAAATGAATCTAAACTTTAGGAAGATGATCTCACCTTTTATTTCCTGCCTTGCTCTTATACTACTTTTTTTCAGAAGTAGTTCTTAAATACTCACTCGAACCCTGTACATGATCAGATCCATCCCAGAGCTGCAGTTTGCTTTCACTTTTGTCAGAACCAAGGCTTACTGTACTCCACACTTAAGCTCTGAGCAAGACTCCTGTGCCCTGGGGTAGAACCCTGTTAATAAGAAGTGTGTTATAATCATCCTACCAGCCACTGTCATCTCATATGTCAAGATCACTGGTATATTTTACTACTGTTTCTTCACCTCCGCCACCAAAAAAAAAGAAAATGGTGCTTTTAGGTGAGTAAAGCTCTCCTGCCTTATCCTGCAGGCAGAATTCTTACATTCCTTGGGGGTGATAAAGGTTCCCATCCCTTCCTGGCCCTAGAAGAAAAAAAAAAGACTAAGATGCATCATTAATCATGCAAACTGTCTACTGCAACGGTGCCAAGAAAATGATCATTCCTACACCAACCATCAATATTCCTGACACCTGTCTAAAGAGTCAGGTCGTGCATATCCATCTGCCTTTAGAGAAGTGTCAATGTGCAAACATCCCTTCACTATTTTTAGGGTCATGTTAAAATTATTCATCACCTGCCTGTCAGTTCATCCAATTTGTCATATTATCCTGATGTACCAATGTCTATTATTGGTCATTCCCCCTTTGCATTGTGTTTTTAGAGCATTAGGGTGCAGGATGTTTTTTGAAACTGTCAAATATATAAGAGGCAGTGGAATCCTACACAGTAGGCCTGAGTTCTTACTAAGAAATTACTTTGCTCAGGGTCCCCTTGTGCATAATGGAAAATGAAGACGTTTGGGGTTCCTTGTCTTCTGCAAGTTCCACTTCAATCTAATTTCCGATAAATGAAATGATTTTCATTATAAACTCCACAATATTTCTCTCTTGGGAAGTGATTCCATGAGGTTAAAAACACACCTTACAGTAGTTCCTGCTGTGCTTCAGTGGGTTAAGAATCTGACTGCAGTGGCTCTGGTTACAGCAGAGGCGCAGGTTTGATCCCCAGCAAAATGGGTTAGAGGATCCAGCATCACCACAGCTGTGGCTCAGATTCAATCCCCGGCCCAGGAACTTCCATATGCCATGGGTGCGGCCATTAAAAAAAAATCACACCTTACAAATGAGACAAAACTTTCAAAATGAAGGAGTTAAAGAAAAGCTGTTCTGATAAAACTATCAATACTCAACTGACTAGGGATACTGTGTTCTAGTCAAAATGAAAAATTAAATAGAAATTTTGGTAAGAAAATATGATTCAGCATCAGAAACTTAAACAATACGATGGTACATCAGATTTATTATTCTTAGTATAAAAGTCATAATCCTTAAAACTAGCCAAATCAAATTTTTTCATAATCCCCAAAACCAGCTAAGTCAATTTTTTCACTGATATCAATATCTTTAACATTTCTATTTTATGTCTGATGTAATTTTAAAACTGGTATAACTTTTCCCACTCTGACTTTTTTCCCTTCTACCTGTTTCCATTATTTTCTGCTAACACCTGTGAAATGAGTTACAGTATCTTTAAATAATAGAGGCATTCCATGTAGATGAGAAAATCTCAGATTTGGGATTTAAGGTACCTGTGATTCTAGTCCTTGCTGTAAATGAATCCTCAGGGAGACCTGTGTTAGGTCCTATATTTGACCATAACCTCCCTGAGCATTAGTTTTCTTATCTGTAAATCACAGGTCTTGAATAGATGATCTCAAAGTCTGTTCCAGATAATAGTCTCATCCATTACTCTAGACAGTGATGACATATAAAGCCACAGACTGAAGTGCTTAGTCTCTGGGTCCAATGACTTTCTCCATAATATGCCTAAATATGTTAAAATCCTGAAAACAATTAGCAAATTAGTTGAGTGCCTCTTCAGAATCATTCTTGCTATTGTTGCCCAAGTTCATCAAAGAGATAACTTCTAAGCCTAGAAAAGCGGCAGAAAGTATCAAGTGATGGGACTTTAATTGTGACACCCAAGAAATAAAGTATCCTTGTTCTCAGGCTGCAGTATTGAGGACTTGAAAGTCACAGATCTGACAAAACAACCTGAGACCCAAAAAATTCATCTGGAAGATGCAATGCAGAATTTTATTTTTTCAGATCTTCATTTTTATCTCTTTAATTTTCTTATAGTTGATTTACAATGTTCTGTCAATTTCTGCTGTGCAGCAAAGTGACTAGTCATATACATATACATACATACATATATATATACATACATACATATATACACATACATATATATATACATACATATATATACACACATACATATATATATACACATACATACATATATATATATATATATATTCTTTTTCTCACATTATCCTCCATCATGTTCCATCACAGGTGATTAGATATATTTCCCTGTACTATACAGCAGGACCTCATTGCTTTCCACTCCAAATGCAATACTTTGCATCTATTAACCCCAAACTCCCACTCCATCACTCTCCCTCTTCATCCCCCTCCCCCTTGGCAACCACAAGTCTGTTCTCCATGTCCATGAGTTTGTTTCTTTTCTGTAGACATGTTCATTTGTGCCATATATTACATTCCAGATATAAGTGATACCACATGGTATTTGTCTTTCTCTGACTTATTTCATTTAGTATGAGAATCTCTAGTTCCATCCATGTTGCTGAAAACGGCATTATCTTGTGCTTTTTTATGGCTGAGTAGGATTCCATCATATATATGTTTCACATCTTAATCCATTCATCTGTTGATGGACATTTAGGTAGTTTCCATGTCTTGGCTATTGTGAATAGTGCTGCAATGAACATATGGGTGCATGTATCTTTTTGAATGGAAGTTTTGTCTGGTTATATGCCCAGGAGTGGGATTGCTGGGTCATATGGTAGTTCTATATTTAGTTTTCTGAGATACTTCCATGCTGTTTTCCATAGTGGTTGACCAATTTACATTCCCACCACCAGTGTAGGAGGGTTCCCTTTTCTCCACACTGTCTCTAGCATTTGTTATTTGTAAACTTACTGATTAACAGACATTCCGACTAGTGTGAGGTGGTACCTCATTGCAGTTTTGATTTGCATTCCTCTAATAATTGGTGATGTTGAGCATTTTTTCATGTGCCTGTTGGCCATCTCTATGTCTTCTTTAGAGAAATGTCAGTTCAAGTCTTCTGCCCATTTTTCAGTTTGGTTGGTTTTTGTTTTTGGTGGTTTTTTTTTGGTTTTTTGTTTTGTTTTGGTTTTTTTGCTGTTAAGTTGTATGAGTTGTTTGTATATTTTGGAGATTAAGCCATTGTCAGTTGCATCATTTGCACCTATTTTCTCCCAGTCCATAGGTGTTTTGTTTGTTTGTTTGTTTTTCTTTATGGTTTCCTTTGCTGTGCAAAAGCTTCTAAGTTTGATTAGGTCCCACTGGTCTATTTTTGTTTATATTTCTAGTGCCTTGGGAGACTGACCTAAGAAAATATTTGTACAGAATTTTAATTAGTGAACTTTTTAAGAGAGCTGGTCAATTTCTTACTGATCCTTATAAAATTTTTTTGACTTTTTTGGAAATAAGAGGACTTGGAGGCAAACTAACCCAAGCCTCTCTCTAACTTTAAAATCAGAGAACCATGTGACTCTAACAAGCACTCTTATACTCAATGATAGCTATTCAAATAACTTTTTAGAGTAAATATAAAGGATTAAGAATGTTGAAGTAGAAATAATAGAAAACAGTAGAAAAATAGATTTATTTTTCATATACTTTGTGTCATGCATTATATATACAACATAAAGTCTTATCTCCTCACAACCTGCCTGAGCAGGAGGTATAAGGAGTTCTTTCTAGACATGAAGAAAGTATAGCTCAGGGATGTTGATGTGCTGGAGCAGAGACTCAAGCTGGTGGCATAACTGTGACTGGCAGTAAGAGAAGTCAGAGGCGTTAAGGAGAAGCTGGTGTTCATCTTCCCGGCAGAGAAGAAAAAGGAGCATTATAAACATAGGAAACAGCATTTGAAAAGACAAAGAGGCTTTGATAAGCAGGTATTTTTTTAGGGAATGGTAAACAGTTTGGAGTGGTTGAAGTATAGGATGAGGAAGGGGAACAAAAGGACCAAAATAGGAATAGTGGTGTACAGCTTTGATCAAGGCTCTTTTCTCACTTGTAAGGTTGATATTTACCCTCTGCTCAATAGGAGGCCATTGAGGTATCTTTTGATGTAGTATTTTTTATTTAAAAAAAAAATGGCAGCAAAGTGAAGAATAGGTCAGAAAGGGAAGAGAACATAAGGCAAAATGAGTTAGGACAAGATGGTATTAACCAGAGAACAATGAAGCATGTATGCTGATGGTGGTGGCAGAAAAGAGGGAGAAACAGATTTGGTGTGGAATTAGGAGCTAAAATGTGTGAACGGACTGTATATGAATGACAAGAGAAGAAGAGAATCAAGAAAAATGTGAAGGTTTTTTACACGGCTGCCTAGATCAATGATACTTCCATTCTCTGAGACAGGGAAAATAGTATGGGGATGGCAGATTTAAGGGCAAAATACTGAGTCAATTTTTGACCCATTTTTGTTTGAGGACATCAACATTTAAATGAATACATGGGACCAGAGGTCTGGAGAGAAGTGCAATAAAAATAATGATGTGGTCATCTGCAAACAGAAGCTGAGCTTAGGGGTGCCAAGGAACTCAGGTATAGGAAAGGCAAAGACAACCAAAAATAAATCCCTGGGAAAGAGTGGGCTCATGACAAGGAGCCCTGGAGGCAAATGGAAAGTGTAGGAAAGATAGATATGTAGATAGATATAGATCTCCTAAAAAATGGATTCCAGCTGGAGGGTTTCATTTTTTTATTTCTACTGGGCATTTAAAAGACTTTTAAGGGAAAGACCTGTATAGAAAATATAATTCTAAACATTGCTTTGGATGTAATAGCAGAGACTGTTTACTGAAAGGGGAAGAAAGAGACCTTCATATGCAAATGTATGGCATTTGAAAATGTCATATAGCTACATCTACATATAAATAAGCTGCTCTCTGAATTCCAGGGAAGGGAGACTTTGTGTAGCATGAGCCAATTTCTAAATCAAAATAAACTGATAAAGTAGCAGTGCGTCAAGACATGGAAGAACACATCTTTACTACCTCAGTACAGCTGTGGCACTCTGGGTTAAAGACTACGTGGCCAAAATGAAATCAAATCCCGCATTTACTTGAATGGTAATTGATATGAACCAGTAGAAGAAAAGGGAATCACAGATCAAAAAAAATGATAGCTTCCTGTGACGTGTTTGCTTCCTTTTAAATACAGACTTGGAACTCAAGAATCTCACAATGTCTTCTATACTTAATCTCTATATCAGGATTGTTTTTTATGTGATGTTCTAAAGGTTGGACTGAAAAAGCAAAGGATTTTAATTTTTACCTATTTCCTATTTGTTCTGTCACCTTGTTACAAGACGATCACCTTGGAAACATTCTTTTGGTAAGCCATAGCATGTAAACAACCAGATGGGGATGAATAACTCCTCTATATTAAATGAATTATCCTTCCAAGACACCAGGGTATCATTCTACAAATTACATTTTTCCTACACTGTTTTGGCGTTTTTGGCTTCTGGTGAAGTTAATTAGCCTCACCTGAATGGGCAGACCATTCCTGGGCACCAGGTTCCTAAGTCTCATTTTTTTTTTAAGTCTCATTTTTACAATAAGCGATTTGCTCCTTTCTGAATTTAGACCGTGGAATTCACCACAGGGGGAAAAAAATTTAATAAATTTTTTATGCCACTTTAACTGGACATTTCATGAAGTCGGTGTGGGAGTTGTGTTTCCCTAGCAAGAGGAACTGTCTGCAATCTGTCAGGTAGTGCCCACACCACAGTTTTGTCTTGGACATTAAAAAACACAACAAAGCCTGCCCTCATCCCAGCACAGCATGTTTATGAAGGAGCTGAGGCTAAGAGGATAAGCTTCTAGAATGATAACTGAAGAAAAAAACAAACAAACTTGAATTTAGAAAAAAAAAAAAAGCAATTTTAATAAGCTTAAGCTATCAATGGGGAAGAAAAAATGGAAAATCCAATAGTCGAAGGAAACCAAGACACCAGAATGGTCTTCGGATGGATAATATAATTGCTACCTTTGACTGAATATGGCTGAATGCTTGGCACTTCATTAGTGCTTTTCTTTGAAATGACCTTCAATGAAAGAATTATTTTCACCACTGTAAAGATAAAGAAAGTTGGGATCAAAGTTTAAGCAATTTCCCCAAGGTCACCTAGCTATTAAGATGAGAATATGTGTAAACTGATACCTTTTTGACCACAAAGCTGCCTGACCTTGTTCCATTACACCAGCCTGCCTCTGGATATATAGAGTAATGGGGGAAAAAGTGGCAAGATGCATTTGGTTACTTTTGAAACTATACAGTCAGTCTCTCGCGGTGGTTATTAAAGGAACCAGAAGCAAATCTCTAATGAGGATTAAAAATATCGTATCAAAGAACATGTTCAGAAACCTAAAAAAGGAAAAAGAAGTTGAGAAAAATTTGTTGACTTTTTGCTAAAATGTGCTGATGTGCAGATATTTATGTTTTTCTGAACATCTGGTGGATATTAGTATGTTTTTATTCATAATCTTCTGTTATTAATGATAAAGGGAAGCTGAGTAATTATGATATACTGCCATGATGAATGAATATCATGCATGGTTTTTTTTACCAATGTATTACAGAATCTCATTATTCCATCAAACATAAAGACATAAAGTTATTTTTAAAAGGAGGACCATGAATGTTATTTTATTGTCACAAACTTGTTTCCATCAGAATAGATGGTATTGAGTCAGCAACCCTCGTTATCTATGAGATAAGAATACATTTTAAGTCATAAGATTTGCTGTTATTAACAAGTGACTCAAATTAAATTTTAACATTGCCTTGAGTTTGAGAAATAACCTAAACCTGATACGTATTTGTTTTGTCAAGAAAGAATTTCATGTCTTTTACAAGTAAAGACTTCATTGGGAGAGAAATTCTTTTATTAGAGAGAGACACCATGGTTTTTGTCCCCTTGGTAGATTGTCATAACAAAGTATATCTTTACTGACCTTATAATCTTTCCCTCTGGCTTTTTCGAGGGCTCTTGAGCCACCCAGGGTTCTTGCAAGAATCCATTGAATATAACTGCATCCCTTCCATAGCGTGCCAGTAATGACACATACCTAAAGGTTGGATAAGGCAAGCCTGGCAGACATCGGCTGGTCCTGCTGGAGAAGCAGCCTCCCCACAAGTGGGAGCACTGCACATATTTGCATGTGCCAGTCAGAGTGTGCCAACTTCTCTGCAGGGCGGTACAATAGCTTTTAGGGCTTGTATCACACTCCTTCATCCATGCCCTCTACCTTCACCTCCTTCACTCCCTGCTCCAGAAACTGACAGTTCCCCTAGGAGCCATGCTCTAGCTGCCATCTGACTTTCTGTATATGTTATTCTAACATGGAATACTCATTCTTCTTTCATTTGTCTCATTCTCATTCATCCTTCATGTTTCAGCTTAGATATCCTTCCGCTGGAAATGATAGGCATTATAACAGCCACTTCCGTTTATTAAACATTTACCAGGTGCCGGGCACTGTGCTAAATAAATGCTTCTTTACATTTAGAATCTCATTTACTTATTACAAATATTAGTTTAAAATAGCTGTAATTTATTGGATACTTACTATGTGTCAGAAACTGTTATAAATGTGTTACAGATATGCATAAAGGTTAAATAACTTGGCTGTAGTTACAGAGTCGGAGGGTGGAAAAAACCGGAATTAAACCGAGATAGTCAAGCTCCCAAGCCCGTGATCATATTGCCTCACAAGTATTAACAGGTAGAACCATTATTTCAACCATTTTAAAACTGAGGAAATGAAGGCTATTCACTTCCTGGAGTCAAGGCATTTCTGCATGCTCTTTGGCCCCTATCTTTTACCCAGTTATCACAGCTCTTTGTGTTTGCCTGTTTGCTTTTCTGTTTCCTTCTTTTTCGATGAGGAAACAGAAGTCTTGAAGAGTGAAGTCATTTGCCAAAAAAGTTAACAATATTAAATGGCTGTGTTGAAACCAAGCTTGGCACTCTCTTCCAAAGTCTACTTTTTTCCCTCTGCCAGATGACCTCCTGTAAATGAGAGCCAGGGCATGTTTTTTTCACAGACATGCATTTACATGAAAAGGAAAGCAAAGTGACCTGAAAGGACGCAGCAGAGAATATTTATTTCTAAGTCTACTGCTCCATTCTTGTTTAATTCCTTTAGATCCATTTGAAAACATGTTTATGAGGATGTGATGACAATAATGAATAGAAACTAAAGCATTTATTAGGTACTTATTATTTGCTAGCTATTGTTCAGAGG
The DNA here is from genome assembly GCF_016906955.1 of Phacochoerus africanus. NCBI lineage: Eukaryota > Metazoa > Chordata > Mammalia > Artiodactyla > Suidae > Phacochoerus > Phacochoerus africanus. The sequence continues at coordinate 162,074,888 of NC_062546.1, read as the reverse complement.
ATTTTATATGGATAGTCTCACTTATTCCTCACTATAACAGTGTGATACAAAAACTCAATCATCCCCATTTTACAGACGTGGAAACTGATCCACAAAGGGATATATGACTTACTCTAAATCCTACAACCAGTAGGTGGAGGAGCTAGATTCAGAACTCAATTTGGTGCAGTTCCTCACTGGTAGGAGAAATGAAATTTCTTTCCAATGTTACCAAAAATTCAATTACCAAAATTACTTGACTTAGATAACATATAAATTGTGTATTATGAAAAGAATAGCAAACGTTGCCTTATGTTCAGAATCCCTCAGAGGATCCTGAGAAATACTTAGAGAATAAGAGAGAAATGTTTGGGCCTAAAGCATTTCATCTCATGTTTTGCTCCTAATTTCTTCAGAGTGACCCAGCCTGAAAAGATGATGAAGGGGCTTGAATGGCTCCAACTTTTTTTAGTAGGGAGACAGATGGGATCTTGAGACTCTGCAAAGCTGTTCCTCTGCCAGACATACTTCATCTTCCCTATATAAACTGATCTTCATTAACTCCTGCAGAAGATTCATTGTTCCAAGTCTCAGACAAAGACCCCCTATGTCATATGAGTTTCAGTCTGGCAGGGTTCTGAAAGGTCAGCCTTGTCACCTCCAGCCACAGACGGGACATGGACTGTCATTGCTTCCAGTGACCCAAGACCAGTGAAAAAAACAGAAATATGAAAGAAACTCTGACCCTTAAACATAATGAGCCTATCCCTATTACTGTCAACTATGATAGAAAAGATTGTGGAGCCTCTAGGGCCTGAAATGTCATTCTCTCAAGTTTGGGAGCTGGAAAACCTGATTCTTAAGAACCAGATGAGGATATGAGGATGTGACAAAATATAGTGATTCAACAGGCCAAGGGAATTAAGATTTTACATTTTTAATATGAGAGATTGTTAAGTGATAAAAGCTTTGAATACTTCCAATCCAAACTAAACAAGTAAGAGTAAAATCTTATACGGGAATACCTAATCATACCTTTTTATCATCCTATCTGCCGAAAAATCACTTGATGACCTTTATTTTTCAGTTCATGTATATTTTTCTGATAAAGAATATTTTTATAGAAAATTACCTCTACTACCTAGAAAGAATCACTATCATTATCACTGACCAAATTACGGTGAACTTCATTCCACACATTATATATTTTAGTATCTTACTCATTTTTCTATGTCATCAAAATTCTTTACAATTGTATGATAAAAATTGTTCTAGCTTAATAATATTTTATCATACAATTACATCATAATTTACTTAACTATAGTATACCACTTTTGAAAATTTAGGTAATTTCTCAGTTTTTTTTTTTTGTATAAAGGGTTCTGCAATTTATTTATTTATAATGAGACTTTGTCTGCTTTTGAGGCTCTTGATATACAATACCATCTTAGTTTCTGAAAGTTTGTACCGTTTTCTCTCCCACTGATGAATCTCAGATTCTTGTATCTGCACCAGCTATCCCTGACCCAACTGACATAAGATATAGACTTCCAATGACTACAGCTTCTCTCCAGAGAGACTAAATGGCCTCCTTATAAAGCGTACCATGCTGAATACTATTAACTGTCCTGTTATTGAGATCAGCTTTTAGACATGGTCTGATTTGAAGCTTACAAAATGAATGCCTTATGCATGGTCCAATCTAAGTAAAGAGACCCAAACCATGTATGTAGTACAAAGACTAGAAGGAAATAAATTTGGATAGTGGTTTTCTTTAGGGTGCAAACAATGAGGACTCCTTCTACCTTCTATATTTGCTACAATTTTTAGGAAAAAAGAATTTTCCCTTTCACTTCATATTTCTTGTCATGCCTTTAAATCAATGTAAAATTGCTTTTAAATGAAAATACGCAATATACTTTATTTTTAAGGAAAAAAAAAAGGTATAGAACTAAGCAATTCAGTCCTCTCAAAAAACACATTCTTCACACTGAATGATATACAATTTCCTATTAGTAAGTGAAACACCTATAGACATAACTATACCTACAAATTCAAGTGAAGGAGGAAGGCAATTATAGGGATCTCTCCAGGCAAAAAAAATTTCTGTCTCAATTATCTATATCTTTCAGACAAGATTGTTTTCTGGCCTGGAATTATCCAGATGACTGCCTCTTTCATTTTTCCCCTTAACTCCATATGTACAACTCTAAGACAATTCTTTACCATTGAAAAATTGTGAAGAAAACACCAGATTAAAAAGGAGAACACAAAGAAAAATTGGTTGTGGATATATGAGAATTCTCTGTACGCTTCCTATAAATCTAAACTATTTTAAAATTTTAGAAATTATTTTAAAAATGAGAACACACAATTTCTAGAGCTAGCTTTCTGCTCTTAATCCACCATATGACATTAGAGAATAATTGACTATTTCTGGCCTTCACCCTCTAATACATCAAGGGAAAAATACACACCGCACACATACAGATGCACACAAATTCATGTATTTAACTTACTTAACATTTAGGAATGTTGTGATCTCAGATGAAATACTAACTACAAAAAAAATTTTAAATTAAATCATTAAACAAAGAAAAAAATAATGTAATTTAATAATTCTTTAGCCTAAATAGAATTTATGTTATGTAATGGAAATTGAAGAGAGCAAATCTATGCATTTCTTATCTTCAAATAACTCTCATTTTCTGGTGATAATTCTTTCAAAATGAGACAAAAATGCTTTACTTAAAAGCATTCCTCACTGATATTTCTTCATAATCTGATTTTTCCCTTTCATTTCATGCTATTTCTTGCTGTGCTTTTAAATCTACTTCTCCATGTCCCTTGTAGAGCATTACAAATGTCCTTCTTACTTTATACATCATGTTGAAGATTTCCACTTAATGATCATAAATTTGCTTAATATTATTAATAGACATTTCATTCCTGATAATTTTCCTACTCAACTATGAACTTTTTTCAGTCAATATCAATTCTATTGTAGACATACCCAAACATAAACATAGTTTTCAATGCAGTCTCAAAGATCATAATCAGAGATCTGTCACATTTATACATCAGAGCTTAATTGTTTTTCCTGCAGTCTTCCCCATTATCCAAAAGCACTACCCAGATGTTCAAGCCAAAAGCCTAGTCATGTTTGATTCACTCCTCTCATTCAGCAATACTCAAACAAGTCATGTTCAGTCCACTTCCAAGACACATGTGGAATCAAAGTAGTTTTCTTCTCCCTCCACTGCTACTACCCAAGTCAAGACTTGGACAGTGTCTTTCACCTACACTACTGAAAGGGTCTCCTGTGTGTTCTCCCTGCTTCCTCTGTTTTCCCTCAATTACCCATTTCCCAAACCAGTTAGATCTACTTGAAACTATCCAAATGGTTTCCTGTTGCATTTTAAATTAAATCAATACTGCTTAGAGAGGCATACAGAGTTCTACATAGTAAGGATCTTGCTGGTCGCTCCATTCCATTTTGACCCTCTCTTTTCTCCCCATGCCATCCTCTGTTTTAGCCACAACATTGGCTCCCAGAATGTCCTTTTTTTTTTACCTTTGAGTCCTTTTCCATGTGTGCCACTCAGCAGGCTCTTCACCGGCCAGCTTTTTCTCATCCTTCCTTCTTCAATACCCTTTGTTCACCTCTCTAAAACAGCCACCCACTCTGCCCTGCTATATCTGAATACCGCTTTTTCTCTGTAACATTTCTAATTCTTGTTTGTTTTCAATTTTGTATATTATATGTATGATATGTATGACCTTCAGGAGAGAAACTTTGAGTCACCACCGTGCCCTCTGTACCTGTATTATTTGGCACATAGGAAGAGATCTTTTTTTTCAGTCAGTATTTTTAAGTGAATGAATAAATTAATGAGCTGATTAGGTATGGTCTAGATAGGCACAAAGACTAGTGAAATTCAAGACTTCATAAGAAAAAAAAATCTGTCTTACCTTTTCTGATCCAAAGGGCTACATGGCCACAGACCAAGAGCCCAGAGTGGTGGGTTGATATTGAGAGCAATCATTACAGCAAATGGGAAGGGCTTGTCATACTCGACTCTAATCTCTGGATATAGCCATTTTATGTTTTTCTATTTCACAACAGTCCCTATAAACCCCAATTTTAAGAGCCAGCTGTTTTATTTCCAATGGATAAACTAGGTGTTTGACTCTCTCCAAATTCAAATTTGTACATGTTTTATAACCCTTATTGATTTCTTGAGTGGTTAACCATGTACTTGGGGGACCTTCTAAAAGGTAAATTAACATTGTGAGACCACCAAGTACCACTTAGTTAATAACTAATTTGAAGCGCTAAATGCCATCCAAGTGGAAAGAAACTGTTAAGACCCACACCTCATCCTTAACTATTTCTAAAGAAGGTTTTGCACTCCAAGTTATCATTGATAAAAATTAAGAAAGTGCCAGAAGAAATCAACTGTCCAAAATTGGGAAGAAAAGAGAGAGAAAGAGACAGAGAGTATTCATAGCTATTTAGAATACTTGAAGAATGAGTTGTTAAAGATTAAAAAGATTTATACTTATCCAAAGGGCAATATTTCAAATACAAGAACATATACTGTTCAAATGTCTTAATGGAGTATACCCTAAATTCTCACCCTCCTTAAACAAAAGATGCTAAACAAACTGCAGCATTTTCTTAATGAATCAGAATTCCATAACAGCATTAGTTATTTGGGAATCCTGAAAATGCATATAGATATAATGTGAGATATGATACTCTAGATGTGACCTGGAATTTTGTTGAAAAGGTCATTGATGTCAGTTTGCTTCTTCGTCATTTGCTTCTAATAAAGGTAAAATGCAGTATGATTTGTTCTATGACAAAATAAACAATGTAAGATAACGGCTTTTCTTATAAGATGAATAAATCAAAATGAATGGAGCCCCTTTCATAAACTTGCCCTTGCCTCTCAAAAATTCTTTACTGTGGTTATTACCATCCTTTAACACATCAGTACCTTCAAAACATAGTTTTTGTGTTGCAAATGCAGTGAACCATAGATATTTCAACATAAGCTTAAACTCAAGTGATCATATAATTTACTGCCCCAACTAGGAAATTTATACACGTGAAAAGAAGCACTCCGAATAATTATGCTAGGAAAATAAACATAAAGCAAGATTGTACAGGTCACATACTAGCTGGAACCAATCTTTCAGCTCATTTTCACTGGCTCCTTATGAAATGTTAAAAAGTAGATGTTATCAGTGTGTAACTGTGTGGTTGCTAAATGGTTAACTATATTAGTTTGCTAGGGCTGCCATAACAAATTACCACAAACTAGGGGACTTGAAACAACAGAAATTTATTATGTCACAGTTCTAGAGGTTAAAAGTCTGAAGTTAAGGTGTTGGCAGGGCTGCACACCCCTCTAAAGTCTCAAAAAGAGAATCTTCCCTTGCTTCTCCCAGCTGCTGGCAGCTGCTGCATTCCCTGGCTTATAGCAACAGAGCTCCAACTTTTGCCTCCATCTTCTCCTGCCCTTCAACTGTGTGTCTTCACATGACCTTCTTATAAGAACACCAGTCACTGGTGTTCGAGAGCCCTCTCTAATCCAGTATAAAACATCCGAACTAATTATTTCTCCATTTGCATGTTGAGGTCTAGATACACATGAGTTTTTGGAGGACATTATTCAATCCAATGCAGTAATCAATAAAATATTTGGTTGTTATTTTATCAAATATCACTAGATGTAAGATTTTACTGATTATATATATATATATATATATATATATATATATTGCTGGGCATGAAAAAGACTTCTTTGTGGGTATTTTCCTGTTTCTGTAATATGTTAAAAGAAGGGACTACGTGGAAATCTATGAAGGATTATCATATCATCAAAAGGTGTTTTTTGGTTTTTTGGGTTTTTTTGTTTGTTTGTTTGTTTGTTTTTGCTTTCTAGGCCTGTATCTGCAGCATATGGAAGTTCTCAGGCTAGCAGGCAAATCGGAGCTACAGGTGCCAGCCTACATCACAACCACAGCTAACATGGGATCCAAACCGCGTCTGCAACCTACACCACGACCCACTGAGCAAGGCCAGGGATTGAACCCGAGTCCTCATGGATACTAACTAGTCAGATTTGTTTCTGCTGCACCACAATGGGAACTCCCTCAAAAGTTTTAATATAGGAAGCAATGCCACCTTTAATAACAGTCTTATGCTTAAATATAAAGATACTTGATTCACAGACATATATCAAAATATAATTGAGCAATATTATCAACATGAAAGTTCAACACCATGAAACTGTTCAGAGGCTATGCTATATTCAGAAATTACTTCTGTCTGAGAGACTTTTCTGACTTTTTCAATATCAGTTTTATCTAGAATGCCTGTTTGAAATGTCAAACCAATGTCAGAAATACAGTACAATCAGCTGCACTTGTTTCTTAAACTTATTTTACCTTATCCTTGAATATGAAGAGATGGTATATCTTCTTACCCTTTCAGTAAGAATCAATTACATTAATTTGGTCAGATACCAACATATGGCAGTACTCCAAATTTGTAAATGAATCTAAGTCTACACTGTAAATTTTCTAACTGCCCTTTCTGGGCCATGACATCATACAGGAGAAATGTGCAAACCCATCAACCCATCAGTTGCCTGTACTTGCTCTTTCAAGTCATTTATAGATAGCTTTCTTTTCTTTTATGGCTAGCAACACATTTTTGCCCTGAAGCCTTTTGCCTTTCATTGAAGAAGCCTGAAGTACAGAGCAAATATGGCTTTTACCTCTGCATCTAATTCTGTCACATTAAATATATCCACCCTACTGAGTAGACTAGAGTTCTCCACCTTATTGCACCTTACCTTGTCGTTTAAGGTAGAGGCTGTCTGTGCCTTTAACGACACATCGCTGAAGTGCAGCTGGTTCTGTGATGCAACAACTAAGAGGGTCTAATCTTTTGAAAGCCACCACACCAAGGTACAGGTGGCTTCCAAATATGTTGCCTGTGCTTATCCTATCCATTCATTTATTCATGCTACTTGTTGAATACCCACATATTGGGACTCCCCGTTCTTTTCTCGTGTGCCCTGAGTGGGTGACATGTATGTTCACTCATTTATCTACTGTAGCCATCAGGTGGCTTGAGTGACTAAAGTGCCCAGGCTGGTTGTCTCCTCTGAGACAAATATTATCCTTTTTTACGTGTGTGGTAATGTGAAAAATTTGGAGATGCCATGGTCTAATGCAATGTTTCACAGAATGGAGTCTGGTAGACTAGTCCTACCAATGTTCATAAAAAGAAAATGGGAGGTTTCTTAGACAAGTGAGTTTAGGAGCACTCCATAATGTGTGTTCTTTCTAGGCATCTCACAATGCAGGTTAGCCTTTTAAGGACTCAGAAAACCAGCAGTAAAGAAATGCATAAAACTGTGTTGAATCCACTCTTTCCCAAACTTCTTTGACTAGAGAACCCCTTTTCCTGTGCAGTCTGCTCCAGAAGTAGCAGTGCATCGAGAGAGCTCCCCTTAGGAAATTCTGGTCCAGAGAGTCTGTCCCTTGTTCTTAAGGCCTCCAATTTAGAACCAAGAATGGTTGTTTTGTCCTGCCCAAGAAACTAAAGAGATGGCCCTCCCCTGCAGCACTACTCATGTGCTATCAATGCCTGCTGTTTGCATCAGCTCTCCTAATTGTCACACTGCCACAAATAGTGACTTCGCTTCTGTTTATTTCTATTTTGTCTTCTTTCCTGCTCCCATTGCTTCTCTTATAATTTTATCTTTTCTATAGACCAGTTGAACTTCTAAAGATATCACCAACGGACCAATGCTCCTTTACTCCCATCTGGAAACTGAACCGATCATAATTATTGATATAATCTGCACCTTTTCTCAGCTATGTCATTTGCTTCTATATCCAAGAAAATGCTTCATTTGCTTTCACACAGGGCGTTCTTGTTGCTATTCTGTTCTCTTATCTATTAGAGCCATTAAAGAAGCCTGGAGATTTGTGAGAGCTGGTTTTAAGGCACCTGGAATTTGACGACATTTAGAAGTCTCTCACAGAGGCTGGTATTTGTTGCAGGCACATGGCTTGTTCTTTGAGTGTTGTGTCTCAAAAGAGGCAAAGACATTCTAAAATAAAATGAATTGTTCAGGCTGACTACCAAGTTCAAGTAAAGCTTAACAGCTGAAGGCCCCTGATGACTTTCATCACATCCAGGGTGGGTGTGGGCAGAGAAGCACTGGGCAAGCCATTGCTCACACACTCCTGGACACGGAACAGTTGATGAGATGGTGCTTTAAGAGAAGGAGTTGAGATAGACTTGGGACCACAAAGGTGGAACCACAGCACTGGTGTAATTATCAGGGGAAGGAAGCAGGATCCAGGGAGCGGGAAAACACAGCACTGGATGGCCAGAAACAGAGTGAGATGAGAAGGGGCTCAGTGGAGCCAGGAGCATTGTGATCCAAATCACCTGAGTGTCATAATTGCCTGGGGCACTTTTTTTAAACGACAAACTTCACGTCCCTCAGCTGTTGATTCTGATTCAGTTGATCAGGACCAAACTCTGGAAACCTATTTTTAACGAGCATTTAAGGTGTTTGTCTGCCCTAGAACAAGGAACACTGCCCTTAAAAGAGGAATTTTAGGATAATAACCCATGCCTGTATCTCAGTAAATGCTGTCATTTATATGAGGTCATAGCAGGATTGTATTTATACAAAACTCACATACATGTATACACATGCTTCTATGAGGGCATCAGAGTATCAAGAACACTTCCTAAGATTCTGTAACACCCCAATGCCAGGGTTTGGTACCTATAAATGTTGTTCAGGTATCTAGCATTGCATAATAGCCCCCCACTCTGACTGTCTACAATTTCTAGGCTAGGCAGTTTATTAATGTTTAGAATTAAACATTAAACTTAAATATCGCACTTAAATATTATGTAACTTTTCTAGCTACTTGAAGTGCTTTTACCACAAAACTTTTAGAGCTTATTTCTTTTTATTTTTCCAGAAGTCCAGTTTTAAAACTGTTTCCATAGAAAATTTTCCCTCATTCCTAGTGTTTTCTCAAGCACTTTTGAGACTCTGCTCAAAAAAGTCTGCTGAAGAATAAGAACTATACCTTTGTTCCTTAGTTTAAGAAACTATAAAAGCTCTCCAATTATTTTCAGAGTACTCTTGTAGAAAACCAAGCTGATCACTAGCCTTATTCACTGCAATATCATCATGTTTATCTGCACTGTAGTTTTGGTGTTTACCATCTATTATTTTAAAGTACAAGAATAAATACGTGGTTGTATTTAGAAACAGGCGGCTAAGGAAACTAGTTCCTTCATACATAATCCTAGTTCCTATTTTGAAATAGGATTTTGAAATGCATTTACCTGTATTTTTCTTTCTTTCTCTCTTTTTTTTTTTAACTGCTCCACAGCATATGAACTTCCTGGGCCAGGGATCGGATCCCAGCCGCAGTTGTGACCTAAGCTGCAGCTGCAGCAATACCAGATCCTTTAATCCCCTCTGCCAGGCAAACCTGTGTCCTGGCGCTACAGAGACGCCACTGATCCTGTTGTGCTACAGTGGGAACCCATGGTTTAGTTTTTAAAATAAGGTTTTTTTTGTTGCCCTGAAAAAATTCAATCATCATTTCTCACTTCTGGACAATAGTGTAGATACAGGGTGAAGGGCAAATTAGAATCTATGAATTCAGAACTGACCACACTTGGTTCCAGTCTGATTTTTGAGATACGACATGCATATAGATATCATTTTTTCCACCAAGAAGAACTAGATTTTTCCATATTCTTCAATGCTTACATGAAGGTGGTTATAAATGCTTCATTTAAGAATCACACCTATTTGGTTAACAGAGGGAATATGTTATTTTAAAAACTAGATGATATACTCCTATCTCCATTTGCTCTACCAGAAACTATAGAAAGAAGGACCCATGTCCCTTTCTCCTGGTCCATTTCTAGAGGGTCTGTGCGAAGACCCTCTACCAGAAACTATAGAAAGAAGGACCCACGTCCCTTTCTCCTGGTCCATTTCTAGAGGGTCTGTGCGATACTTCTCCAGCAGACATTCTTTCCTAAGGCAATTCTCACTCTTTCCTCAGTCATTTCCTGATGCCACCTTTACCCTACAAAAATCGTTCCCCCAACATGATGTTAAGATTCTTTTTCTACTGATATACCTTCTGGATGTTTCTGGCAGCTTCTCCGTGCTGGGCAACTGTGTCAGTGGGATAACATAGGAAAGCATTCCTTTCTTTTAAAAAAATGTGTGCTTAGTATCTTTTCTGTGCTAGGTGTAGAGATTGCAACTGTAAAATAAACAAAGACAACAATACTTGCCTTTTCAAGGGAGTTTTTGAGCTAATGTATCACTCAGACAAGTAAAGGGTGATTAAAATTTGATGTGAAAAGTGCTAGGAGAGGGGATGGTTTTAGATAAGGTAGACTGAGTGGTCAGGGAGAGAAGATTACAGAAGGTCCTTAGAGGAAGTAATGTCAATGAGACCCGAATGATGAGTAGGAGTTAGGTATAATGGATGATAAATGGGGAAAAATGAATATTCCAGATAAAGGAAACCACATATGGAAAGTCCTAGGGGGCAGAGAGAAGATTCATCTAAGTGTAGGAGGATGCAAGAGAATTACAAGAGGTGAGAATGGAGTAGCTGAGAACAGATTCTGAATGACCTTCTAAGTAACATTAAAATTCAGTTCGCTGGAGGAGTTAATGAGTAATAATAATTGTTTCTTGGGGGATTTTAAGCTGGGTCATTATGCATTCACATTTTTCTTCTAGAGAAATCACTCTAGCTCTAGTGTGGAAAACTGACCTGGAGATAATGATGGTTTGATCTAAGAGAGTAGCCATAGAAAGGTAGAAAAATGAACAAATTTGGTAGCTACTTAAGAAGTAGAAATCATAGGACTTGGTGATCTACTCAGTATTGGAACGTGAAGTCCAAATTTCTTTTTTGGGGTTGACGAGTGGATGAACACACCTGGCCTAAGAAGCAGGGGAAGGAAGTAGGAGAAGAAGCTGATGAGATTGAGGTGCTTGTGAGACACTCGGTACTTTGATATATGGATATGAAACGCTATTAAATGTGATATGGGCTGGTGAATCAGAATCTGGAAGTCAGAGGTATTGGCAGAAGCCTTGGATGAGTTAGAGCTCCCTTGGTGAGAATGGTTAAAGTGTAAAAAGAAAACTTTAGGAAAATATCAACACTTTAAGAATTAGTTGCGGAAGAGAAGTTCACAAAATAAAGGACCAACCAAAAAAAACTTAAAAGGTAGGTGGTATGCAAGTCCAGGGAAGAGAAGGCTTCAAAGAAGTGGTCAGCTGTATCAAATTACTGAAAGACTGGGACAGTTGAGGTCTGATAAGAACAATTACTTTTGGCAAGAAAGATGTTGGTGGTTGACCTTCTTGAAGCAGTTTCTCTGAAGAAGTGATCAGGGAGCATGATGGGTTAAACAGTGCGTGGGAGTTAGTGCAGGAAGTGAAGAATAGGAGCAGAGATACCACTCTTAAGAAGTTCGGCTGCAAGGGGTGAAATGGAGACAAGAGGTCTAGCAAGAGACACCAACTGAAAGAGGGAGGTCTATGAATTGTTAAGAAGGAAGACACTTGAAAATGTTTAAATGCTGATGGCTAGGAATAAAGAAGATACAGGAGAGAAAGGAGATAATTGATGGAGAAAGCCCTTGAGAAGGACGGAAGTGTTGGGATTCATGACGGCTTGGCCTTAGACAAGAAATCTCTCACAAGGTCAAAGGAAGGAAAAAGGAAAGAATTGCTTTTCATAGCAGCAATAGGATACAGGTGAGATAAAAAGGAGTCATAAAAGGCAAACAATAAATAAGATATGGAGGCCAGATGTTGTCTTGAGTTTTAGTTAAGTTCTTAACTGTATGGTCTACATGTTACACTGGAAAGAACTGTGGTTTTGACCCCAGTTGTGCTTATCAATTGTGTACACTTTTAAGACAAGTAATTAAACCTACTTGAGGTTGAGTGTCCTCATTTATATAAAATGGGGTTCTTCTTATAAATCTATTTTGAAGGGCTGTATTAAGGAATATATTTTTTTGGCTAGGCCTGCAGCATGCAGAAATTCCCAGACCAGGTATCAAACCACCGCCATAGCAGCAACCATAGTGATGTCAGATCCTTAACCTATTGTACCAAAGGGAACTCCAAGGAATACATTTTTGTCACATTAAGTATTAACACAATGCTAGGCTGTAGATTCTCCAGGAATTGAGGATACATTTATTATCATCCTGTCTTGAGATCTGTCTACTTGGCTGTTTAGAGGACAAGCAAAGTCATGTGGAAACAACCAACAGATATAGTATATTACATATAGTACATAGCACAGTGCCAGACACATAGTAGATACTCACGAAATATTCATATAACAAATTATTGGAAGCCAATACTTTTGTCCTATATACATTATTAAAGTCTTTATTTCTGCTGTGTTTCAGTAAATGCTCCAGCCTAAATCCTTCTTGTTCTCTGTTGGCTAATAATTTCAGAGTCACATAGGAAACAAATATGCCACCTGAGAAGGTTTAGCTTAACTATTTATTCATTGCTGCATATGCAACCTATAAAGGAGAAAATAGTTTGACTCACACAGCAAGAAGGCAAAAGTGGGCAGTACCTGAACCATATGTCACTTGGGTTGTCATTTTCAACAGTGTCATCAAAAAAGCTTACTTAAAAAGGATGCCCAGATTAGCCACTAAGCAAATAAATTTGGCCAGAAATGCATAGGTTTTAATTCAGGGCAAAAGAAAAAAGGGGAGGGGAGTATAGGTGGCATAAAATGGCTTCTCATAATTTTCTTCTTTCTCTAAGGTTTTTTAGTAAACTTTGTCTTTGAAGAGCAGCTTGGAAGAGAGCAGGGTTGCTGCAGCAAGAGCTCAGTGGGGAGAGCTGGAGCAAATTGCCCCAGATAGGCTTAAGGCAACTCCAGCTCTGGACTCCCAAGAAGCTAATGAACCATAGATCTCTGCCTCTTCCCAAGGCCTGATATTTACAAAGTGTTGTCAGAGACATCTGAAGTTCCATAAAATACTATATTTTTAAAAGGTCTTCAGGCTTAATCCTCTAAACCTATAGGAGTTACCCACTTGCTGAGAGTTAATAGGCTCTTGACTGAATGGTGAAGTTTGAAAAGGACCATTACAGGCAGAGTGCAGTTTGCCCCAGTAGCCTGCTCTCTTCACTCTTTGGAGGGCTCTGCCATCTGAAGCCAGGCAGGGGATTTCTAAGGCAGGGGACAGAGAAAATGGCTAAAGATATGCTTATCTTTTTTTCCCTAATAATAAACACATTTTCTTCTTTTTTTTTTCTTTTTTTTTTCTTAAGAGGTCTAGAATTTCTGGCTAAATCTGTAGAAGACTCGAGATGATGTCAAATTCTTAAATTTATTAAAATTGTATTTGTATAAGTTAAAATGGTACATACAAGTTCCTCTCCCAAGATTTTACAGATTTGTCAGCTTTTATCCATGTAACTATATTACCATAGAAACAGATAACAAAAGCCCATGCACATTCTCACCCAGTACTGTTTCAACTCAGTCACTCCAGTCCTCAGTTTACTATTTCTATTTCAGATGCTGGTACTTTTTGCAATTTAAATTCAAGCAATTCTTAAATAATGCCATTGTCTTGCCTGAGAAGGTAGTAACACAAAAATTAGTTTTCCTCCCCATTTTTAAAATTTTCTGTCCAATAAGAAAATTTATATATGCAAGTGGTGATGTGGATAATCACATTTCACATTTTATATTAGTGTTTGATCAACAGTAGGATCAAGAAGGAATTTCTCTGCAACCTCATCCACCTTGCTCTCAACCCTCTTTTGCTTAGTTAGCAAAGTTTTGGATCCAAATAGTTTGTTACTCTTATGAAAAAAAGTATGATAATGCTCAACTTGCAGAAGAAACGTTGAGTTTGTATCATGTGAAGAATTTGATCTCTATTCTGAAGTTATTTTTCTAAATCTTTAAAAGATAGTAACTAGGGGAGTTCCCGTCATCGCTCAGTGGTTAACGAATCCGATTAGGAACCATAAGGTTGCAGGTTTGATCCCTGGCCTTACTCAGTGGGTTAAGGATCTGGCATTGCCATGAGCTGTGGTGTAGGTCACAGACGTGGCTCGGATCTGGCATTGCTGTGGCTCTGGCGTAGGCCAGCAGCTGCAGCTCCGATTAGACCCCTGGCCTGGGAACCTCCATGTGCCAAAGGTGTAGCCCTAGAAAAGACAAAAAAAAAAAAGAAAGAAAGAAAAGAAAAAAAGAGATAATAACTAGGAATGCTGTGATCAGGCCTCTGCTCTTTACAAAACTTTTAGAATCAACTGTGTCCCTAAATACACCCATATCCTTTGCACTATGCTGTCCCTTTTAGCTAGCATTCTCATTGGAGCCTTGGTCCTAGTGGCTTAAAAAAGGAGAGATGCTTCTCATCTGCTCATCTGTGCCTTGAAGAAACTATGAGAGCAGGTGAGGCTATTACAGAATTTGTCAAGTTCCAAGAACCCATATTGCATTACATTCAGAACTCACTCAATAGGAATGCTTTTCTGATCTTTAAAAAAACTTTGATTGCAATTCAAGCTAGATATGAGGTTTTACTGCCACCTCATATGTTTATACCTGATAAGATAAGGACAGGAAATCTTAAGAATTATATGTCTTCTTTGAAACCTACTCTAATCAACAATGGGACAATCATAACTTTACTTTTAAATTCGTAATTTGTTTCTGTCCCAGGCACAATATAATGGAAAGAAAGATAGTTTTTCTTTTTCTACTTGGTTAAATAAAATTACTGTCAAGCTGCTTTCGAGATAGGGAAGTAAGTAAGAGAAAAGTAAAATCGAGTGATCACAACAGGTATGTGAATATCTCAGTACTGGAGGTTTCTGGTACTGTTATAAATGTGAAAAATAGAAGTTCATATAAATATATCCAAAATGGAAATTTCATGTTGCTGGAAAAATGTGGCACATTTTCTTTGCCCAAAGGAAAAAGCAGTTGAAAAGATAATAAACCAAACTGTACAACTCATATGCATGTGCTTGTCAAGATAATTTGTGATGTCAAAGCATGAGGTTAAAAATTGAATTTAGACCCACAAACATATTGTTCCCCACAAGGAAGACAATACATAATAAAGATCACTTTATGCTACCATGTCTAAATTAGAGACATAGTAAGTATTTAATATATTCTGCACCCTTTGTAAAAGTAAAATGTCTCATAATCAAGGCAAAATGATTTCCTTTGTTTACCACACCTAAATAATGTCCCTATTACTCTGCTTACCTCTCCTAGACTATCAAAAATTATAATTTGCAATAAATGGTTATTAGTTATTGTAAGTCAATATTAGCAACAGAAATAAAATATTACTCTTAAAATTCAAAGAACCTAGAGTTATGAAATAACCCAACCTACCATAGAGTAACACTCTACAACATCTGAAAAACAGTAACCAATCTGAGAAATTTTAATACCACTACAAACTCACTACTTCAGTGTATAACTCATTTCCCTATTGAACAGCTCTGGTTGCTTAAAAATGTGCAGTAGAAATCTGTCTTTCTAAAGCATACTCTAAATCTGGACAATACCTCTAGTTTAGGATCTTTCCAACTTATTCTGATATCCTTACACAGTATCAGACTCCTCCCGGGGAATCCTAAAGGATTTGTATATATTCTAAAGAAAGGCCTAATTAAAGCAAAATAAGGCTACCTCCAGAGAAATATCATCTGACTGGCCCCCAAAAGTCTTCCCAGATTGTAAGGCACCATGGGTAGGGTCTTGATCCTTTAGCCAATAGGTGTAGAAATTTGATCTTACAATCCCCCAGAATTCAGTGGGCTGAAGAAAGCTGATCTGTGGCCCCCAAAATGCATGGGAACTCAGAACTAATCAATTCACTCAAATAAAATCTATAACTTTCAAATGGATGAGACAGCCAAGTGGTACTGTCAAAGCCATTCCCAATCTGCAGGCCACATAGAAGTCAAATTATTTTAAGACTGTTTAGAGAGCAGAGCATCAAGACAAAGAGAAATGGGTTGACCGAGTGAATATTTCATAGCATTGGACACTAACAGTCTATTGCATTCATCTCCACACCTGGGGACCCTGATTTGTTAGTTCAAATTGGCTTCTCAGGTCACACCACCTTGGAGAGCGCTTGACTAGATGGCACAACATGACATCCAGATGCTACTTTGGCCAAGCTCTAAACCTTAGCCAAAGGGAAACATCCTTTCTTCAGATATTTGGATAGTTTTAGTCAAAGTTTACAGTCATATTTCTGCTTCAATCCATAATGTGTTGCTTTGATAGATTAATTCTCCGAATGACATCTTATTTCCAGTTTGGGGGGAAGGAGGCAGAGGTAATGATAAACATACATGTATACACATATACACACCCTACTCTGAGCTGTACTGGTTTAAGTCCCTGAACTGCTATGCCCAGCTCTGCCCCTCTTTATATGCACTTAACTCACTTGACTTGTGCTAAAGCCTTGCCATTTGCCATTCTCTCTGTCTTTTCAGTTTGCCCTGTTTCTTTCTCTAAAAGCACCAGGTAGAAATAATACATGTAGCTATACTTTAGAGCAGGCCACTTCTATAGCTCTTGACTGGAATATTGACTAGTAATGGGCATGCAGCTCCATTACCTCTATTGCAAATAACAGATTATACCAACATAATTTCTTTAAAAAATCAGGATCTGATTCAGAATGAATGATTTGTAAACATTTAAACAGGAAACTGGGCAAGGATTTTAAACAAAGACACAAAGAGTTTCTATCATCAGCACTCTCTCTCTTACAAGAAAGAGCACAACCCTTACATTAAACCTCTTTTTATTTTTTTTTTATTTTTTTGCTTTTTAGGGCTGTACTCACGGCATATGGAGGGTCCCAGGCTAGGGTTCAAATAGGAGTTACAGCTGCTGACCTACACCACAGCCACAGCAATGCAGGATCCAAGCTGTGTCTGCAACCTACACCACAGCTCAGAGCAATGCCAGATACTTAACTCACTGAGCTAGGCCAGGGATCGAACCCTCAACCTCATGGTTCCTAGTTGGATTCATTTCCCCCGTGCCAAGACAGGAACTTATAAAAACCTCTTTTTAAATGGTGAACAGAGTTGATGTCCAAATCGTCAACCCTGGAAGAAAAGACACACTTCCAAAGTATCGTTTTTCCATGATTTTAAATCTTTAAGTGCTTTGCTTCAATATCTATGTGTAAATATCAGTATTACAAATATCCACTATGGTCCACACACATATTCAGTTGGTATATTAGTTTTCTGTGTCTCTACTCTTCTTAATATACTTAAATCTCATTTCTAAAACATGTCTATTGCATTACTAGAAGTGGTTATATATTTAGGTTTTCAATCAACTGGTTAGTTGTTTGGACGGACTGTAAATTGGTTGACATATATTGATGATTCCTCATTTTCTTGCCCAGGAATCATTTCTTCCACTCATTTATTTTAAATCTCTCTAACCTTCTTATTTGACAGTATCCTATGAGCAACATAACAGAGCACTCCAAGCTCATAAGGAATGGTGTAAACTAATTAGCAGATTTTATGATGGAAACTATTCTCTCACGTGATCAACCTGTCTGGATAATGAACTTTGTGAAAATGCCCAGCTCTTACTATGCTAAGGCAACAGTTTCACTCAAGCAAGCTTCTATTTTGCCCTTGGACTTCAGTTCCTAATTGTGGATGTGGCACAAATCCAGAAACAAAAGCAGTATAGGATGAAGGACAGAGTTAAAAATAAAATAGCCTTAAAACATAGATTTTGGAGTTAAGAAATTTCTTGATCTTCTTTTGCAAGTGACAGAAAGAAAAATAGCCCTAATAAGATGTATTTGAAAAAATACTATGACCAAAATCACAGTGTAGGTGAAATGTAGGGAAGTTACAGAAAATTCCCCCACATGCAAGTGTGCAGAAGCACTGAAGGGTTACTAACGAACACTAAATAGAAGTGTTGAATTGTTTGTTATGGGGAGAAGATCCAGAAATAAGAGTGAAAATCAGTGCTGGTTCATTACATCAGCAGTGAGGCTGGCAAACCCCACTGCTCAACTCCCCTTTCAACAGCAGGTGCATGGTTTGTCCACTCTGACTTGCAGCCCCCCGGCCAAGGCACAGCATGAACCCAGCCTTCATGGAGTCATGAGTGACTACAAGCCCTCTCAAGGGGTGTCTAAATACCATAATTGCTCTGCTTCTATTTTGGTCACATACTCCCATATTGGAAATTTTACCCCACACTGTCTATTTCAGTTGTTGTGTGTTTGCTTACTGCAGGTGCTGTTTGTTACCAAAGACACCATGACACAAAAGTCCAAAGTTGCCTGGAAGAATCAAAAAAAACCAAAAGGGAATGTCCTATATATTCTTAGTCTTTTCTATGGAAGTGGTTCACTCAGTTTAATAACTGTATCAAAAGAGAAATATTATAATACAAAAAAATCATCCAAATTGGTAAAGAGACAGAGATGTAGAACAAATGAATGATTTCAATGCCACCTCCAGTCTCTTCAGCATACCTTTGATAAATTCTTTATTAATATGAGTACATAATTTGAATATTATCCATCATACCAATGTACATAAATATCCCTACAAAAGAAAGCATTCAATATATTTAACAATTTACTCTAAATTCTAATGTTTTGCAGATGACACCTAGATCTTAAAATGTATAGTTATTTTATAACACTGCTTAAACATAAATAATACATTTGTCTAATTCACTAATACTGAAGATACTTTTTTCTGATGATGAATATAGTCATCATCCATGACTGCCAGTAAAAATTATAAGGATGCACTACAATAAAAAACTATACCCCTATGTGGAAATGGTAGAAAATAATCTATTTCATAAAAAATAGTAATTTGTTCTCAATCTTCCATCACTGAAAGAATCCATTACTGCTGACCAATTACTGTGGTATTGAAGTGTCTTTAGACTGAAGTCAAGAGTTATATTTTTCATGCATTCAGCAAGAATTTTTAAATATACCAGGTCTCAGAGTACAGAAGAAACTCCAAAAGGCAAAACTTTATATTATAAAATGAACATGTAAAGAGTCAAAAGACTGCTTAGACATGGCATTACAAATGAGAAGCAAATGTACCTAGACTAATAATGTTCATGAAAAAAATTAATATCTTTACAGAAACATGAGAAAACGAAACTTGTTAGTGACAGAGAAAGTGTTCATTTTATTTCATTTTTTAAATTTTTCTTTGTTTGCTTTTTAGGGCTGCACCTGTGGCATATGGAAGTTCCCAGGCTAGGGTTTAATCGAAGCTATAGCCGCCCAGCATACCACTGCCACAGCAATGCAGGATCCAAGTCACATCCGTGACCTACACCACACCTCAAGGTAATGCCAGATCCTTAGCCCACTAAGCAAGGCCAAGGATCAAACCCTCATCCTCATGGATCCTAGTCAGGTTCGTTAATCGCTGAGCCACGAAGGGAACGCTGGAAAGGGTTCATTTTAGAATACGAGTTTTTCCTTTATCATAAGTTTAAATTTCACATAACATTGCTAACATAGGCCAAATATTAGGAATTGGAATACGCTTAGAACATTCAGTATGTCCTGTGTTAGCATCTACACAAATGATTCTGAAGTAACATTTGCTCTTTCAATAGTTTTATTTAGGCAATAAGAAAATGTATGAATGCTAGTAAAATCATGTTCACAATAGATGAAAAAAGTCTGAAAGAATACTTTTGTTGAAATTTGCATTTGGTTTTGGAAAACTTCTGTTTAACAATCGCATATAGCCATATTTTAACTTCTATGCTCCCACACTGAGAAAATATCAAGGTATTGAAGCAATTTACTTTTTAGGGACATTATGCTTGCCTTTGAAATTCAAAAAAAATAGGATATTTCTCCTTGAATTATTTTTGATCAATGTACAGTCTCTACACAAGGAAAATTAAAGCTGTCTGACAACTCATAGAAACATCCCTGGCTCTTAAAGATGTACGAAATTGCATAAAAGCATGAAAAGCACTGGGTAATTTTGCAGTTTCATCTCTAAATACAATTGTAAAGACATCTGTCTTTCAATTCTTTCTTCCTCTTTCTTCTGAAGCATGGTCTTTTAATTCTTGCCCTTTTAAATATCTTTGCCTACTGTTGCCTTGCTTCTTAATGTACTGGTTGATCTTACCAGGCTAAGAAAGTATTTACAGGAGGTGTTGCTTTTATCTGTATTCACAGAGAATGCTAACAAATTAGAAGAAAGTGCCAGAGAACACCACATCCCTTGCCCAGAACATTACAATGGCTTCTGCATGCACGGGAAGTGTGAACATTCTATCAATATGCAGGAGCCATCTTGCAGGTAATGTTTTTTCACCCTTAAACTTTTAAATGTATACAGTAAAAATATAGGAACTAAATTCTAGATGTTTACTGAGAATTGGATGGCATCCTGCCTGAATGGGTGATCAGCAGTCAACTTTTCTCTGCCTCCCCACCACCACCAAGAAAACAACAAGATATGTGTACCTTACATACCCAAGTACTATGTAACATATCATTATATACACTCCTGTGGGAGAATTTTACATTGTGCTTTGGGCATTTTTACAAGCTCTTTAAAGACTCAGCCTCCTCGGTTTTATTCACCACTTTTCCCATGGACACAGAGCAGTGCTTGACACAGAGTAGGTACTTGATAAATGTTTCTAAACAAATGAATGGATCAGGCCTTACCCTATCTAGATAACATGGTTGCTTTTGGGAGGCTGTCTTTTCCAAAGTCCCTCAAGTCTTCTAATAAATATCATCAATCTTGGTTTTGCCAGGAAAACACTCTTACGTGGATCTGCTCTCCAGATTGTGTAGCTCTGCAGATTGTATAGGCTTGTATAGTGAGCTATTACCTACACTTCCGTAGCTTCGAACTGGGTTGAGACACAAAGGAATTGCTTGTCTGGATTTAGTTAACCTGCTGAATACTCATGGATAGGACATAATTATTTCAGAGATGGTAAAGGCAAAGTGAAAAAACAAACATACTTTTTATTAAAGGAATATACAAGTGACAAATGATGAAATAGCTTTCATATTGCCATACAGTGAAAGGAGTTTCTCTTTTTCTCTTTCCTCCCCCTCCCCTTTATGTCTCCTCCTCCTCTTCTTTTTCTTCATCTGCTCCTTCTTCTTTCCTCCTTTTTCTCTCTCTTCAAGAACTGTCAGTTTTTCATGTTTTCCTTCACTGAATACACAAGCATCTGCCTTCCAGTAAAGCCAGGCAGAGTGAGAAGTTTCTCCCAATGGCCTGTCATTCCCAGCAGAGTTGTCACTATTAAACCCTTCTAAAAAACCCCAGGATGTAGTTATGAGAAATTCAAGGTGAAATACTAAAATTGTTGCACAAGTCATTGACAAGTTGATCCCCACTAGTCTTGTTTTCCTGTGAGTTGTTTTCTTATCTCATTGTCAAATGCCAATTCTAACACGAAGATTGTCTACCTGAGTGGGCTTTCTGATGAGGTCTGAGTGAGTGTGAGGCAGTGTTCATCCTCAGACACTGTTTTGCTGAACCTTATTCCTACATCATAATTACTTTTTTTCCTACTGAAATTTCACTCTCTAACAGAAGACAACTTTATGACCAGCAAATTAAAGAAATCACTCTTGTGGTACTTCTGGCCCTAACATTTTTTAGCACTTTTTCTAATAGTAGCACAGAGAATGCTTTATGCAAAAATAAACAATAGCACTATTTTTTATACCCATGTCATCAGAAACAAGCCTTTTCTCAAGTAATTATGTTGTCTTAGGTTAATTAAAAAACAAGTTAAGTAAAATGTAAAGCTCAAATGGGGAAAAAAGAGAGAGAGAGAGAGAGAGAGAACAATTATTCCTGGGCATCTACCTTCTCTCTATATTATCATCACCAATTATCTACCCTCCTAGCTTCAAAATTGATTATTATAAGTATAAAAAGAAACCACCTATCTTTGAAATCAAAACCATAAAGAGATCTAATGCAAATAAGTATTTGATAAACATATCTACAAAGTACTATTTTTTAAGAGCAGGAAAGGCTAACAAAAGGCCCTAATTTCACAATGAAGATAAATGCCTATAGGCCAACTATAAAAATGAGTCCAGCAGCTCTGGATAACTGGACGTTATCATTTCTTCCAGGTGTGATGCTGGTTATACTGGACAACACTGTGAAAAAAAGGACTACAGCGTACTCTACGTTGTTCCCGGCCCTGTTCGATTTCAGTACGTCTTAATTGCAGCTGTGATTGGAACAATTCAGATTGCTGTCATCTGTGTGGTGGTCCTCTGCATCACAAGGTCAGTAACTGTACTCCCCGGCCACCCACATAAAGAGATATGTCATTCCTCCTGGTCTTAATCAAGTCTCTCTAATTACAAGTCTCTTTGTGGACTGTGCAACCATCCATTCTCTGGAGTCCTATTTCCTCATCAGAACACCAGCTGAATAGTCAAATGGAAGGACACTGACTTTCATGCTGGAGTGGGACAAAATTATCTCCCTTATTTTTGCATTATGATGAGGATTATTTATTTTCTAGGCAAAGGTCTTTTTCTTCCCCTTCTAATGTGTAATACCAACCTTTGTTTGAATACACTTCTCTTTTTTTAACTCTAAAAAGTCAGTCTTCATTCAGACTACTAACAGACTAGTTAAATGACCAGTAGTTTCTTACTTACCCACATTAATATGCCAAATGAGGTCAGAATAGATTTTATACAAGGTCTAGAAAAGTATTAAATTATAGCTCTATTTACGGCACTTATATTTCCAAGTATAACTCTCAAGTATAATCATTTTAACATATTGGATATAAACAACAAATACATTTCCAACTTAAGGTAACAAAGTAACTTTTAAACACAAAATTCAAAGAAAATAGTTACAATAGGAAGAATTATGTTGTAGTGTATGAAAACCTTTGATATATGGAAATTTCACAACATGTTTCCATATCAAACACCCAGTCAAACAGTAATCGTTTTCTGGAGAGTCAGGTTGAGAGAAATACAGAGATCTCATCCAGTTTCAGCGGGAAAGAAAACCATTGATTAATTAGTGATATCTGACATTGGGCTTGGAGTAAAGGAGTGAGGCCAGGTACCTGCTTAACTTCATTAGCGTGTAAATTCATGATCACCAACAATGAGATTCTAAACCAAATGCATATTATTTATGTTCTGTCTAACCGGAAACATTATTGAAGATACTTCATTCTGACCCAATTTCACTCTGCTTCAGAGAAAAATTCCAAGGAAGTTTTTCAAGGTTTTTGCCAAATTCACAAGGCATTTAGACTGTCATTCATTTGTACAGCTCAACAGTAAATCAGAATGTTTCCCCAAAAAATTATTTTCAAAAGACAAGAAAATAAAAGAAAGTATCATATCTTTAGAAAATAAAGGCCACAATACATCTCAGTGTCGGTACCGTGCTATCTTCTTTGAGGACAAGTGTGGCATTTGCTCTTGAAAAAGACAAAATATGGTTCATAAATCCTTCCCTGGCCTAAAGGCTTAAGGAAAGATCATTGATGGGAGCTCTGCGCTACTCTAAACCAAGTTGAGTTCATCAGCTCGACTCTCACGTTTAGATGCCAAGTGAGTCGATGGATTATATTAAAATAGATTCTGGGGAACATAAAAATAACTCAAGAAACCAGAGATACTCAGTATAAAACAAAAGATATAAAAGCATTTAAAACACAGGAAATGGTGCCATATAACTCTAAGGGTCTTGAGCCTTCTAATATCTAAGTAATAATCAGCATATGAAAAATGGAATTCATACTTAATAGATCTTATCTTGTAACTGTGATTTGCTACTTCATGTACTGACAAAAATGCAGAACTTTAAATACTTTAGATGTATACAAGTCTGTTATTAATCACAGTTTCATTCCCATACATAATAAAAACAACTGGAATACATAGGGTACTTATCTCCCCAGGAATTCTGCTCTCTCTCTCTCCCTCTCTCTCTCTCTCTCTCTCTCTCTCTCTATATATATATATATATATATATATATTTGTATGTGTGTGTGTGTATAAAACACCTATATATACACATAGAACATGTTACATGTACATATATGTTTGTATACACACTTACAGGCAAACACATAATTATACACATACATTTGATAACATTGTGAAAAAGGAACAATTACCCCCATTTTCAAGATAGGGACTCCTAGGTATGAGAAGTCAGCAAATTGCTGAGTGTATATAGTTGAGCAGTAACGGCAGAAATGGAGTCCAGGCTGTCTAGTGTCAGAGCTGTGCGCTTAACCACTGCTCATACTGCTTCTTGGCTTGTCAGGATGTTTGTATCCTGACGCTCAAGACAACCTCAACTGAGCTCTAGATTAGGCAAGCCATTTTTTAAGGCATGTGGCCATTTTCATTTTCCATGTTAAAACAAAATGAAATCTATCTTCTATTTACTTTTGAGGAGGACAATGTGAGCTAAATTAGCATTACTTGTAATGCATTTTATGAATCTCTCCAAGGCCATTCAAACTTTCCAAAGTCTTTCCAGGAATCATCCTAGTCAATACACCACACTATTCTCAGTGTGGATTCATTTCATTCACTTGAAAACATTCTTCTCAAAAACTAGACTTTCCAACTAGGCTATTTTCCTCCCCAAACCCTTCCTGCCCAAGCCCTCCCTTCCTGGTGACCTGGCCACACTTGCCTGTTAAGACCTATTCCAAAACATATAATTGCAAAAGACTTAGAAAATTACACCAAGCAGAGGTCCTCTCATTCTCTTCAATTTTCTTTTAATTATATTCTCACCTGGTCTCTCCTCTTTTCTACTTCTTTTTTATCTTCTCCTCTTCCCACTTTATATTTTTCCTAATTCCTTCTCCTTGCTTTTACTATTTTAGTCAAACATCTGCCCTTCTCCCAAAAACAACATATGTCATAAAAAATACATTCATCTAGAGGCATGATCTGAAATAAAGAGAGTTGCCCTGTTGAGATGGATTTTCAATCTTTTATCTCCAGCTCCCACTTGTTGAGAATGTAACTTCCAGCTCCATGTTCACTCTGACAGATCTACCCCCACCCAAAAAAAGAAACCTGTGTATATATATATATATATATATACAAGTGTGTGTGTATATATGTATATATATATACACAAGTGTGTATGTATATATGTGTATATATATGTATATGTGTATATATAGTATATATGTGTGTATATATATCTTTATATACTGGTGCTAATTCATGTCTCTAGCTTATAGCATTAATGTACAAAAATGATATTAGGCTGAACGAAAACAATATTCCTTTCCACTATACATCCGATATTAACAGTTAGCTCCTTCTCTAGTTTGACAGGATTTAAACTTGTAGCACTGAAGTGTCGATAACACATCCATCCTTAGGTCATTTCAAATATAAAATTTTTGAAGACCTTTAACATGAGTTCACACCTGCTTGACTGCATTGTGCTGAGTCATTCTTTGTGACTTAATGAGTAAGCAGTTGGGGACTAGGCAAATGTATTCCTCTTCAAGTTCCACCTCTGTTCTTCAATTCTCCTCAACAGACGCTTAGAGACAACTTCAAGGAGAAGGAAAACCAAAACCAAAACTCTTCCAAAATAATTCCCGCTTCTGCTAATAATAAATTCTTTCATCTGAAATATTTTAATAATTTGTTTAATCCACAATTTCTCTCTGTGATTGTGGCACTAGACTTTAGGTAACAGCACTGGACTAAGATTTGTAAACTTTCCAACCTTCTAGGAAATGCCCCAGAAGCAACAGAATTCACAGACAGAAGCAAAATACAGGGCACTACAGTTCAGACAACACAACAAGAGCGTCCACGAGGTTAATCTAAAGGGAGCATGTTGCACAGTGGCCGGACTACCGAGAGCTTGGACTACACAATACAGTATTATAGACAAAAGAATAAGACAAGAGATCTACACATGTTGCCTTGCATTTGTGGTAATCTACACCAATGAAAACATGTACTACAGCTATATTTGATTATGTATGGATATATTTGAAATAGTATACATTGTCTTGATGTTTTTTCTGTAATGTAAATAAACTATTTATATCACACAATATAGTTTTTTTCTTTCCCATGTATTTGTTATATATAATAAATACTCAGTGATGAGAAAAAAATGGCATTCTTAAATTTGCGGTATCTCATAACTGTAAATATAATCAAACTACTACAATCTGTACAGGACCAGTATTTTATCTTTCTCCACATCTTGAGACCAAGCATTAGTTTATACAGGATTCAGTGGCTAGGTTTTGAGTGATTCCAAGATCAAGGGAAATGATGGTTATTGGAAAAGAGAAAAAATAATTTACTTTATATCGAGTGAGGATAAAATATTTCGGATCTCTGAATCATCTCTATTTCATCAGCTTTCTTCCCTGGTCTTCCATTTTCATCCCCAGAGCAGAAAAATCTCTGGCATATAAATTAAATCAAAGAAGAAGGGGAGGGAAAGTGTTTTATAACTCATGAAGGAGAGGGAAAGAAAATATTGGTTTTTATTGGGAAACATCTTAGAATCTCCCACTTAAGTGCATATATCTGAAAGGTCCTGAACAAGTTACATAATAGGAATACACAGAGCACAAAATCTATTCCATTTAGGTGAGTGGAATTAACAACTAAGGAGAAATTTTAATAACATCATTAAATGTGTAATACCAAAATCATGAATTCTCAGAAATACCTTGCTATATTTATAGTATACAGTTCTTTCTTTTTTTATTTATTTATTTTTATTTTTTTATTTTTTGTCTTTTTGCTATTTCTTGGGCTGCTCCCACGGCATATGGAGGTTCCCAGGCTAGGGGTCTAATCGGAGCTGTAGCCACCAGCCTACGCCAGAGCCACAGCAACGCGGGATCTGAGCCGCGTCTGCAACCTACATCACAGCTCACGGCAACGCCGGATCGTTAACCCACTGAGCAAGGGCAGGGACCGAACCCGCAACCTCATGGTTCCTAGTCGGATTCGTTAACCACTGCGCCACGACGGGAACTCCCAGTTCTTTCTTTTTTTAATGTTAATTTTTATTTTTTGGCCTTTTGTCTTTTTTTTTTAGGTTCTCACCCATGGTACATGGAGGTTCCCAGGCTAGGGGTCTAATCGGAGCTACAGCTGCCAGCCTAGGCCACAGCCTCAGCAATGCCAGATCCGATCTGCATCTGTGACCTACACCACAGTTCACCGCAACGCTGGTTCCTTAACCCACTGAGTGAGGCCAGGGATCAAACCCACATCCTCATGGTTCCTAGTCAGATTTGTCCCTGCTGCGCCACGATGAGAACTCCAGTATACAGTTCTTCAAAAAGAAGTTAGAGTCACAACCAAATACCTCATGAATAATTTTATGGCTAATGCAGCACCACTATCTGAAGTGGAACTAAGATAATAATATTTCATGAAAACGGAGAAATGTGTTATATATATATATACACACATATAAATATATATGTGTATAAATACATATATACACACATATATATGAGATAAGAACAAAAGATAAGCCCAAAAATTAATCCCATAGCATATGAAAGAGCTTAGTGGGAAATTAATATGGATTTTTGACCATACTAATATGTATGACTACTTTGGAAAAAAATAAACTCAAAGTTCTCAAAGAATAAGATGAAATAAATCGAATAACTTTTATCATCATTTAGCACTTCCTAGATTTCTGTGGCTAGCATAGTAAATCTAAATAAGGCTTTCTGTGTCTCCTTCAAATGACCTCTGATGTACTGAAAGGAAAGATATCTGTGTCCAGAAAAAGAAAAAAAGGACAAATATCAAACTAACATTCTGAATATAAAATATGCAGTGAAAAATAAGTTTCCAGAAGTGATATTTAAGATATTTATTAGAACATTTTTTAAAAGGTGACAATCTAAATAAGAGTTAGGACTCTGCAAAAAATCTGGTTTTCTAGGTTAGTCATCACTTTGAAAAGTGTGACTCTATTGGCATAACAATCACTCAAGCCTTTCTGTAAATTGGTCCTAGGCTACATGTTCAAAACAAACTTCATTTAAACTTCTGCATGGAATTTTAGTTTGATTAACAGGTGCAGAGATGTGACTATCCCTGATCTCCTTTATGTAAGACAGGAGTTGTGGTAAACAAACCTTTCCTTCTAAAGAAAGAATAAAGATGCATCACCACAGAGCTTTAGTAGAGTTTGAAAGAAACAACAATGCCACTGACTTTTACTTGTAAGAGTATGACATGACTTGCTTCATTAAATATTGATACATTACTCTGTGGTGGATTTTTATCAAAGGATCATAAACCTAAGTGTTGGAAAAGTCCTTGGGGTTAATAATTTAGTACATTCCTCTTCACCTCCATGCTTACCCACCCCATGAAAAAAATTCCTTTTAAATGATGCATAACGAAACTTGAATGAGCCTATACTGTGTGCCAGGCACTGTTCAAGGTCCTAGGGAAACGCAAGTAACACATGACCTCTGCTCTCAAGAAACACAGTCTTGTCCTGACACAGTCCTTTACCCTCTACTTGCATGTATCTTAGGACTTGGAATTTCATTCATGGTCAATTCCAATTTTGAGACTTTGGGGAGGGGGGTACGCAACCCATGACATGCGGAACTTCCTAGGCCAGGGATCAAATCCAAGCCACAGCAGTGACAACACCAAATCCTTAACTCCTAGGCCACCAGGGAACTTCCACAGACCATTTTTTTCATATTGAGTTGAAATTTACTTCTCTGCGGTTTCTACCAATGGGTTCTATTTTTCTTCTCTGGAGCAAAGAAATAATTTATATGTTTACAAATATTAGGACAGGGAGTTCCCTGGTGGCCTAACAGTTAAAGGACCCAGCATTGTTACTGCTGTGGCTTGGGTCACTGCTGTGGCCCAGGTTCGATCCCTGGCCTGGGAACTTCTGCATGCCATGGGGAAGTTTATATATATATAAAATTAGGACAGATACCATGTTTTCCCACCCACTTTTGCAACGATTTTACTACTCTAAGCAAGTATTTTCTTCTTCAGATGAAATATCCTTAATGTCATCATCTGATCTTCATGTGAAATAGTTTCCACATCCCCCTAGCATCTGCATCATCCTTGCTTGGATGAACTCAACTTTGTTAATGTATTTCTTTAAGTGAAGAGCTCAAAATTGCACATTCCAGTACAGCTGTGGTCTGACCAGCACAGAATATGGTAGAACTTGTAGAAAGCAAACTTAACTCAAAGCCATGATCTCTAAATTCAAGTCCTACTTTGACCACAAATTTGGTGTGGTATCATGAGAACGTCATCTCACATCTCAGGTACCAGTTTCCTCATTACTTCTAATCTCTGTAATTCCTGGATTCTAGATATTCAGAAACTAGGCACTATACTTTTGTTATTGCTACCTAAGGTCACATTAGCTATTTCTGCCGCTCAACTTAAATTCAAAACGCTTTTTAAATAAACTGCTATTAAGCCATGTCATTCACCCATTCATTCATTTATTCCTCGCTCATTCATTCATTGTCCATTTATGTTACATGTCCTGAGGGCCATTAATTACCAGCACCATACTAAACTATGAGGAGACAAGGATAAATACGGCAGAGTCCCTGCCTGAAAGGGATCAGATCATCCTAGTTTCCTTGCATCAAAGATTCCACAGCCTTGTGGAAGAGACTGAGAGGTAAATAACAAAATATGAAGAATGTAACAAAGGCTCTGATAATGGTCAGTTCAGAAGGCTGGGGGCCCTCCAGGAGGAATCTCCAGGCTGAATAATGTGCCTCTTCACAGGATGTGAGATACACAGAATGACCTCATCATTCTCCACACAACCCCTGACTTCTTACTTCTGAAATTTTATCTACTTTTCATGCTCTCTTCATGCCCTCTTCTCCCCATAACACCCAGAGCAAGTAACAGCTTATCAGTGAGGCCCCTGGGACTCCCTGAGCTGTCTTCCTAATTCTGTTATGGTACTTCCCATGTTATTCCTTCACTGTCCATGCAAGCCTGTCTTTCCCTTAGTCTGGGAGCAAGAAGGCAAAAACCAGTGCCTGGCCAATTGTTTCCATTTATTCAACAAACCTTTTTTTTTTTTTTTTGGTCTTTTTAGGGCCATACCTGAGGCATATGGAAGTTCCCAGGCTAGGGGTCTAATCAGAGCTACAGACGCCGGCCTAAGCCACAGCCACAGCCACAGCAATGCCAGATACGAGCCGCATCTGTGATCTGCACCAAAGCTCATGGCAACACTGGATCCTTAACCCACTGAGTGAGGCCAGGGATTGAACCTGCAACCTCATGGTTTCTAGTTGGATTCATTTACTGGATGCCTGCATCATAGAATTTATTGGATGCCTGCATCATAACACTCCTTTCAAGGTGCGTTACATAGCAATGAAGTAGACAGATCTTCATTCTCAGGTTCCCATTCTAGCAAAAGAAGTACAGGTGAGAATTAATCAAACAACAGACAATAACAACAAAGGCTGGAAAGTTAAAAGCTCATGGAATGAGGTGACTGATTCGGGGTGAGTGGGTTTGGTGGGGATTGGGTTACTCCAAGGAGAATGTAGTATTTAAAACTTGGCCTCTGATGCCAGATGGAGATGGGTCCCAGTCTAAGCTCCACTCAACTAACTACTTAAGCTTGGGCATGTTGCCTAATTTCTTTATGCCTTGTATTTGAAATCAAGAGAAAAATGCTTCCCACCCTCAATATGACTGTTATGAGAGACAAGCAAGACAACTCATGTTGTACTTAGAACAAGGACATGCATTTCCATGCAATGCATTTCTATTCAATATATGGAAATTATTTTTTAGGGATATAATATTTGTTGTAAAAGTAATTAAGAACAAGAAGCCATATGTCATCAGTTAAATAAAACATAATGGGAATCGTATGGTTAGATTTAGAAGGAATCAAGCAATCACACTCACTCAAAAGGAGCGTTTCTTGTCTCTTTGGGGACAAGAGAGCTGTTTCTGAGAAAATAAGACAATATAGAGTTAAGAAAAAATATCGCTCTTCTTATTTTTTTCCAAACGGGTCCACTGGTATCATGTCTGAGCAAGAGGACAATCATTCTTTCCTTTTTAAAGAGGTCTATCCTGATAAAGTACACATTAAACCTCTCGTGGTTTCCAGGCACAGGATGAGTAAGTCAATATTGCAGTGACTTTGCAGGGCCGAATTCTTTACTTTCATGAATCCTCGAGGAAAAGTCAGTATAGACTATTGAAATATGACCGAGATTATCTCAAAGTCGCATTAGACTCTCTACTAATGTTTATCTTCAGAGGCTACTTCCCTTTCCCAAAGTCATGTAGCACCTGCACCAGCTGTTACTGCTCCTCAATTACAGCAGACGTTTCACTTACATCATTAATCATCTGGATATCAATCACAAAAACCTTTCCATTGAATTAATTGATACCTTTATATGAGCATCCATATTATATGAAG
Source organism: Phacochoerus africanus (assembly GCF_016906955.1). Lineage (NCBI taxonomy): Eukaryota > Metazoa > Chordata > Mammalia > Artiodactyla > Suidae > Phacochoerus > Phacochoerus africanus. The sequence continues at coordinate 162,043,236 of NC_062546.1, read as the reverse complement.
GACAAAGGATTACAGTAATGGTATTGGTGTTTATAACCAAAGCATGAATATGCAATTAAGCAAGGCTCTCCGAAATCAACATCAGGAAGGTGAGGGTGATGTGCAGCCCACCCGGTCATAGTCAGGTCTCCTTCCAGCCTTACTCTGGACAAAAGTCTACTTTACTGGTCCACCTACTCTGGGAATGTAACCAAATTCAAGCCAGCACAAGAACCTCATTCAAAGGAAACGAGAAGTCCAAAAGCAGGTACTATGGAAGAGAAGAGAAAGAGGCCAGGAGCAGTCCTGATCCTCCATTCCCAGTGGTCCCATGGCCACGGCTAAACCCGCCAGTCATGCTGCTCCAACAGAGGCACTCCCTGCACACGAGGCTTGGCCTTAGTGACCTCGAGAGGCAGCACCCTGGACCCACATGGTCAAACCATTCTGCAGGGTACATCTGGAGAGGGCTCTGTGCCCTCCCTCCCTGTGGGTGTCTCCCTTTGCTGGGCTTCCCCCCACTTCTCAAGACCCCAACCACTTTTTCCTTTAACCTCATGAAGCTTCCATTCTCTGTTAAAGCCCTTCTCTGCCACAATCCATGGCTTTGAAAACAAAGCCTTTTTATGAGCTAGGCTATGAAAACAGAGAGTAATGTCCCAAACTGGCACCACAGTACATCAAATTATTAATAAGTACATTACATCAATAACACTTGTTTAACTAGCAGAATTAGAAAATGTAGATAAGCCAAAAGCATAAATTAATCCCTCCAGCAAAAGATAAGCACCATGGTGTTTGTGTAGATCCTTTCAGATAATTATTGTGAATGTATGTTGAGGGCTGAATTTAACTGGATGAACTAGTCCAGCAAAAACAGTCTATTCTTCTAAAAGGCTTTAAGGGGTCTCTTTACAGGAAAAAAGATGAATAGAAAATGTTGTGGCCACTAGGGAACACACTTACCTCCTAACTAATTACTAGTAACAACAACAACAAAAATTCTTAGCCAGAAGTTACTTCATCTGTTCACATCCACAACCTCTGGACCAATGGCATTTCAAAGTATGACACCCTCAGAGTGGGAGAAATAGTGTGGGGATGGGGAGAGAAGAAAAGGAGCAAGAAAGCTGAGCAGGGAATCAAAGGCACATGTGTGTGAGGGGTGAGGAGCGGGGAGAGGGATGGAGGAGAGGGGCAGTTATGGGAAGAGGAATTTAAGAGAAGGTTCATTCAAATAGCCCTTCCATAAGAAGCACGTCTAAAGCATTTAAGCAGGACTACAGGCATAGGGAATGGCAGCAAGTACATAGGGGGCAGCAAGGTGGTACCCCAAGAAGGCCTCCTGCCCTGAAGTCTCTGAAGACCAACCTGCTGCATATACAGGGTTGGAAGGTGAGGAGCTGGCTTGGCAAGATGGGCAGAATGAGGCCAAGGCACTATTCCAAAAATGATTGTTCAGACCTCCAGGTGAGGAGGAAGATGCATTTAAAATAAAAGTTCTGTCATGCACATATTTTCTTCCTCATAATTCTTGACCTCAAGATATGCAGGTTAGATTCTTTATATTCTGCAGGACAATCCTGTCCCAAAGTGCTGGATCTGCTCTCTAGACAGAGAACAAAGAAACAGCTCATCCTCTCCACCCAGAGGCCAGCCCTCCCAAAGGCTGTGGAGGCACTGTGGCCGTCACACAGGCAGGCTTCTGTTTGCTATCTGATCCGGTTACACTTGCAAAACAAAATCCTGGGGTCTTAAAGCAGTCCTGAGCAGCCTTAGAAAAGGCAGGCTAAAAAAGGAAGCAGCCCAGCCCCTGCTTACTGAAGACAAATCCATCTGTGGTCTGCCTGGGGAAATATGGGTCAGAACTGCCAAGCGGAGCAAACCACTGGAAAGCATTGTTTAGGTTTGAAAAGATGAATAGAAAGAGAAAAATGACCTCTCCATAAGCAGAGGTTAGGGGAAAAAAACAGGAAGGGAAGCCCCAGTGTTCCACCTCTCAGCCTTTCTGAAGGCATGTGGCTCAGCTCCTCACAGGACAGCACGATCTGGGCAACCTGTAATTAAGCTCACAGACCGAAGTCTTGTAAACAGCCGGTGACGTCGCAGACGCCCCCCTAGAGGGTTGAGACTTCACTGCACCAGCATCCACATAATAACATTATATTTCTCTTTTAAATAGGATGTACATGAATGTTCACTTGCGCCCAATTACAGTAATGCATGATTTACATAAAATTAACTCTCCTGCCTAATTATGGTCATGCAGGGATTAAGGGAAAATAGGCTTTTACTTTGTAAACATCATATGCTTTAACACTTAGCCTCTCTTGTGAAATATGGCTGGCCCAAACGCAAATGAAAACAAGTTCCTTGGTCACTGAGTTTTACCAAAAGTCGCCTTTCTTTCTATGGGGATTATATGTAAACTGAGTCACCAGGGCAAAGAGATCCAATTCTTCTGCACTGTAAATGTATAAAGCGGAGTCTTCCATAGGGTTTAAAGCTAGGGTTTAGAAGTTTTGCATCCAGTGTGGAGTGTAACCGCCTGGGTAAGGAATCTGCAAAGGGCAAGAGAATGAGTCTCTAGTTTTGCAGAAGCAGCGAGGAAAACACTTTCTTCAAAGGGCAATCCAAAGCTGCTTTGACAACAAAATGATTAAAGGCTGCCTCTTCTCTCATCTTACATCTGTCACTTTTCTGCATTCCTTTTTGCCACAAACATGAACACAATTTTTCTCTGAATAAGACTTCAGATTGTACATTAACAGGGAATTAAAAGTGAAGTTCAGTGGAACCCACACCAAAGGCATTTTCTTCTTCAGCCTCTGCCCGATCCGGTGCCAGGAAACTGGAATTGAAGAAAAGTCATTGAGCTGGCACAATAAGAAAATGATTGAAGGCAATAGGGATTGAAGTTTCATCATTATCAGTTCAGTGGAGACAAGGCAATGCTTCTCGGAAAAGCTGCACAAAAATACCTCAAGGGGCCGAACACTCAGTGCACTGGCTGACCACAAAAGATGGCAATTTCGTTTTACCACATTGTCAACCCTCTTTTCACCTGGTACACAGAAGGGCCAGATACCACAAGAAAGGGCTCTGAAGGGGAAAAAGAGAGATAAGGTAATGTGTGAGCTCCTAAGAATTTTCATGGAAGCACAAGATCTTATGCTCATAACAGATTGCATTTACCAGGAAAGGGCTTGTAAACTGAAGTTAGGCAAAATGGTTCTTATTTTCAAAAAACTGAAAAAGAGAGAAACCCATTCCTAATTCGGGGCCTGAGTTGATTTCTTTAGCAATACCTTTAAACACTATACATAATAAACTAGATACCTGTAGTATACCAAGAACACATCTAAAAGGGTCATTCGCCAAAAGTGACATTTAGTATGTGAGATCTCATGGTACACTGCACTAAACTTTTTTACTTCATAATCCTTCCTTGTTTATTCTGCAACAAAACATCAAGTGATGAGAACTTCAAATCCTGGAATTCAGAAGGGTTTCTGTGAGAGAGACGTTCAAAGACATCCATGGAAAGGCTGGAGATAGTATACGGCCACCTGGTAATTTCGGGAAAAAATTGGTCCAGTCATCTGTGTTTTGTTGCCTTCTTTTCATCAGTGCAAATTTTTCTGTCAGAATCTGGAGCTTTAGAGAGATTAAGTTGTTGATTTTTTTTCCCCGTCTTTGAAATCAAGGTCTTTCTGTTCTTTTGAGTTACCACCTCCCTGGCACTAGCTGCTTCACATTGTGCCTGATGCTATAAGACATCCTCACTTTAAAATGCACGAATCAACCTTGAATTTTCCATCCTCTGATCCTTCATCGAGTTGGTTGTTTCACAATATCAAAAAGCCTCAAAAGCTATGACTTGAATAGTGGTCATACTCAAAGGAACACTATGCCAGATTTGATCGGGAATACATAAAATCAAGATTCCTTCCATTTCAAACAAAACCTTTTGTTTGACCTGATAGTAATGGAATGAAAGTATCCTTAAAGGACTTTTTTCCTAGCTATGTCTGAGGACTTTAAGAATTGATATTATGATATATTGATTACGATAATGTATGACGTAGGTAAACTTACAATTTATGACTAAGAGCAAAAATAAGACCTGCTTTATCAGTGTCTTACTCCTCTTTTATATGAGGCATTGTCTCAGGCCCTTCATGAATACTATTTTACTTAGTTCTTTCAATGAGCCTCTGCAACATGTTATTACTGTACCATTTTTATGATGAAGTAATTGTAAAGTAACTTGTAAAGCTGTAAATAACTTGGCCAAGGTCACTGAGCCAGGAAGGGCCACAGTCACAGTTTGAACCCAGATCAAACCAAAACCCATTCTGTTCCACTAAAGCATGCTATTTCCATTATCTTTTATATTATCATGTCAGAAATCATACATCTTTCAAATGTACCTGTTGGCCAGACAAAAGTTGTCATTGTTACAATTATTTTGAAACGTTGCTATCAAAACTATACTCAGAGACAACTTATGAACAACACAGGAACACCTGTTTCAGTATGTTATAAGGATGCTATTTTTGGGTTCCTACCTTTCTCTCCTTTCACACCTCCTCTTCATTCTTCCAATTTTAGGGAATTCAGCTATCCACGTAGTTCTTTCTACTTAAAGTTATAGGTGCCATGCCGAAGAATTTAAAAAGATACCTTAAAAAAATAAAGACAACTTTAGATTTTTATAAATGATACTGTATCAGACATTATCTTGTTCATGTATATGTTTACTTGGTTTTCTGTCTCTTTTGCATCTCTGGCCCCTCTAACCCCAAGGAATGTTGAGCTTCATGAGATCAAGAAGACTTTCTTGTTTAAATGAGCCTAGTGTTTAGACTAGTTCTTGGAACATTTAGATGCTCAATTAATACTATTTGAACAGATCAATGAATGAAGGAAATTAAAGTCATCTCAGCTTGCTTGGAGTAACTGGCTATGTAAGCCAGAAACCAAATGATGCTATGTAAGTCAGAAACCAAATGATGCCATTATGGCATAAATCAGTAGAAGCTGAATAAGACAGGTTTGGTTTGAGAGTCACTTGCCTCTGAAAGAAGCCCCCAAAGTCTAAGTTGATAGTACACTGGCTGCTAAAAGGGCCCTGGAGTCCTTTTTTTCTTTCCCCTTTTTTCCTTTCCCCTTTTTTCCTTCTAACCCTCCAAAAGCCATACTAGCTTCCAGGCAGCACCCTGGTGGGGCAAAGGGTGGTATGGAGCTGGTGTGCTATAAATTATAGTCATTACAACATGTCAGCAGCCCCCAGCTGAGATCTTTAACTCATTGCTATGAGAGCTTTCAAGGGCATCCACTTTCTGGAAGGTTTAGAAGCATTAAATGCCTTTCACAACCCACCAGGCTTTTTAACTCATGTGAGTCTGACACTTATTGGGTGCGTTTTATCTCACAATCAATTTAATTAGGAGCTGTCGGATTTAAGATGATTTGAGGCTTCTGAAAGACACTCGAACTCTAAGGTTCATTTGTAAAAGCTGTTCTCTTTCCCTGTCTCTCATTCTGTCCTTTCAATACCTAATACAAAGCAGCATAAGGGGGAACAACCCACTATGGCTCCCTTGACAGCCAAATAAAGGTGCAGAATGAGGCTCATTTAGGAAAATGAGTAAATGCTACTGGACTCTTTGGGTGGCATATACATATGCTTTGAATAGTGTGACTAGGATGGAACCACATTCTTGTTTTATTTCTTATTACTATCACTAATATGACTTTTTCTCAAAGGAAACAAAGTTTTTAAGTGGCTCTGCATGGCTGAGGTCAGAATGGTCAAAAGGTGAACGGATATGTAAAATAAAACTCAAAAACAAACCTAGGCATGAATAAAGGAACAAGGGGCACCTAGTCTGTTTTCATTTGTTCAAGAGTCCTGATTCTATCATTAGCCATTCATGTGAAGGGACAAAAGTGAAAAAGAAAAATGTTAGCCACCTAAGAACAGTACTTCCCAAGCTACTGAGGTAGCAACTGTAAAATGAGGTCAGCTCTAAATGAAAGAGATGTATTCTGAATAAATTACCCCCAGCAAAGGCAAATAGTGAGCCCTTCCTGCTGAGGAAAGTGAGTACCTTTGGACTTCACCTGCCAAGCTTTGTCATGTGGTAAAGTTGAAAGTGAGGAGAGGAAAAGCCATTTTAAATGACCTAATTCTAAGGATCTATATTGCAATCCCTGCCTGTTTTAAAAATTTCAAATAAAAGAACCTGCTTAGTTAATGGTTAATAAAAATGACTGGTAGGGGGAAGGCACTGAATCTGGCAGACCCAAAATGTGCCAGAGAGAAAAATCTATAAGAAACTACAGGAGATTAAACTCTTCTTAATTGCACATATTACTATTATGTATTTGCACATTTATTATTAAAATTTGATTACTCTTTCCCTCCTTGGTATAAGAAAAGTAAACTGGAGGCCCAATGAGATTTAATTGTGTTGTATTTGTTATCTAAATTGGGTCCATTCAAATCTGTCCTGGGTCCAATGAACTATTCCAAGAAGAGACTATGGGGACAGAACTATATTAGGAGCTACAAATTCTGTGCAAGGACAGCTTTAGCTAACTATAAAGGGATTTACCAACTGCAAGGACCTCCACATTGAGTACATGGAAACCAAGGCAAAAATGTTAGCAACACACTTTTAATCTCTGAGTAGAGACTTACTCTAAAAACAAATTGCAAGGAAATCTATGAAGTTAAGCTACCTATGAATAATGCACGCTGGTTCCTTTTTTTTAAAAATAAACATCACTATAGTTTTCTAGTTGAAAAACAATGAATATATAATTTCTAATTAATTGTGGAAATTTACAGTCTAGCATTGCCTTGTGTTTTCCATTCTTGGTACCATTCTTGAGACTGGGGTTTGGGGAGCTTTTGGGATAGGGTCGATGAGGACCCAAGTCTGAGAGCACAAATACCAGCTTTGAGAATGTGGCTTGTTTTGCACAGCCTTTGAAAAGACACGTTTGGGTGCTCCGATGGCCACAAGTATTGTGGCCAAAGACTACACCACACTGGCATTTTGGCAGAGGAATGTTTTGGCAGGGAAGGCAAATTCTGGGCAAAGCACAATCTGCCTTGTTCTATGCTGTGCTTCAGAATCAGTGACTGTGTCCTAATCACCTTTTTAAGGTGTGCTATATAGTCTAGGAAACAAAGAGATCTGAGGATGTGTTCAAAAAAACAAAAGCTTACCATGTGGTGAGGAGGTGGGGCAAAGCATACTGCTTAAGCTTCTGGATCCTGTTACATTTCCTGGGGAAAATATCCACTGTCTGTCTGTGAATTACCCTGGAACTCATACATCAGACAATCAAATTCTAAGTTTGACTTTGAGTCTATGAAGCCCTAAATAGTACATACCTATTGAAACTAAGACTGCCTGCTGCCCTATGTCTCATTAAAGGCACTACGATCAGCAGGATTAGGTTTGCTGTCCATCCTGATGAATACTTGAAAGGGAAGAAAAGAAACGAAGACCTCTCCCTCAGGAATCTCTACCAAAACCTTCTGTAGTACTTTTAAAGTCTTCTTCAGGATGGGATTAGAAAACCTTTTCCCCTGACTTGAGGATGTCTTAATTTTATGAAACCTTGCTCACATGTCATAACTTAGATTGAAAAGACAGCCTTCCCTCTCTCTTCATTCAGGACTGAAATCTACTTCATTCAGCCATCTTGGCTGTAAAATACAGGAAAACACAGCAGTGTAGCAAGACGGTTATCAATAACATCATGATTATATGCATGTACATATGTGTGTTTGACCAATTGGGCCCTTCAGCTGTTAAAATGCTTGGTAGGTTCAACATTACCAAAAATGCATCTTGAAGGTAACTTTCAAAAGCGAAACATTCCCCAAGTTGAAGAATCATTCCAACCTTTGAAAAATTATAACCAATGACATTCAGGATAAGAGTTCAATAAGAATGAGAAATAATTCATGTAGATAGAAAAGACTCAAGAAGGTTACATCAGATTTTAACTACCTTAGCATTATTAATTTAATTTATAGTCATTATGATAATACCAAGGATTTAGAATGCATTCAGTGTTTATGTAGATGGAATCACTTCTTCTCAAAATTACAATTTTGAATTAATATGCTATTAAAAATGTCACTAGAAAGTGCTTTTGTTATTCTGCCAGTGGAATAACTGTTTCCTGTTTCTTTTTATAAATTAAGTTTCAGCATTTATTTTTTGATCCTCTTTAGATTTTGAAAACTGCAATGTTTCTGTTTAAGAATTCTCCTTATGCTACATTAGTGCCATGTTCTTTGACAGCATAAAAATATGCAAATATAGCCTTTTAATGGTGATTTTCATTTTGTTACTGTCATTTAACTAAAAAACAACTGATGATGTTTCAACTTATCACTTACAACAGTGAAGTTACTGAATTGATATTTATATTCAGAGCAGATGACACAGAAACAAATATGTTTGAACTACCATCTGCACCATGTTGATTCCTTCCTTAAAGGCACAATAGAGTTGTTGAAGTTCAGCCTTAAAGAGAAAATCAGCCTTGGGGGCAGAGATGGCACATTACTACCCAAGGAAAATGGGTAAATGAGGTTTGCTGGATTTGGGAGACGGACTGTGGGGAAGAGGGTGAGACGAGGGACTGTGTAGTCTGCTACTTCATAAGAATCGTCCAATTTTGGCAACAAGAGCTCTCTCTGCTTTTTGGCCCTCCATCTCCCAGACTGCCCACTTGGCTCTTTGCCTCACTGCCTACCTCTGCTTGCAGCCTCTACTCAGTATTACACAGCTTCTCCATCTGTTGCTGGTTGCCAACCTGCTGCTTAGGAAACCCCAGAATACTCTGCACTGAATTACGTGGGAGGGGCCCCTTTCACAGCTATTTGAACAGAGAGAGGCAGGCAGCTGGGTGGGAGGAAAGCTGGATGGCAGAGCTCTGCTGGGACAACATGCCCGGCAAGGCTGACTCTCAAAGGTAGGGCAGAAGGCTTAGTTTAGGAATTGCTAGAAGATGTCACGTAGGAAGCTTCTGAGGTGCTGTACAGGACAGGGAACTCTACCCAATATTCTGTAATAATCTATATGGGAAAAGAATCTGAAAAAAATGCGTATGCATGTATGTACAACAGAATATGCTTTGTTATACAGCAGAAATTAACACAGCATTGTAAATCAACTATAATTCAAACAAACCTAAAAAAGAAAAAAGAAAAGAAAAAAGAAAATGAAGAGAACTCCTTTCAAGCAGCCAGTGGATACAGTATTGTAATGAACAAGATTTTTCTCCTACCTTGATCTAGGACAATGACACTAAGCAATTCAATAAACTCCACTGTGCCTGCATATCCTGATGTGGGATAGCCAGATCTCATCTTCATGGGTAGAAAAATGAGGCTTCTGGAGTTCCCGTCGTGGCGCAGTGGTTAATGAACCTGACTAGGAACCATGAGGTTGCAGGTTCGAGTCCTGGCCTTGCTCAGTGGGTTAAGGATCTGTCATTGTCGTGAGCTGTGGTGTAGGTTGCAGACGCAGCTCATATTCCGAGTTGCTGTGGCTCTGGTATAGGCCAGCGGCTGCAGCTCCAATTAGACCCCTAGCCTGGGAACCTCCATATGCTGCGGGAACCGCCCTAGAAAAAGGCAAAAAAACAAACAAAAAAAGACAAAAAGAAAATGAGGTTTCCATGAAGTCTCTCTACACACACACCTTCTACCCAGCTTGTCTCTGTTCATGTATCCCATTAGCAGGTAATAATAACTGCAATAATAGTTAACATGAATTGGGCACTTAGTCTTTGACATAATTGGTGTTAAGCACTTATTGCTATGCTGACCTATTTCTACCTGCCCCTCAGGGCCACTCTGTAGGTGTCCTCACCCTTTTCTGTGCCCTTCTCTGTGCCCTGGGTGGTTGACCCCTCTGGACTGCATCTTTAGGTCCCCTTGCCTTTTGACTCCTGGATGGGTTGAGCTTACGTGTACAAGTCACTGGCAACAGATCGGTGGGAGGCAGAAAAATGAGATCAGTCTTGTCTTTCTGCCTTGTCGCAGCAGATTGGCTGTGTTCCTCCATGGAAAACCCTAACCAGCACCATCTCCAATAGCTACAGATTCCTCCCCTTGCCCCTTCAGGCCCGGGTAGTGACTGCTATGGGTTTCACCATCCCTTGTTCCTTTCCATAACCCTTCCTATACCTTTGTGAACATTCGCTTTATTAAATTCTTCTCAGTCACTTGACTTGATTGGGCCACTGAGTCCCTGCTGGGAACCTCTGATGCACAAACACAGAATCCTCTCAACAACCTTATAAGGTAGGTATCATTTTAGAGGGAAACTATGACTTAAGTTTCGTTAGAATTTGCTCCAGGTCATGTATCTGGTGAACACAATGACCAAATTTTATTATAGGATAAAATATTATTTATTAATATTATGTATTAGTCTGTCCCTTGCCCTAATCATTGCAAAATCCCGAACTCTTGCTTAGACTATCAGAAACTTGTATACCCCTGCCATATGTTTACTTGGATTTACCTAACAGAAAACAATTCAATTTAACATAAGAAAAGAAGAAAATAAATTTAAGGTTGTGGTGGGAAGCCTCAAATATACCCTATGATCCCCACCTCCTGGCATTTATGCCCTTGCATAACCCCTTCCCCTTGAGTGTTGACTAGATTATTAATTTCTAATGAATAGACTATGGCTGAAGTGATGGGAAGGCACTTTTTTTAAAAAAATGGAATCTATCTTAGATACTTACTCTCTCTCATCCATTCTTGGATCACTCTCTCTGGAAGAAGCCAGCAACCCTGTGTAAAGGCCCATATAATGAGGAATGGAACCTTCCAGTAGCCACAAAGAGTAACTCAGAAGTGGATCCTCCCCCAGCTGACCCTTCAGATGACTGCAGTACCAGCCAATACTTGTTTGTAGATTTGTGAGAGACCCTGAACCAGAATCTGAAGCTGAGTGGCTCCATATTCTTGACCCACAGAAACTGAGTAAATAAATGTTCATTATTTTCAGTTATCAAGTTTCATATTATATTATTTATTATAGTAATGTTTTATGCAACAATAAGTCACAATTTTTTTTTTTCGTCTTTTTAGGGCTGCTCCCATGGCACATGGATTGTTCCCAGGCTAGGGGTCAAATCAGAGCTACAGCTGCTGGCCTACACCACAGCCACAGCAACACCCAGATCCGAGCCGCGTCTGCAACCTACACACTACAGCTCACGGCAATGATGGGTCCTCAACCTGCTGAGTGAGGCCAGGGATCGAACCTGTGTCTTCATGGATACTAGTTGGGTTCATTACTGCTGAGCCACAGTGAGAACTCAATAACTCAGATTTTGATTCTGAGAGTGGTTCCAAAGGAAGAGAATCTCAAGGCTGAGTTATTTGAATTGGTTTCGGGTTCTGTGAATCTCACAGGCAAGTTGGACTGTGAAAATGAAGCCCCATTCTGCAGCACACATCACATATCAGCATGAGACATCAGCGAGACCTGTAAATGTTCTACCTTCCCCAAGATCTTCCCCTTCAGCTTCTCTGAATCTTGGGCCAGCAGTGTGTGCTCAGTTCATGGCCTTATGGACACTACTTAACCAGATCCTGAGTAAGGTCAAATACCATGAATTTCATAAATTCAACAAAAACAAGATTTTAGCAAAAAGCCTAGGAAAGTCAGCAGCCAGAGTAATCAACAACAAGAGTTTGTTGAAATTCTTTCTCCAGCTCCACCCTAAACCCAACTGTAGGCTACCAGCTTTCCTTCTCAGGTGTCCCAGCCCCAAATTCTATACTCTTGTGAGATATTCTAGTTGATCCAGCTTAGATCAGCTACTCTCCCTTTGACAAATAAGCTGGGGGTTGGGAATATTACACGGTCAAAAATATACAGAAGAGAAGAGCAGGGCCAGTACCCAACAGACCACTGTATCTTTCCAAAGGCCTCTCTGTCTCTGGTCTTTATCCTCTGACTTATCTTACCCACTGGAGTCATAACTTTCTACCAAGTACTGAGGTCTAAAACTACCATCTGAAGTTCAGACAATTTGTCAAAATGGTCTGTAATCCACACCTATGGTACACAGGCCACTCTGAAATTCCATAAAGTTACGTGGGTAAATAATTCATAACAGTTCCCAATTAGCCTTTTATTATAATTACTTAGGGACTTCAAACAGGAGTTAAGCTTTAAAATGTGTTATACAGTTGTCTCACTTTTATTCAGTAACACTCACTGTGACCACACTTTGGTCAGAGTACCAGAAGGAGAAAGGCTGCCAGGAGATGCATTCTGACATTATAAATAGAGAAGTATAATTTTCTTTTTAAATTAGATTCCCATCCTTTCACTATCAGTAATGTTTGTTCACCCAGTAAATTATTGCCTGATAAGAAAGAAGATGTAAGACCCTAATAATGTTCCTGCCAAATAAGGGCAAGAGCAGCTGTAGTAGTGAGACAGTCTTAAACATCTCTCTGCAGGTGCTGAATGGCTTTTGTTTAACAGGAGTTATTAGGTACACAAATGGGAACACTGCACATTTGCTTAAATGTGTACAATATGCTTATGAACTTTTGCTAAAAGAATGCTCACTAAATGGTATTGTCTTTTGCCTTTTAATTTTAAAACATCTCACAGGTATTTAAATTATAAAAATGAGGCGATCTGGCTATTGGAGTTATGGATCTCAATTTTTGTGTGCATGAAAATCATCTAAAGAAGATGTTTTGATAAAAGTGCTGAGCTCCAGACCCATAAATTCAGATTCAATTGATCCAGGATGGATCTAGGAATTTAAATATTTTAATAAGTAATGTAAATATTTTAATAAGTACCCCTAGGTGATTACGTGGTTCTGACGAAGGTCACCTGCCAGTCGACACCTTGAAATAATTGTAAAAATTGAAGAAAACCCAGAATTTAACCGGTCAGTTCCTGGATGAACAAACACTAATTCTTGTGACCACGCTCCCCAATCACATCACCAAGCCATCTTCAAGCCCAGAAGGAATTACTTCTGGTCATGGGAGCTTGCACTGAGTGAAAAAAAATGAGACAGGCACAAGGTCAAACAAGCAAAGAAAACTCTAGGAAGAAGAAAAGGTCAGAATAAGCATGAGCGCCCCTCAGCCTGGGTTTCTGGGTATCTTGATAATAAGGCTTATGAAGCTCAGTGATAGCTAAGGAAAAGTGTTCTAAATGCTAGTCAAGTGGGAAAAAAAGGACCATTTTGTTTTAAGAAACGGTTTCTGTTTAGAGCATTTGGAAAATGAGCTTATAATAGCATCCTTTTATTGGTACCAACCCCATAGATTTGGTTGCTTTCAGAGTGATTTTATCAAACAACTTCCCTTAAGACCTGCAGCCCTGTTGCCTTTGCTGTGTGTCAGATACAATTTAACCTTCATTGTGTTCTCAGCAGAGGTGTTTATATGAGACACTATGATCTCCATGCATTGCTTCCTCTTTTTGTTCTTCCACAGCCTCACATGCCAGGTGCTTTTTTACAAAGCCTGCAGTTAGTACAATTGACCTATCTGTTTTGCCCAAGCTGACCCTGAGGGTGACGGGCTTTCAATGGCTGTGAAGGTTTCAAGGATGATGGCCTGGCAAAGAAGGCTGAAATGGAGCTGGTTAAACTGAATGGCAGATGCGAGTTCAAATGACCAGAGTTTATGGCCAAGGGTAAAGGGAAACTCAGGGTTTCAGGTTAGAGGGTGAAAGATAAGACAGAGACATGGTCCGGAGCAGGGTCAGAGGCCAAGGGCTCCATACAGAGTAGAAAGACCTTTGGAAGAAGTGTGAATTCTCATTCCACTAGAGACAAAAAATGAGTAAGTAGCCATATAGTCAGAAAGCCAAGGTCAATTACCAGAGGATTTGAAAGCAGCGAGACAAAAAAATAAAACCCTCCACACCGGCCAGCTGCTGGAGTCAGGAAAAGCAGGCCTCGTGGTCTTTCTACTGAATAAGACCCAAAGTGAGGTCTCTGTGTTACTGACATCATCTAGAGAACTGGTTAAAAATGAAGTCATGTGACTCTACCAAGGTATACTAAGTGAGAGTCCCCAAGGGTGTGGCTGAATTCCCACGGCTAGCTGTGTTCAAAGAAACCCAGCAAGGAAGTGGCTCATGCAACACACTTCATTCTACTCTCCTCCTCCATCCTCCTCTCTTGTTTAATGCAATTGGATGCTAGTGTCTTTATCACAGGATTCTTATCTAGTTCCTTTGAAAAGTTGTATTGAATCTAGCAGAGTGGAGGCTCTCTGGGGAAGGTAGACTCTTTAGTAACTGTTTCTTTCCTTTTTTTTTTTTTTTGGTCTTTTTTTTAGGGCTGTACCATGGCATATGGAGATTCCCAGACTAGGAGTTAAATCAGAGCTGTAGCTGCTGGTCTACACCACAGCCACAGCAATGCCAGATCCGAGCCATGTCTGTGACCTACACCTCACAGCTACAGCTCACAGCAATACCGGATTCTGAACCCACTGGGCGAGGCCAGGGATCAAAACCGCATCCTCATGGATGGATTCGTTAACCACTGAGACATGATGGGAACTCCACTGTTTCTTAATAGAATAAATTTCAGGATCAAAACATTATAGGCCAATGGTGTCATAATGCCTAGGAAGATACATCTGCAGATTACTTGTTTTCTTACCAGAATAGCTAGGCATTAACCATACTGATCTCTTAGATTAATGTAGCAACTTTCCCCTAATGAGCGCTAAACTGTTTCATTAGGATAGTTGTAAAAATAAGACAAGAGAAAGTAAACACAGTCAACCACAGTGAGTATTAATCGCTAGCAAGGGAAGAATAGAGTCCAGTTCTCCTCACCCTCAGCAGATAATTTCTACATCTATTCAACATCAAGTGTGGGAAATTACATAAAACACTCAGTGGAAACTAACCCCCACCAATATCATTTTCTGTAATTTGAAGGAAAATGAGACCTTCAGCATATAGAAAAGAAAATAATATTCGCTGTCTATGCATAGCTCTTCTACTAAAGGAAAGCAACAGATAAATACCCAATTGAACATAAACAACATGAAAGAAAGAATTCATAACTGCAGTTTTCCCACAAATTGTTTTATAAAGTGATAATAACATTCTCAAATTCCCTGCACTGAGTTTGCAACTTGTGCACAGTCACCATGCCCTAGTAGGAATGGCAGCCAAGTCACACCACTGTAACTGAGACCAAAGACAATTACTGGAAACCACCACCATTAACCCCTACTTTCCTCCCTTCTGCACCCACCCCTGCATGTGTGGCTCTAGAGTCTTGTCCCAGAGTAAACAAAGCTCTACTTCTACTATCCATCACTGAAGACTTTCACACTTCCTCGAATTCATGGAAGACTCTGAGAACTTGCAAGTTAAAGTACCTTGCAAGTCTTACAATTCTGTCGTTCTTTAAGGAGTTGCTATTAAGTCTTAAATGCTTCAGAGATTAAAAGGGTATATTAATGTTATTAGAGACTTGAGATAAAATGCCATGCCTTGCAGGATATCTTAGCACTTAATGAAAACATTTTCATCACATTCTGAGTCTATTATGCCAGATCTTCATTTCATAAGTTGTAAGATAATCTTATTTTAATTAGAAGAGATATACCAAGTACATTAGAGTAATACAGTTAAATATATTCATTAACTTTCTTCTTGTCAGGTAAAATGGCTCCTTCAGAGTTACACTGATGTGCTGCCACAAGTGTCAGTTAAAAAAAAAAACAAAAACCTCGGAGTTCCCATCATGGCTCAGCAGTAACAAACCTAACTAGTATCCATGAGAATGCGGGTTTGATTCCTGCTCATTGGGTTAAGGATCTGGCATTGCTGTGAGCTGTGTTGTAGGTCAAAGATGTGGCTTGGATCTGGTGTTGCTGTGACTGTGGCTTAGGCCGGCAGCTATAGCTCCAATTCAACCCCTCGCCTGGGAACTTCCATGTGCCACAGGCACGGCCCTATTCAGACAAAAATACTGGTTCATGGAGCATTAAATGACTATTTTCTAAGGAGGATCCAATATGGTGGCCACTGTCACATGTGGCTATTGAGTTCTTGAAATATGGCTAGTTCGAATTGAAATATGCTATAAGTATAAAGTACACACTGGATCTCAAAAATTTAGCATAAAATATATAAAATATCTCACTAATGTGCATATTGATATCATGTTGAAATAATTATATTTTAGCTATTTGACCTAAATAAAATACATTATTAAAATTAATTTCATTTGTTGCTTTTTACCTTTTTAAATATGGCTTCTGACAACTTATTTTAAAGTTTCATTTTATTGAAGTATTATTGATTTCCAATGTTATGTTAATTTCTGCTATACAGCAAAGTGATTCAGTTATGCATATATATATTCTTTTTTTTTTTTTTCTCTTTAGGGCTGCGCCTGAGTCATATGGAAGCTCCCAGGCTAGGGGTCAAATTGGAGCTACAGCTGCTGGCCTACATCACAAGCCATAGCAATGTGGGATCAGAGTCATATCTGCAGCCTACACCACAGTTCACAGCAATGCTGGATCCTTAACCCACTGAGCAAGCCCAAGGATTCAACCCTAATCCTCATGGATACTAGTCAGGTTCTTAACCAGCTGAGCCACAACAGGAACTCTAATACACACACTCTTTTTCATATTCTTTTCCATTATGGTTTGTCACAGGATATGGTATGTCCCTGGGCTATGCAGCAGGGCCTTATTATTTATCCATTCTATATATAACAGTTTGCATGTTAATCCCAAACTCCCAATCCATTCCTCCTCCACCCCCTCTTCCCCTTGGTAACCACAAGTCTGTTCTCTGTGAGTCTGTTTCTGTTTTATGGCTAAGTTCATTTATGTCCTATTTTAGATTTATGGCTGAGTAGTATTCCATTACACACACACACACACATGCATATTCTTTATCCATTCATCTGTCAATGGACATTTAGACTGTATTCATATCTTGGCTATTGAAAATAGTATTTCTATGAATAGAGAGATGCATGTATCTTTTCAAATTATAGTTTTGTCAGATTTATAAAAATTTTTAAGTTCCTATTTCTTAATGCCTATTTCTACTGGACACTGTTACTCTATATCATCCAAACAATATGTAAGACCCAATCCTAATTATCTGTATTATTTATATTGTTAAATAATAAACATAAATGACAAAATTATGAATCTCAAATTGGCACCATCTAAATTCTGAATAAATTCCCAATTATCTTTCCTCACTGTCCAGTTAAATGAAAGAAAGGAAAAGCCAGTCTTAATAGCAGACTAAGGGAGATGCTACCAGGCAGGTCTGTGGTTGCAGAAGAAAGTTGGACAGTCCTTTCCAGAGCCAGGCACAGATCACATGACTCTCAGGAGTCAACTGTGAAATGAAGCCAGAAGTATCTTATGGGAGAACTACTCTTTAACCCCAATCACATTATGACTCAGATGTTTAAGCAAGATAGGGAACATTTCAAACTTCATCTTATGGGTTTGCAATTCTTACAAAGGAAGGAAAGAGAAAAAAGTATATATTTGGGTAGGAAAAGTTTTCAAAATAAACAAGTACCCCTACAGACTGTGTTACAACACCTTGTTCGAGGCCAGGAAAAATGTAAGCACCAATCAAGACAAACAGCACATAAACAAAAGCCACTCATGACAAGGTGGTAACGTAAGAGGGCCATACAAATATTTTTAAATGTAGAACTTGCTACTCTTGAAGAAAAGGAATGTAAAGCAGGTCAGTGGCAAACTGAAAACAAATGGTCTGTGAAGAAATCAGCAGAGCACCTCACAAGGGGCTTCAAAGAAAAGTGCAAGCCCCTTTAAGTATAACAAAATCAGAAAGCCAGCTGGAAAGGGCCAAGGTCACTCAGGAATGACAAAGGATGGCAGGGAGGATCACTGAATTATTTGCCTCATTCCTGACTGAAGAAGGCTTTAGAAAGAAACTCACTTCCATCTTGTTTTAAAGAAGACAAGTCGGAGGTATTAGAACAAAGAGTGCAAAATATAGGATTTCCCTATACCTATGTGACAAACTAAATGTAAGTAAATCACCAGGACTAGATGACATCCACCCAAGACTTCCAAAGCAACTCAAGGGTGAAATATGGACGTGTTGACCAGAACATATAACCTGTTGTTATTAATGTCACTGTGGGAAAAGAATGGCAGGTTGCCAGCGTGACTCATGGTCATAAGAAAGACTCAAGGAGATTCTGGAAACGAAAGCCTCTGAGTCTGATTTCTAAATTTGATAAGGTGATCGCATCTACATCAACACTGAAAATGCAACACCCAGGAGAGTTCTGATTTATCTGAGGAAGACTCTTCTCTAAAAATCTATGTGGGGCATTTTTTTTAGATGATTTAGGAAACTTGAAGTAGATACTCAACAAGATTTTGTTGAGGTTTATTTTTTGAGTGCTTATCTGTTGGAAATCAGACTGAGTATCTATGAATTAAGAAAGGCAGAGAAAATTTACCTATAATATCTTTTGGTGCTTCTCTCAGAATTGGAATAGGAGTAGACTATACGGTTAATCATACAAGTTTTATTGGTTAATCTCATCTTTGATTTATTGGTATCACTCAGCTCATCATAATTAAAAATTATAATGACACAAACATAGTATATAATTCAATATCATAAACCATAACTTTACAAATTATAAAGATATAGTATACTACAATTCATATGACCAAAAAAAGGGCTTATTAAAGGTCCCAAATAGCTATATTATTATTTGCTATTATATTATTTTCATCCAAAGAGTCTAGTTCATCACTGATCGCCAAATTAGGATAACTAAATTACTTTCTTTAGTTTTTCCTTAAAAGCTATAGTAGAAGTTCCCGTTATGGCACAGTGGTAACGAACCTGACTATGATCCATGAAGATGTGGGTTCGATCCCTGGCCCCGCTCATTGGGTAAGGATCCAGCGTTGCCATGAGCTGTGGTGTAGGTCACAGACATGGCTGGGATCTGGCATTGCTGTGGCTGTGGTGTAGGCTTGCGGCAACAGCTCCTATTAGACCCCTAGCCTAAGAACCTCCGTATGCCACAGATGCGGCCCTAAAAAGACACAAGAAAAAAAAAGCTATAGTAATTTCATAAGCATTAGCTAACTAAATTCTTTACTAATTCTAAAAGGCGTATGATATTCTTAAAAGAGATTACTTCGCCATATTATTCAGACAATGTCTTTTATTTATTTATTTATTTATTTTGTCTTTTGTCTTTTTAGGGTTTCACCGCAGCATATGGAGGTTCCCAGGCTAGGGGTCTAATCTGAGCTGTTGCTGCTGGCCTACGCCAGAGCCACAGCAACTCGGAATAGGAGCTGCATCTGCGACCTACACCACAGCTCACAGAAACGACAGATCCTTAACCCACTGGGCGAGGCCAGGGATAGAACCCACAACCTCATGGTTCCTAGTCGGATTGTTTCCACTGCACCACAACAGGAACTCCTCAGACAATGTCTTTTAAATCCTAAGAAGCTGAGTGTGAAATAGTTAATTCATGTCCTCTAATAACTAAGAATTGTTGTCTTACACTTAGGGAAGTTAGTGTAAAATAGAGATAAAATGACAATAGGAATGCGGTCCACCAAGATACTTGTTTGTTTGATCTTGTTTTAAAATTATTACAATACTTTCCAAACCCATCATAATCTATACTAAAGAAAATCAGCTAATAACCGCAAATATTTTCATGCTACATATCTAAAATGATAGCATAATTTCATGATTGCTTTCAGTTATGCTTAGTCATCAATTCATCTTATTTTAGATAGCTAAAACTTTTATTTGTGAATTTATAACTTATAAAGCCAAAAGTAGGTTTAAGTGAAACTTCCTGTTCTTCTCTTCCAACACATGGCAATGGTAGTTTCGTTCGCTATCTAACAAGAACAAAAAAGGATGTCTGGTACCCAGTGCAGCCACATATTTGTCTAAAGTACCACAATATCCTGAACTCAATCTCTGCACTATCTGGTAGATGTTAGGTAAATAGCAAAAATACAAAGCCTCATCATCATTATAATTGATATTAACCTTGCCTAATAGTCTTTGTCTTCTTGCTATTATAAGAAGAAAATCATTCAGTGACAACAGCTAATTAGTTAAAATAATAATAATAACCTCTGGATAGTGGTTCTATTGGTAATTTTAATTTCCTTCTTTATATTTTTTATCTTCCAGTTTTTAAAATATATATTAATTGATTGACAATCAGGAAAAATATTAAGGGTATTTTAAAATGTGTCATGCATTTCCATTTACAAAATCTGGAAGGAATATTTAGAGTCAGTAATATCTCACTGGCAAACAAGTTTTCAAGACTGAAGTTTTATATAATGACTTCCCGTTTTCTCTAAAATAGAAAATGCTTGATTTCCATCCATTTAGAAGTTTGAATCAAAGTCCTTTATAAGAAAAACAAACTTAAAAATTTAAATGGCTCCAATTTTAATTTCTGATGAAGACATATCATCACCACCTACCATCTTTTATGACTGAGCAAACAAACTCAGAGACACACTCAACTACCACTGCACACAGAGGATAACACAAGCTCTTTTTTCAGTGACTCTGCTGTGTTCTGGATCATAAGAAGGGGGTTGACATTTTGTAGTAAAATGCCACAGGATCTCAGAACAAGACTTGGAGGATTCTCAGGGTCCACATACAATTTTTTCTTTCTTAGCCAAGTGAGCTAAGTGGGAGTTTCACTTTACCTCATTCACTTACAGAATCTCAATCAGTTGTTCCTCAAATAACAAAGTACAGAGTCAGCAAAAGAATCAAGAATTATATCACACATTGTTTATGGCTGAATGAGCTAGAGGGCTGGTATATGCTGAGCACACAGCTATTTGTCATGAAGCCATCAATCAAATTCAGTTGATAATAGAAATCCCTAAATAAATGAATTATAGAAATCAATGAGTCTGCTATTCTTTCAGAGTTTAAAATCACTGAAAAATTTACCATGGATTTAGAAGGCAATTAAATAGTGGGGCATCAATATTCTCTTATTCATTTCACAGCTCTTTCAGTCTTCAGTGCTTTGTTTCTCAAAGATCCAAAAGAGACCGCTAAAGACAGACTCCACTGGGGTCATCCCAAGAATAACAGGAATGAAGGCAGTGGTCAAGTTGAGTTACCTATTCTGTGAGCTCCCAACGACAAAATAAAGTTCCTCGGGGCCCAACCAATCATACCCACCAAACACACGCCCAGACCTCACTTGCCTATTATCTTAATTAGTAGGGCCAGAGGGAAAGAAAAAATGAAACCCCACAGGCAATCAAAACCTTTCACATTAGCTATTAAGTTTAACTTCATTTTCCCCTCACATTACTAAGCGTAATGACTTTTTTGAGTCTCATCTTTCCTCTTTGTTCCATCACAAAGCATCATCAATGCCTAGGAGTCCCAGATAACACTTAGTAAAGGAAGGAAACAAAAGGCACAGATAATTATAAATTCAATAAAATGCACTGAAGTGAGTCAGTTCAACATACCTGTTGGTACGAAGCCTTGATTTGGTGAAAGGGAGTGCATGTACTTATATAACAAGAAAGCTTAATTTCTCTCATTCTTCACAATATCGTTGCAGCAGTTTTCCCACTTAACACCAGAATGGCAGTGTGTACAGGCTGCCCACTACGTGCCCAGCACTGGGTTCGGTGTTGAAAACACAAAGAGGAACAAATTCCTTCCCAAAGAAACTCCAGGGGTGATGGAAAGGAAGACAGAAACCAATCATTGCCATGAAGTGTGACAGGCATGACACTCTCTAAGACACAAGAGGCAAAACAGAGCTATTAACACTTTTAAGGGTAGGGATCTAGAGAGGGCTCACAGGAAGTGATTATCTGACTATTTGTGGCTGAGGTGTCTTTGAAGAATAAAAGAAATTTAGCCAACAAACAAGGAGCAGGGGGCAATCCATGTAAGGTCATAGAGTATGCAAAAGTACAGTGTGGCATAGCCTAGCCTCTCAGGAGCTGTAAATAATTTGGTGTAGTTGGAATGAAAAGTGAACAATAATAAAAGCCTCTGTCCTCTGACTCTACACATCAACTATCCATCGCTCCTCTGAGTGGGGGCTAGTTCTGAGATGAATCTATTTGGGCTCCTCGAGTTGTGCATCTTTAGCCCAAACTGAAGCTCTGATTATCATTCCATATTCATCTGGGCTGTCATTCCTGGTTATCAGTAACCATGCTGCACAATCAAACTCCCTGTTGTGCTCCACTGTAACCTCTGCTAACTTTGGTTGTAAACACTTAAAAGGAAAACTGACCCTGAGTGAGCTGATGCATTTTTATAAGAATGTAATTACTAACAGGGCTTTATTGCTGAAAATACAAATTAAATCCTTTCCTCCCTACTCATCTCTATCCATCCTCCTCCTCCATTCTCTAGTCAAAGAAGCATTCTTAGTATATATCAAAAAACAAAGTTTTGTCTTTTTGAATACCCTTGGATTACAGGGATTGTGTTATATTTATACTTGTTCCTAGATTGCTGGCATTAAGAGGCTTACCTAAAAATGACTGATGAACGGAACAATCAATCAATCAATTCATCCGATCGGTGCACTGAAGGGAAGAGTGGAAGCATATGCCATATAGAGCCAGCCAACTGAAGAAAAGAAAAATATTGTTCAATGTCTGTAATTTTAATGATCTAAGAGAATAAGACATATGAGAAATCATAAACATTTGTCTTTATATAAATCGTACCTAAAAATAAAATAATGGCAGGTAATATCAGTTATGATGTCTTGGCTACAGGAAATGAAAAGTTTATTGCCTAAACAATAAGGAAAATGTATTATCTCATACAAGAAGTCTAAAATTCCAGGGTTGATTAATTCAGTGGCTCAACAGTAGACATCCTTTTCATCTGCCATCCTTACATCTTTATTCCTGTTTGCCTCCTTCACTGTTATAATTTGGTACGGTGGCTTTGAATATTACACAATCATATAATACCCAAATGGCAGATTGAGAAATGAGGGCACAAATCTTTTTTGTATTTTCCTCAGATCTCTCTGGCATCACATCCCCAATCCTAAGTTAACGTAGTCAAGGGGACTAGAATTATTGTGGTTGGTGCAGCCATGGACTAATCAGGATCCACTTTGCTGAGGGCCTGGAGACAATTCCATATTCCTCCAGGAACATGAACAAAATCAGAATTTTGAAGAAAAAATTAAGGGTTGGGGAAACACAGGCAGAATTCACTGTTAAATAAGCAACCAAGAGTGTCCATCATGGCCAATGACCTATATAATTTCATTTCATTGCATTCATTCAACTTCTAAAGTGTCAAGTAAACCACAGGCAAACAGTATTTTCCCCTCAAAAGAGCCACAGTTGTATTTACTTTTAAAAAAGAAGAAACATATAAATAATCCTCCAATAATAAAAGTAAACAAATGAAGGAAAACTAAAATAAGATGATGACATTTAAGCACCATGATCTCTAAGTGAAAAAAATACTATGTTTGACTATTGTGGGTTGTCTTTCCAAAACAAATACTAAAATTTCAGTGCCGCATCTGAGGCAGTAAGTCAAACTTCCTTCATGTATCTCTTATGTGGACAGTAAAGAATGAAAAGTGATCATGTTTAATATGAGACAACAGACTTAAAGAAAAACAACCAAAGACCAAACTTCCAGTTATAGCCCTTATAATTACATTTGCTACGTCTGCAATCCTTTATCCAGACATATGTAAGTCTTTCAGAATAATGCTAATTAATTTGTTAATTTATTCAAAAGTTATTTTGCTGGGCAGAATAATTTTGCTCTAACCACAAGTTAATACAGTTTTAAGAAACCTTTCTGGAATTCAGTGCCTGTCACACATTTAGCATTAATACCACGTTGCAATATTTAAAAGTTTATTAACATAAAGTATTTCAAGCTATACATTTTGGAATTAATCTCAAACTAAATTGAAGATTACCCCCATTAAGCATACCTTTAAGAGTTGAATACTGGGCATAACAATCACCACTGGTTGCCTAGCAACGCTGGTACCAGCACTTACAGTAAGTTTATCCTAAACACTAATGTAAAATCAGTGATGATTATATATGCACTTCAAGCCTCTGTTTGCTAGAAAAATGCACTTTTTCTGTTATTAATGATTCTGTATTTTGCTCTCCTGGGGAGCAGCATTTCAATGTACAAGTGGAGAAGGGGGTGTCTTGGTCGTTAAGTGATCATTTACTCACAATGAGCAGTCCTGAGAATGGTGTCTAATTACTAAAGCAATGGTGCAATCACTGGTCATCACAGTGAAAATGAAATTAATGTCAGATGAGTAACTCAAGACACCTTGTTTTTTTCAAGCCACGTGGAAAGAATACCTTGCTTCCATACAGTCTAATTTCCAAAAAAGCACATAAGATTAGATTAGGAGTGCCCTGGGGCACTCTCAAGGCTATCCTACTCTTTAAAATGCCTGAGGTAGGGCCCACAGTCAAAAAAATGTCATCTCTCATCCCATTTTCTCCTGCTCAAGTATATTATAACAAATAACCTTTCTAATTCTGCATACATCCCCATGTCTGTACATTTACATTACTGGAGTCTCTGGTGCCACAATTGCCAAGGAGCTCTCTGAAGCACTGCGGCTGTGCTCTGCCAACTGCGTTTGGCTGCCCGACTCCTTCTGGGCTCCCAAAGCTGGCAAGCTAATATGCTAATAGAATTCATTAGTTTGGGCTTTGACAGACAGTTAAAACAGGACTCTACATCAGCACTCCAGCACTGCACGGCCATTATGCCATTTCAGGAGGCGCAGCTAATTCAAAGAAGATGATGACAGGGTTTGCAATCAGGGAACATTAGAGTGTCGGGCAGTGGAGAGGCTGAACATGCTAGGCAGGCAATCCTGCCAGCAACCCTGATTTGATTTCTGGCACCAGTGTTGGGCTTGGCAAAAAAAAAAAAAAAAAAAAAAAAAAAAAAAAAAAAAAAAAGGAGGTAATGAGATAAACTGAAATGCCAGGCATTGAGACTGGTCTTTGAAGTAATTATTCTCTGGGGTAACAAGGGACAAGATGAAAAAGCTTTCAGGGACAGGCAAGTGGGCACCCGTGGGACCCAGTTTCCATTACAGCGTGACACTCTGCCGAGCAGCTCACTCTCCACTCAGGAGAGCAGAGTACTAAGTAGGCTGTCAGAAAGAAGGGGAGACTGGGAAGGGGTCTGGAAAAGGAAATAAAGCCAAAAAAAATAAAAAGATAGAAACAAGACAGAGAGGTTGTCAGAGCCCTGACTGAAAGGCAGTGGGGATTAAGTGAGGTGTTTCACAATCTCTGTTAGGAGGGATGGGAACTGGCGTGCCTTTCATCAGTTAGTCTACACATCCCACCCACCCTGGGGACAAGGGAACTAGGCAAAGAGAGAAACAGACCACAGGAGCCCCAAGAGCAGTAAAAATCCCTTAAGATGTTGGTAGAAAACAGATAAGCCTTTGGCATTTTCCCTTTGGGGCCCTTGGCTCTGTCAAGTTGAGGACTGAGTGAAATGATTAAGAGAGCACTTTCTGGAAGTTCAAGCCTCTAACCCACTGCATATAATCAGGCTCACCAGGCAATTCTTTATGTAGGAACAGGCCCAAGGCTAAAGTTGAACCAGAAATGGATCATTTCTCATTCCACAGTGAATACTACATCTTCTGAATCAAACTGGAGGCCACTGGCTAAACAAACTGGGGAGCCTGCGTGTTATAAACCAAGAGAGTTACTTTTGTGGGCACAAGCCTAGAGATTACCTTTTTTTTTTTTCCCTTTTTTTTTTTTTTTGATCTTTACTAGAGAAAAAATTCCCCAGCTGAAAGTAAACACCACTGCAGGACTGACAACTGAGAACATGTACCAATTGTGTCACCCTTGCCCTGCCGGGCTTAAAAAGTGGGAACCAGGATATAATATTTGAACACACACACACACACACACACACACACACATTGTTCTGATCCTAGAGAAGCTGTATATTCCAGGGGTGTCCTTTTAATTTTTGATTTCTGCATATAACAAAGACTACTCAGTATGTTTACCAGTGATACTTCTCATTTTTTCTCCAAAGATCTCTCCTGGGCCTTTCTTCCTTCTTTTTATACTTATTCTTCTGCAGTGACATCCCATTCATTCCTGCAATTTCCACTATCACCTCCACAGAAATGATTATCAACCTCTCTCCCTAACCCAGTTATCTAGAAACTCCAGGCCCAAATTTTCATCAGCCTTTTTGGAAGGCACTAATGATGTACACAGAGCTAGATGGCAATATCTTCTGACACACAGCCACCAACTCACATTCCACTGGCCCAAAAACCCCTTCCACATTCCTGTTTCCGTGAATACCATCATTATCTCTTTACCTACTCAATTCAAAACCTTGGAATCATCTTCTCTTTCTTCTGTCTTCCACACCCACACTGCAAACTGTGCAAACTTTGTTCATGAGCTCTGTCACGTCTCTTGCATTGATCCCTGAATGCCATTCCCACCATGCTTTCCCAAGTTAAGAGCCATATTATGATTTAAAGTGTTTCATGGATAAAACTGGGAATATAACAATTATAATATTATTTCAGGGGGAAAATACATTCTATATATCTACCAGCCAATCAACTTCAATTCATTCCTGACTGTTTATAATACCCCAAATTTATATCCAGTCAGTTTCTAATCTTATAACTCTACCTCCATTTCTCTTATATCTGTTACCTCCAGATAAGGTCTGGCCGGTATCCTAATTTTTGCCCAAAAAACTTCTACTTGGAGCATTGTGAGAACTTCCTAATTCACCTTTGTTGCATACATTGCTATAAGATTAGCTTTAGAGAACATCAATTTAGTCATGATAAACCCCCTACTCAAAAACTTTCTATAATGCTTTCTGTCTCAAGAATGGTTAATCTGGGAGTTCCTGTTGTGGCTCAGTGGAAATGAATCTGACCAGCACATGAGGATGCAGGTTCGATTTCTGGGCTTACTCACTGGGTTAAGGATCCAGCATTGCCATGAGCTGTGGTTAGGTTGAAGATGCTGCTTAGATCTGGCATTGCTGTGGCTGTGGCGTAGGCCAGCAGCTAGAGCTCTGATTCATCCCTAGCCTAGAAATCTCTATATGCTGCGGGTGCGGCCCTAAAAAGACAAAAAAAAAAAAAAAAGAAAGAAAAGAAAAGAAAAAGGAATGGTTAATCTGGCACTAAAGACTCTGTAACGTGGCAGGAGCCTATTATTCCAATTTGCCCGCCTACACTTATTCTAATATCCCAGACACTCAATCTCACTTTCTTTTGCCAAACAAATGACAGTACATAATGTTCAAAAAAATCGCTTCACTTTACCTTGAACCACTAATATCCCAACTATAAATTTCTTATTGTCACATCCTACTCATCCTCCAGGTCAAATCCTACATTCTACAGGAGGTATAAGTATCTTTCCCCTTCCCTTTCAAACCCATGTAAACTAACTGTGAGCTCAACCATCCTTTTTTTTTTTTTTTTTTCCCCACTGTAGAGCAAGGGGATCAAGTTATCCTTACATGTATACATTACAATTTTTTCCCCCACCCTTTGTTCTGTTGCAACATGAGTATCTAGACAAAGTTCTCAATGCTACTCAGCAGGATCTCCTTGTAAATCTATTCTAAGTTGTGTCTGATAAGCCCAAGATCCCGATCTCTCCCACTCCCTCCCCCTCCCATCAGGCAGCCACAAGTCTTTTCTCCAAGTCCATGATTTTCTTTTCTGAGGAGATGTTCATTTGTGCTGGATATTAGATTCCAGTTATAAGTGATATCATATGGTCTTTGTCTTTGTCTTTCTGGCTCATTTCACTCAGTATGAGATTCTCTAGTACCATCCATGTTGCTGCAAATGGCATTATGGCATTCTTTTTTATGGCTGAGTAATATTCCATTGTGTATATATACCACATCTTCCGAATCCAATCATCTGTTGATGGACATTTGGGTTGTTTCCATGTCCTGGCTATTGTGAATAGTGCTGCAATGAACATGCGGATGCATGTGTGAACTCAACCATCTTGATAAATAAATACGAGTTAACACGCACACGTTTTGACAGTATTCTCTTTCTTTGAAAGAAAGATAGGATTTACGTCAAAGATCATTTTATGAAACATACCACACACAGATAGGCATGTAGTCATTATTCTACTGAATGATATAAATGAAAGGTAGCCACATAATTAGGTTAGCAAACGAGTTCAAATAGCTGGGACATATGATTTGCTCAACTGATTAACATCAGTATTTTCCAAAAGGGTTCCCTCCATGGTACCATCACATTGTCTCTATGTCCACCCAAACTACCCTGAGGAAGAGATTAGTTGGGAAAGTGACCCCCTCCCCAAATCCTCTCTCCTGACCCCTCCACTCCAGTTGTAAAGAAATTCTGACGATTCCCTTGACCCCCATCAACTGACATTTATAGGACTCCTAGATAATCAGAGAGGATCATTCAATTAGAAATAAAATTTAGGACTGAAAGAGGTTGGGAGTAGCAATTTTTTTTGGTTGATAGTGAGGTATAAGTCGAATCCACTGTGGAACAGCCCGTGCCACCTTAGATTTCCAACATGCAAGCTAAAGAGGATGGAAAAGCCCTCCCGTTGAGAATTCCTGCCATTACGAGCACTATTATTGATTGAGCATATTGTATCACTCAAGTATTTTGAAAAAGAAAAAAATATTTTTTTAGAACCTCTGATTTAGGTCATGCTGATTACCACATTGCCTATATCGTGGAGTTGTTATGATGACAAATAGGAAAACATTTTACTGGAAAAAAAACAAACTCTGTCACAATTTAAGGTAACCTAAATATCTGTCCACCCAGCATGGCATAATTTGCTGTTGATAATTCATGATTTGGACTCCACCAAGATAGACTCATCCATGTGGATCTTCTTTCAGACTGAACTTACACAACACAAAGTGAACCCAGTCACAAAAACCGGGGGGGGGGGGGGGGAGGAATTACCTGTCTTCACTTTCCATACCTGTCATGGTTAACTGGTTGTTCTCATATCTCTACTTTACCCTGAGACTTACAGTCCTTTTTGTTTTGTTTTTGATAGGGAAGTTAGGAAACACAATCAGAGAGAACATAACTAGAATCATAGAATTTTAGAGGCAGAAGAGAGAGACCATAGTGATTATAATTAAGAGTCAAGTTTATTCAAATGATATAATTTTATTTTTCCCCTTCGTGGGTTAAACGACTAGTACAATCTGCTCCAAATTGCTGTGTCCCTTCTTAAAAGTAAAGTAACTATATCTTCTAAAGAAGGGAATTATTTTCCCTTTGCACATATTTGGAGCAGTAGTTACTGGTACCTTTTAGAATACTTAGTCTCTTGCTGCCATCCCCACCAGAGATAGTCTGCATTCCACTCTTCTCAAGAACATTCTAATTGCTATATGCCCCCTTGTCCAAATGTCTCAGGATGAGTGAAATAAGCAGGTATGCAAAGGAAAGAAACACCATAATTAACAACTTTGATGATGCAGGGAGAATTGTGATGCAAGAAAGTGTCCTGATGCTTTCCTTGACAAAATCCTCAGACAAGAAAATGCACCCTTTTAGTGCAGTTTTAATGCTAAGTAGGGTACACTTGGCAGGAGGTTGGTGAAGTCGAAATCACAAGAGGGAAGAGATTCAAAAGCTGTGGATTCTAATTCCAACTCTGCAAATGGTGTGAACATCAGATAATTTAGTGGGAAGTAACTTGCAAATTGTAAAAAAAAAAAAAAAAAATTTAAAGCATGCAACATAAAAGTATTAACTTCACTATACTGTACATATTCAATTATCATCTGCCCTGTCAACCTGTAAACCCATGAATATCAGCAACCTATTTGGGGGAGGGGTTGTTTTTTGAGAAGGACAGAGTCAATTATCCTATATAGTATTCTGTAAGTAAGAGGTGCTCAATAGACATGTGTTGAAAAAAAATTTATAGATAAAGAATTTAAGAACCAGGAGTTTCCGCTGTGGCTTAGCAGAATGAATCCGACCAGGATCCATGAGGATGTGGGTTCAATCCCTGGCCTCATTCAGCAGGTTAAGGATTCAGTGTTGCCATGAGTGTGTAGGTCACAGAAACAGCTCAGATCTGGTGTCTGTAGGCCAGCAGCTGTAGCTCCAAGTCAACCCATACCCTGGGAACTTTAAATGCTGCAGCTTTGGCCCTGAAAAAAACAAAAAAAAAAAAGAATACGAGAATCATAGAATGATGCAGTAACTGAGTGAATGAAATATATTAAAGAGAAAGAAAGAAAACAAAACCATGAATGGACCATAAACACCCTAATGGGTTACAGTCATTGAATAGCATTCTAATGTGACACACGAAATGCTTTCTCATTTTAGCAAATAAGAGGATATCAATCGAAGGTGTTTCTCCACCTGCTTACAGAGGAACAACATTTCAAAACACTGTCAGTCACTTAGCAAATTTTCTTTTCAGATAGGGGCAAGCCAGAATGCACCCACACTAGGATGGGAATTATAAGGGCTATTCATCTGCGAGCTTCAGGACATAAACTGATCACCAGCTGGGGTCAGGAAGAAATTACGGAGTCCCCTAAAAGCTTCCTCCAGAGCATGCTGCAGTGCTCACTGCTGGAGTCACCACGCCAATGCTAAAATGAAGCTCAACTGTTATTTTTTTATTGAGTAGCAATTCTTAGGGTTTTCAAAATGAGAAGAGAACACAACAAAGAAATCTGCTCAAATGGCACCAGGCTGTTCTGGCTTCCAAACAGAATGCAGGCAGTGGGTGATGAAAGTAAAGAAAACGGTGACATTGTTGATCTAAAATCCAAAGCATTCTACCTCTGTGAAGGACCACAATATTTCACTGAAGGACCAGGAAAATAACATAACTTGCTCCTGAGAAAGTACACAGTATGGAAGGGCAAATATTTCATCTTTAAGGTCAACAGCTGTATCACTGTCAGTTTTCTCACTGAAAAGCTACATTGAAAGTAAAGAAAGGCCCTAGTCACACGTAAAACTTCTCCACCCAGGCCAGTAATTTCATTAAGTTAAAATGGTTTCCTGAGATCATTTCACCTGAGAAAATAAACAGGATATGTAAGAGATGAAACTCCTTTCAAGGACTCGATGGATGCTTTAAAAAACACACAGGAGACAACTGCTGGTGGTGAAGCTGTTGGGGTTTATTTAAAGAAAAACACAATTGTCAGACATTGGTTCCAATAGCTAGAGTCCCAGGAATCCTGGATGACATATTCAAAACAAGTCCTAATCTCCGGCTGGTGTGCATGCTTCTCAGACCTTCCTGCTGATGCAAATACAGGTGAAGCTGCCGTAAAACATTAGCAGAAGCCACCAAAGCCCTTAACCCCAGCCAAGCTCTTCACTCCTACAGAGAACAGCTTGAGGCTTTGTGCCGTGCCCAGAGTCAAAAGTTCATCCCATCTCAGGGATACTGGCAGCCAGGGCCCCTGAAGAGAACATCGTTACACTCAGCAAAGTCAAAACATTTTGCCAGATTCTCACTGTTTGCTTTAGACGTCAATAAGAATGCTGTGAAAAGGATGCAGGCCAGATGACTATACCTGTTTTCAAATGAATAGTGCCCTGAATATACTAGAATGCAGTATAGATTGGATAACAGGAACATGAGGTGGTGCTGAGCTATTAAAGAAAAGAGGAACACATTTAACCCCGATGCAGCTCTCCTGGACTTGTAAACTCACTCATGTACTAACTATGTGCTGAGTGCCTGCTCGGTGTACTGAGGACAGGAATACGATGGTGAACAGGACTTGGCCCTTGTCCTTCAAGTGCTGAAGTAAAGCATTCAGTAAATAAACTCTTTTTCTTCCAAGCTTTTCCTAGGTCTCAAACTTCTACAAGGGAAATGGGAGAAAATGTCATTTAAACCGAAGGTGGCTCTATCCATTTGTGCCTTCAGAGGAGGAGGGGTGCAGGTGGTGGAGGTGATGGAAGTCACATAATCAGGGCAAAAGGAGAATGGGGGACGTGGCATCCTTGGTGCCTTGTTTAGCACCGTGCATTGCTGAAGAACAGCCATGCAGACGAAGTCCAAGCAAGTTAATGGGTAGGAAATGGAGAGAGTTGAATTGCCCAGCATGAACAAGTATGAGAAAAAATTATTTTTCTTTTTGGAGTGGCTGAAAGGCAGCACAGAGAAGAGAGAGAGAGAGCCAAAAACACAGCAGGCATCCAGAACTTGGGTTGGGAGACTGGCGGAGGGACTTTTTAAAGAGCCCAAGGTTCAGTTTTAAATTATCTGACCATGGAATGCCATACAGCTCCCCTCCCTGTTACCTGCTTCTTCAGCGAAATGCCACCACGCACAGCTGCTTCCCAGAGTGATATTTTAGGAATGTGAGGGAAAGAATCAAGGAGAAGAAAAGTGTCCCGTGTCTGGGTTGACGCTTGAGCAGAAATAAAGGACCAGCCACAAAACACAAAATAAATAATGAAAATCCAGCACAGCAAGAAATCAGAGCCCAAGATGATGACGAGATGAAGCCAACTTCCTGGACACTTGTGAAACTCCTGGGATAGGTACTGGTATTTCCTTG
The DNA here is from genome assembly GCF_016906955.1 of Phacochoerus africanus. Taxonomy (NCBI): domain Eukaryota; kingdom Metazoa; phylum Chordata; class Mammalia; order Artiodactyla; family Suidae; genus Phacochoerus; species Phacochoerus africanus. The sequence goes on along the minus strand of NC_062546.1, from coordinate 162,010,528 downwards.
AAAGTGTTCGGTAGTGATTCTTAAGAGCAGCAGGTGACATCTGGATTGTACTTCTGCAGGGCAGGACTGCAGCTTTATCTTTGTGTATCATCACATCATGCCTCTATGGGCACTAGTACGAACCTCCTAGGAAGGACTTAGGAATGTGTGATGAATAATTTATAATAATGAGATGAAATCCCAGTGCCTAACTACCAAAGAGGGAATCAAGGGCTTCTCCAGGGCTTTCAAGTCTGAAACACGGGAACTGCTCTGTGTGCGCATGAACAAGTAATTGCCCCAAGACCCTGGTTTCAGAGGCTCCTGGGCAGAAAAGTCTTCTCTATCAGTCTGCCCAAGATTGAGATTCCCACCATTAAGGATCTTGGGATAGACTTAAGACAACAGATTCAGTAACACTGTCAATTACACTTCAATTAAAAAAAAAAAAAAAAAAAAAGAAAGAAAACAGATTCAAGAGCAATGCCTTCACACCAGGAAAAACTCTTGTCACATTTTGAAAAGGTTTTCAAACACACACTCTTAAAAGATGCATTATCTCCTTTCTGTTACTTGAATTCAGAAACAGCTAAGACCAAGCTAGTAATTCTTTGGGTTATGAGAGATGTTTCAGGCAGAGCCACCTTAATGTCAAAAGAAAAAAGAATAGAAACCAACTGTATCTTTAGAATAGGAGAATTTGGTGTTCCCTTTGTTGCTTAGTGGGTTAAGAACCCAACACAGTGTTCATGAAGATGCAGTTTTGACGACTAGCCTCGCTCAGTGGGATCCGGTGTTGCCACAAGCCGCAGCATAGGTCACAGATGAGGCTGGGATTCAGCATTGCCATGGCTGTGATGTAGGCCTGCAGGTGCAGCTCGTACTGGACCCCTAGCCAGGGAACTTCCATATGCCACATGTGCGGCCACAAAAAGAGAAAAAAAAAGAAAAGGTGAATTTACTCTTACACACAATTATTTCTGTCCTAGGGAGGTGGTGGCTAAAGAAAAAAGGTTCCTGACACTTATTCACTGGTCTACTGAGCACATACTATGCCAGGCCCAGGGAATAATAATGTGGACAAGACAGAAGTAGTCTCTGCCTTTACAGTGATAGTATTATAACCTAACTGAGGAACAGGATTTGGCTCAGAAAGAGGCAGTGAGAAGGGCAAGGGAATTCTAGGAAGAGGATAAAGCATGCACTGGATCAAAAACCTAGATTAAGCCCAAGGTCAATGACCAACAAAGCAGGAACAACAAATTCTCTCTCTGGTATTTTTCAAAAAGAACCAAAGTATCGATCTTTACAAACAGCACACCATTCTTAGGCCTAAATGTACTTTAAAATTCAGAATGGTTTTTATTTTGAATCCCAAATGTGGCATGAACACAATCTTTTCAGTGTTTAGAGCTAGAGTAAGGATAAAGGGTAATGTTTACTGAATGCTATTTATGCCCCAGAATTTCTCTGAGAGTTCCACACTCACTAGCTTATATAATCCTCACAATAATCCTACCATTGCCACATTTTATAGATGGAAAAACTGAGACAAAGAAGTAACGAGCCTGAGGTCACCACATTATTAAGTGGCAAAGCTGGAATTTGAACCCAAATGGTCTCGTGCTAAAAGCTGTGCTTCTAACTATGGATTATGTGTCTATACACTGGGAAAGTGAAGTAAGTTCCCTATGGCTTAAACTTTTTATACTTACAAAATGAGGCAAGAGAGGAAAATAAAATGAGATCATAAATAGCCTTATAAGACATATCAGAGATTTAACTTCAGGAGGGGAGTGGGGAATTTCTGAAGGTTTTTCAGCATGGACATTCATAATAATTCATAATACATATTACATAATAGTTCACAATACATTAATAATAATTCAAATGAAATTTGAATTTGAATAATAATTCAAATAAAATAACACAAATACAATTCAAATAATTATCTAATTCAAATTATGATTTAAATTGCTTTGCACCGCAATCTCACTGGCTACAGTGAGAATAAATGAGAGAGGAACAAGAATTTGGGCAGGGAGACAAGGAGATGACAGCAATAATCCAGGTGAGAAATCATACTGCTCATCTGGTTTGGTAGCAGGGAAGGCGGACACAATAGAACATACTTGAGAGTATTTAGGAAGCAGAAACAAGAGAACTGTGGGACCAAATGGAGGTGGGGTTGACCGAGAGGGAGGAGTTGAGGATGGAAGCCACATTTCTGGGTAGGTGGCAGCAGAGGACACACAGCAGAGCAAGTTAAGGGACAGACCTGAGTTCAGGCCTGGACATGCTGATATGTACCCGGTAGCTGCTGTCCAGTATACAGCTGGATGTGAAAATCTGAAGCTCAAGAAAGAGACAGCAATTAAAACCGTGGGAGTAGATGAGAGTCTGCCCAGCAAGTGTGTTGTGTGAAATTAAAAGAAAGCTGGGAAGAAAATGCCTGGCAATAGAAAAGTCTCACAAAGGAGACTGAAAACAAGCCCTCAGAATTGCAGGCATCAGAAGAGCAACATGTCCCAGAGAAAAGAGAAAATGTGTCAGGAAGGGAGAAGAGGACTAAAGCTGCTGAGAGGCCAGAAGATACGGGTTCTGGAGGCTGCAGGGGATGCAGCAGTGAGAACATTCTGAGTGACATCATTAACAACCTGTTCTCATGTGGAGTGGAGGGAGAAGCCGCATGGCAGCAAACTGAAGAAAGCATGGGAGGTGAAAAAGTAGAAATGGGCAGTAAATGTCAGGAGGTTTGTCTGGGAAGAGGCAGAAGAAATTGGGCAGAAGAGTACAGTTATCATTATCCTTATCAACACTTTTGTAACTGTTGCTTCTCTGATTAAGACTCCAAGCAGGGAGGGATCCTTTGGCCCAGATGAAAAGCAGTGTTAAGTTAATTAAACAAGGAGGCCATTAGGTTGAAGGCCATTAGCCTTTCTCTAAGGCTAAGGCAACCTACATAAGCAAAACAAAATCTCAGCCTGTAGCACCTCGAGCTTACAAAATTGAAACCTGAGGACAACCAATCACAAAGAGACAATGATGCATTAAGCTACAGCCAATCAATAATTTCCTTGCTTTGATTCCATTCTTTTCTCTGTAAAACTCTCTCCCTAGCTCCTGTTGGTGGCGTGTTTCCAACAATTTCCAGTTTGGCACTGTCCAATTCAAATTGGTTTTTGCTCAAATAAACTCTTCATATTTTTAATATGCCTCAGTTTACCTTTTAACAGAGAGAAAAAACAAGGATGGAAGGCAGATACTTGGCAGGGGCAGCGTAAGGAGTGGAGGCCATTTCTGAGCAACAGTTTCCATTTCCTCTGAAACAGGGCAAGGCATTCTGCTAGGAGGGAGAGAGAGGGCATGGGGAGGATATGGCTGGTCTGAAGAGATTACTCCTCTTCTTACCCTCACTGACCATTTGTGTGAGCAGCTCAATTCACTCCCCGGAACTGCCAAGTCACTAACAGGAGCTCTTCATGTACATCCTACTTTATTATTGTGGAAGGGATGGTTTAAATAATAAATATCATAGATGAAATTATGCTAGACGGAAAGGAGTTATAGAAGGAGATAATGGAGCCTGTCAAGAAAAAAAATCCAGAAATTATCGTAACATTCAGCTCCTTTTCAGTTGAAATGATGAAATACTTCTATTTAGATGGATTTTAGAAACTTCTAGCAACATTGTTTTTGTTTATTTCTATATTCATATTGGACCTTGGGACCTCTGTAATATCTATAATGGGAATTCTTCCCTAAGATAAACGGGTCCAGCTCTAAATATTTGTGAAGCTACAGATTCTTTTTATCTCTCATATTTTTAATAGGATATTATGATTTTCAGAACTGAATCCAATTTATATTTCAAATTCTTTTTTCATTTTTTATAAAACTGTCATCAAAAACACAGTACATTATGTTGCCTAACTATCCCTTTATTAGATCCTATGCATTAAATTTCATTCAGAATCAAATGCTAAAACCATCTCTTTTGAAGAACTGACATGCTCCCACCTTGCAAAAATTATGCAATTTACTGTCTCTTCCTTTGACATGGCTAGAGGGAAATTCTTACGTCTAATTGGAGCAACTCTATTTACCCTTGTTAGCATGTGCCTCCTCTTCCATTTCCTCTAGTCTGTGGCCTGAACTGATGTGCCCCTACTGGACAAACCTTTGGGGATATGTGATACCAATAAATTAATTAAAAGACCAAATTAATCTTATGGATAGTTGAAAACAATTCAATTTCTCCATGAACACTATGTGTTTACCTGGTTTTCATAGCACATAATAAATCTGTTATAAACTAAATATTTAGTCTTGCTCTAACATCCTGAGCCTACACCAGAAAAAAATTATCTTAAAAAAAATCCTCATAATTTAGATTTCATTGTGTCCAAATCTACTAAGTGGCATTCCAACCTCTTATTAAACCATACAACAATGTACAAAGAAAACAAACAAAAGTATAATTCATCAGTGTTTTTTTTTTTTAATTTGGATCCAGTCTTTTATCAGATATTTTGTTCCCCATTTCACCTGGCTCTCTTCCAGAAAGTGGCACTCTAATTTTTCTGAGGATAATTGTAGCTCAGCTTGCTCGGTGGTTTTTATTCTTCTGAGTGATTTGTTTTACTCAGTTTATACCATTCACAGGCCTCATGTTCTTTTCCAGGAGTCAGCCCATGATACTGAGAGGTGATACACATCTGGTACCTTTAAAAGTAGCATCTGCGTTGCCTGCAATAATTAGCATTTTGCTTTACGGTGCATCCTGTTTTGCATTTATACTGCCCCCTGAATCAAATGACTTTAAGACCCTGAATTAGTTAATCTATACAACACTGCTACCTTGCCCAACAGCTCAGAAAGATCTGAAATTTTATTCAAATATAACCTAGAAAATGGGTGAGAGTGAAATCAGGCAAGCAAGGCAATAAAGCAACAAGCCTAGAATAAGAACACCTGGAGATGAAAAACCTCTAGCTGAGTCTCTCAGCCAAACTACTTCCCTAAGAATTCCTGAGCGCTAATGAAAGCAATTAACACTGTACACAGCTTGCCTCCCTGTATCCTGCCTGCTGGTGGACTCTCAATGGCCTACATGTCTTCTCCATGACATTATTAAAGGAAAGCAAAAATTACTTATAAGACAATAAAGGACAGCTATCCTATCATCTTATGAAGTTGCCTTTCTGCTGAGTGGAACAAGTTATTTTTAAAATCGTTCAAGACTACCAACCTGTTTCCCCAATAAGCAGTGGATTGTTTAAAAGCAATCTTTACAAATGATTCCAAGAGGTTATAAGTATTTGGCTTTGCTTTTTTAAAAGCCTAATTCCCTCCCCCTTCCATATTTCTATCCACTGAGGAGCAGAAAAAAGAAAACAAACTGTTCTGCCCTCTATAGATGGAATTTGGCAACTTGCTTCATTTTGGCATAAGAACAAGTTATTTCTTTGCTGAAGTTGTGGCTTTAGTAAGAGCCCAAAGTACATCTTCAATCTCATTGGTTTTTTCAGGATGCAGGACTATCGTGATGCATTTTAGAATTTTCACTATGTTTATAGGATGATTCACAACTTGCAGTTTAATACAAATACGCTGTTCCAACATCATCTTTTTCCCACTAGGTGAAGACTGTACCCTCGTGTACAAAATTTCCATTATTTTTTGTTGGAGTCTATTTCTAAACCTCCTATTTACTTCTCTGGTCTGTCTATGTATGAACTGGTAGCATATGGCATTAAATTCTGAGGCTCTGCAATAGGCTTAATACCTGGTCATACTAGTCTGTCTTCAATGTTCTTTAGAATTTTACTAGCTATTCATACTTATTTTTTTCACGTATTTTTTTCCATCATTGTGTATCCTTCTTAAATATACTATTGATCTTTTTATTGGCATTCTGATGTATAAATTAACATAGTGAGAGTATTTTTATTGACTATGGCTATCCAAAACAAGATATATCTTTTAATTTGTTCAGCAGTTCTTTGGTGACTTTTAACAGTTTTCTAAGCTTTTTTTTTATATAGACCATGCATACGCTTTATTAAGGATATTCCTAGGTATTTTATTTTCATGCTGTTACTGTATATAGGATTTTTAAAATCATAATATATATTAAAACTTGTTATTTTTATATGAAATCTATTGATTTATATGAATAATTTTTTACCACACTATCTTATTTAGTCTCTTGTTTTAGTATTTCTTTTTCCCTTCATTCTCTTGTGTTTTCCAGGTATAAAATCATATTGCCTGGAAATAGTTATTTGTTTTAACCTGCTTCAGAATTTTTGCAACTCTATTGTCTTTCTTTAGTTAACTGCATGAATTTTTTTTTTGTCTTTTTTTGCCATTTCTTGGGCCACTCCCGCGGCATATGGAGGTTCCCGGGCTAGGGGTCTAATCGGAGCTGTGGCTGCCAGCCTACGCCAGAGCCACAGCAACGCGGGATCCGAGCAGCGTCTGTGACCTACACCATAGCTCATGGCAACGCTGGATCCTTAACCCACTGAGCAAGGCCAGGGATCGAACCCACAACCTCATGGTTCCTAGTCGGATTCGTTAACCACTGCGCCACGACGGGAACTCCTGCATGAATTATTACCTCCAGTATGAGGGCAAATAAAAGTGATTAAAAATAGGAATTGATATCTTATTTAGATGGGGTAGCCAACTATGAAAAAAATATATCCATAACCTGTAATTATACATTATACAAGAATAAATTCCAGGAGTTTCCATTGTGGCTCAGTGGCAACAAACCCGACTAGTATCCATGAGGACATGGGTTTGATCCCTGGTCTCATTCAGTGGGTTAAGGATCCGGCGTTGCTGTGAGCTGTGGGGTAGGTCGCAGACACAGCTCGGTTTGGCTCCCGTGTTGCTGTGGCTATGGTATAGGCAGATGGCTACAGCTCCAATTTGACTCCTAGCCTGAAAACCTCCATATGCCATGGGTGCAGCCCTAAAAATTAAAAAAAAGAAAAAAAGAATAAATTCCAAATCAATAGAAGATTTACAAATAGATAATTAAATCAGAGAAAAAAATATGAGAATTTCTTTATAAACCTAGTTTCAAGGATTTCTTTCAAAATATTTAAAAACCCAGAAACAATAAAAGATTGATAAATATGATTACATTTTAAAAGATTTCACCTAGCAAAATAAAATAAAATTAAAATTAAGCCAAAAGACCAAAAAATAAGCTGGTAAACAAAACAGGTACTTACAACTCACATAACAGAGAAAAGAAAAATTCAAATGTAGGCCATATGGTATACTCATTCTACTTAAAAGAGTAATGGGGAAATAAGAAAGAATTTAAATTTGTGTTTGCTTGTATGTACATAAACAAATTATATAAGGAAACACAATAAACTATTAACAATGATTACCTATGAAAGTGGAGTGAGAACTCAGTAAATTAGGGACTGGGATGAAAGAAAGACATTTCACTGTATATCTTTACTCATTCCTTCATTCAAGTTTTTCTATCAATTAGTAAAGTTTAAAAAAATAAAGAAGTGGGAGTTCCCAGACACAGGTTTGATCCCCAGCCCGACCCTAACACAGTGGGTTAAAGGATCCAGCATTGCTGCAGCTGTGGCATAGGTCACAACTCATAGGTTCCCTGGCCTGGGAACTCCATATGCCACAGGGCACCCCGAAAAGAAAAAAAATAAATAAAGTAGTGACTTCTCAGATAGATGAGAACAGAAAAGTGAATCAACATGCCTCTTCCAGGAGTTCCCACTGTGGCTCAGTGGAAACGAATCCGACTAGAATACATGGCATCCGGGCTCAATCCCTGGCCTCGCTCAGTGGGTTAAGGATCTGGTGTTGCCGTGAGCTATGGTTTAGGTTGCAGATGCAGCCTGGATCCTGCGTTGTTGTGGCTGTGGTGTAGAGTGGCAGCCCTAGCCTGGGAACGTCCACATACTGTGGGGGCGGCCCTAAAAACCAGAAAGAAAAAAGAAAAAAAAATCCTCTTCCATATCAACTGAAAAATAAGCCAAGTATGTCAAGGAATTTTCCCAGAGATGGCCCAGATAGAACAAGATTGAAGTGAGTCATCAAGAGCTAACTAATATAATCTCCTAAGAAGCAAAGTGTGCAAACTCACCTAAGGTATCAAGGGCCTTTGAAAGCCCTAGCTAAACATCTGTGCAAATTAGAAATAAGCACCACTACGTGGGTGAGGACTCAGTTCCCCTGGCCTGGGCGAGTAAACAATGCACTTATGAAAATTTATAGATAATTCCTCTTCCTCTGGGTAGAGGCAAGTCTTAGTCCAGGGCACACAGTCCAGTCAGCAAGAATATGAGTTTAAGCCCCCATTCAGCCATTCAGAGTTGGGGGAAAGAGAGGCAAGGGACAGAGAAGGACAAGTCCACCTGGATCCCCCTGCACCACCACATCAGTGTCATGGAGCAAACCACCTCAAGCAGGAAGAAGTAGGGATTTTGCTGACCCCATTTCCCTGTGGTGGATTCCCCCTTCCCCAATATGATGGAATACTGCTCTAAATTGAAGGAGAATTTTTCCAAAAAGAAAGAGAGAGAGAGAGAGTCGGGGAAGGAAAGGGGGGAGGTAAGAAGAAATAAGGGAGGGAGGGAAGAAAGGAAGGGACAATGAAGGAAGGGAGGGAAGGGACAAAAGAAATTTAGGGAAAACAGCAACCTCCTACCTTAGACTCAGTTTCAGCTCTTCAGGATAACACTGCAAGACGAAAGTATGGGGCTGAGAAAATAGACGAGGTCATACAACCAAAGAACAAACAGGCAGCTTCTCACCAACTGACAAATTCATCCTGACTCCAAGGCATTTTCCTAAAACAAAAGGACATTTACCCAGATTGGCAGGCAGATAACAGAAAAATGACATCATATACCTAAAAGAAATCACTAGGGTAAAGGGGAAATCAGATATGGAATCCTGACAGCTGGCTTCAATAGGTATATAACGTGCTGTCCCCTTCTGGGACTGCCTATGGGCCATTTTCCTCTCAATTCCTATCCATCTGCCTAATAATCAAACTATTAATATGAATCTGTATTATCTCCTTTTATCATAAGATAAAAAAGGAAGTGTGAAAAACATCAAGCTAAGCAGTGAGCAGACCCAAAGAGAAGGAGCCATCTTAATTTTTGTTCAAATAACAGATCAAAATAGACCTGCCTTCTATCAAAGATAAATATACACAAAATAAACAATGTTAAGTCCTTTGAAAAGTTTTGGCAAGAAAATAAAAATAACACGATAAAGCTGGAAGAGTGTATTTTTACGAAGATATATTCCAAGAAACAAACATTCAAGCATCTTAGAACATTGTTTTTATAATCTTTAAATTGAAAGATAAGATACAGGGAGATATTTTTGAAAGGGAGTGACTACATGAGCAAAAAAAGGTAAAGCATGTAAGGTGACTAATAGTGTCATGACAGTATATAAAAGAACATGCACAACTGTAAAGAACTAAAGTGACCTTGCAGAACTAAAGTGACCTTGCAGAATGTGGAGAGAGATTTAAAATATTCTCTCAGAAAGAAAAGGTAAAGGAAAAAGAAATGAAAAAAGTCAAAGAAAAGTATAGAAGAACAAGCAGTAGAAATCGGACATCTGGATAATTCATCTTGCTTGAGAAGAAAATAGAATATGCCAGTCCAAAGCCATTTAAAAAGCAGGGCTTTAAGCTTCCAGCATTCTCCTCCAGTTTATTCTTACTAAAAACTGAATGCTGAGGTTCCCATTGTGGCTCAGTGGTTAACGAATCCAGCTAGGAACCATGAGGTCGTGGGTTCGATCCCTGGCCTTGCTCAGTGGGTTTAAGGATCTGGCGTTGCCGTGAGCTTGGTGTAGGCTGCAGTCGTGGCTTAGATCTGGCGTTGCTGTGGCTGTGGTATAGGCTGGTAGCTACAGCTCCAATTCGACCCCTAGCCTGGGAACCTCCATATGCTGTAGGAGTGGCCTTGGAAAAGACGAAAAAATAAAAAATAAAAATACATAAAAAATAAATAAAAACTGAATGCTAGCTTAACAGTCCAATTCATTGATCCTCCTGCCCAGTTTGTAGGTTGTTTTCCATCAGAGCCAAATATGAGAGCTGTAACTCAAATGTCTTGTCTTAAAAGAGAATAAGTGTATTATACATTAGATAAAAATAAGACAGCAGTGAACTATAGGATGCTGGTTTAGATATTGAGCAGTCATAATCAAAATGACAATAACAACAACTTTGGTATACTGAATATCTTCTGTGTCAGGGACCACACACAGCATTATCTAATTTAATAATCACCAAAAGCCCTATGGGTAAAATATTATTATCATCACCATTTCACTGATTGGTAAATTAAAGCTTGGCAGCACTGAGTAACTGGTCAAAAATCACACCATCTAGAGAAGGGCAAACAGAAACTTGAGTCTACTTTATCTTTCTCCTGAGACCATGTTCTTTACCACCAGTCTTTGCCATTGGATGATGGTTCAAAAAGTCCAAGTTATCCTAGATTGTGATGCTTATTCTCAAGATGTTCCTTTGTGGTCGCATCAAAGCCTGTACTTTCAGATGCAGCCAATGAAGAATCAGGAGTGACTGGATCTCTAGAGTGAGCAAATCAACCCCTGAGAGCCTCTGCCCAGTTAGGTTCTGATGATTTCTATGATGCATAGAAATCTGTAGTTTGTTATCAGCCAGAACAACATTAATCCCTGAATAAAGCCTAGCGTTGGGTATAAGTGAAACCTGGGCTGCTCCAAATGAAGAAGACATGACAAAAGAGAGATGGAGTGGGGGAGGCAGAGAATAGACAACAGTTCCTAGAATAAATGGTTATTACAATAAATGCAGCTTTCTAACTAACCAAGCAGATTCCAGCTGGTCACACAAACTCCAGCAGCTGGACAAGTCCTATCTACATCAGAGAGGTCATTAAATATCCAAAGAACAATAAGGCTATCTCCAGATTTGGCCTTACTTTTGTTGGTATGTACCTTGGTTATAAGGGCCTGCTGCTTTTTATGAAAAATGTCAAGTAAAAGCACTGAGTCAATTTATAAACTGAAAGGAAAACACTGACTTCCCCCGGACAAATATGATAGAACAGAAAATGTGTCAATGATACAATAGGGAAAAACAACCAAACAAACAAAACCTTTCCTAAAGAAAAGAAATGAATAAGTCTACAAAATAATAGGACATACCTGTATGTTTATCAAGCCAATGAAAGTAAAATAAAATAAAACTGACCAACGCCTTGATATATCTTAATAAAATTATCGAATTTCTAGGATGAGAAAGAAACCTCCAATTATCCAGACAGAAAAAGAAGGTGACCTAGAATAAGTAACAAAAACGGCTGGCTTCAGACTTCTCCCCTGAAACATTAGATTCTAGATGAAGATGAAGCGGCTTCAGGGAGTTCCTACTGTAGCTCAGCAGGTTATGAACCCAACTGGTATCATGAGGATTCGAGTTCCGTCCCTAGCTTCGCTCGGTGGGTTAAGGATCCTGCATTGCTGCAAGCTGTGGTGTAGGCCAACAGCGGTAGCTCTGATTCAACTCATAGCCTGGAAACTTCCCAGGTGCAGCTGTAAAAAGAAAAAAAAAAAAGTCACTTCTACCCTAAATCCAATGTTCCTCTGAAGTCTCAGAGTGCACGTTCCCATAGGAAAGCTTCTGCAAAGTCTTGTTGCACACATGAAAAGGAATATCAAACATTAGGTTGACTATGTATATTAACTTACTGCTTCTCATAGCTGCCACAGAAAGTGATGTTATTATTTTAGCAAAGAGGATGCTGAAGCACAGGGAACTTAGTAAAGTGGCTGAAATCACATATCCTGAAAGTAGCAGATGCTATGATTTGCACTCAAGCACACCAGCTCCAAACTCTGTACTTTTAACCATTATGTTACTTGAAAACTAACAAATCATCTAAAATAAAAAATAATGTACAAGTACTATACCAGTGATACCACTATCATCAGCCCATTCTGGATAGCTCCTCTCATCCTTCAGGTTTAAGGTTAAATGTCATTCCTAGGGAAATCTTCCCTGTGACATCTTCCAGACTAGGTCCACCACTCACTAAAGAGAACTCCTTAGGTCTTTCAAACGGAGGAGATTTACAAGGGATCAGTTACAAAGATGCTGAAAAAGCTGTGAAAAACAAATAAGGGATAGTGAGACAAAAGATTAAGAATAGAGTTTAATAACAGTAGGAAGTTACAATTATCTCTGTGGTATAAAAGGACAATGGCCACAAGCAGGATCCTAGAAACCATAGCTTTTCAGAGGAAGCCAGAACCACAAAGTGAGGGACTCTCTAGTAGGAACTAGAAACCCAGAAGAGATGTAGCTATCACTGGAATGAGCAGAGAAATAGAAAAGGGGAACAATACACTGGACACCCCTGACCTCCACCTTCCAATCTCCTGCCACCAGCCCCCATGGCCGAACCTATATGAAAGGCCCAGGATAAGGAAAGCTGGACAATGTTTTCCCCTATGACATGGAGCAGAACAGGAGAAGAACAGGCACTGCAGATAAACTTCTCTGGCTATACCACCAAATACCCCCATAATATCCTTACTGTAATATGCATTACCTTTGTAATGGATGGTTTGCCTCCCCAAGGCACTGCACATTTTATTTATTTATTTATTTATTTATTTATTTATTTATTTATTTATTTATTTATTTATTTATGGCTTCCCTGAAGTATATGGAAGCAAGCTCCCAGGCCAGAGATTGAACCTGCCCCATAGCAACAACCCCAGCTGCTACAGTGACAACACCAGATCCTTAACCTGCTTTGCCACAAGAGAATTCCTGGCACTGCACCTTTTAGATCAGCCTTCAAGAAAGAGCCTGTGCAGTCAGCTGCCAGCCTCCAGCTGCCATACCTACAGGCTACACTGTGGCATTCACACCAAGCCAGTGCTGCTCTGAGCCAATGACTAAGCACAGCAGAGGTATTTGAGCTGGGCCATTCCTAGACCATGTGACTGATGTAACTCCTCTTTTGACTCAGGGCTCCCCATCAGCCTGACTGAGACTTTCTCCAGAGCTGCACCGTAGATGCAGGTTCTTCCTCCCCCTACCCCACTTCCTTCCTCTCTTCCAGCAACACTGTCAGACCAGCATCATGATCTGACAGCATCATGGTCTCTCCTCATCTACTCCCACTCCCTTCTCCATGATCCTTCCCAGGTATTTCCTTCAATCTCTTGGACTCCTAATTGCATCCTTGCATGTGCTTTCCTGGAAAACCCACCAAACTATAACCTCCTGGAGAGGAGAGAATGTGTAGATCTTATTCATTGCTATGGCCTCATCCTCCAGTATAATACTTGGTACAGGGCTGGCACTTGCCACATACTCAGTATTTACTCTGAGTAATTGTCAAATGTTTGAAGAATTAAATTGACACCTCACAATACATTTTCAGTAATAAGTATTAATCATGAACATATTTGGAACAAGCAGTAAATAACTTGCCTTCAGATGAGGATTCATTATGAGTCATCTTGCAGTTTGCAGCTTGCTCTCATACAAAAAAAAAATTCTGTATTAATCATGAAGGTGAGTAATATACCAACATTCCTGGACTTGACAAAGTGGATAGCTCCTAGAATTCTTCCTTGGTTTCCAAGTGAGGCAAATAACTTTAAAGTTGGTATTTGAAATTTTTCAGATTTTCACTATTCACTGAAAGATATGTGTATTCAGCAGATAGGGAACAAAGAATCCAGACTACATAAGGTCAGAAGACAAGATTATTAATAGGATTATTCTTGTAGTCAGGGAACTGAACACTATAGAATCCAATTTAACTGTCCCTTTCCCTGTTGGCCCCTTATTTGAATTTTACTCTTTTTTTTTTTTCCTTTTTCAGAAGGGAAAACATTTAAAATATCTGAATCAAAGCTAAGATTACAAAAACGAAGCACACAGTGCTACAGAGTGCTAGCAATTTTCTTTCATCTTACTCCACAAAACCAAGAGCAAGATAAGAAGATAGGATGTCGAGAGAAATAATAGGCATCATGTTAAGTGCCAAGTTCTTTTAAAAAGTCTCCTTTGCCACTAAGATTAACCCCTTCTTAAGACAAAAATCTGAAGTAGGCAAATACTTAGGTGCTTTTGTGCGAAATTTCTGGAAAAGTCTAGGCTTACTTTGCACAATGAATATGGATTCATTCACAGTTCCAATGTCTATCATATTTCTGAAAGTAATTACATAAAATAACTTAAGAAAAAGCACAATTGTTCTCTTTGACCCATATTTCTTGTATATTGGCAGGTAAATCTACAGGTTTAATGAGATTGCGTTTCTATTGTTTTGGCAAGACTTCTTCAGAGATGATGCCGTGAAGTTCATCCACTGGGAGGCACCTAATATCAGGTCATCATCCATTTATGATGATAGCAGACATTGACGCTCAATGCCCAGCTCCTTCTGGCCAGTAGGAGTTGCAAAATTTTACTGTAATATTATTTTTTCTTCATTTATGAACTATAATAATTTATAAAGAGAAACTATCTCACCAGTAATTTGATTATCTTAGCTGAAGTTAGTATAGAAAAGGCAAAATAAAAGCTTTACTCTATTAATTTACTTATTAGCTTTCAAAATAGGATCCAGAAGGTCCTCCCAAAGTGACTAATGCATCTCTCTTTTTTTTCTTTTCATGTCGTTTGAACTTATTTTTTATATTTGGTGTGTTTTCATCTCTTGCAACATTATCTGTATTCGAGCACAAATGAAGGCATCTTTAGCCAAGTGTCAGCCTGCTCAAGGTGGTTCTAAGTTCCTTTGAAACAATCTCAGTAGTCTTTGATAATGGCTACACCTTCAGATATGACAAGCTTTCCATGCTCATCTTCTGCATTTCCTGCCCCAGACCTGAAATCAGCCTCTTATCCAAGAAGTAATGGTTTACGTGCAGGGGGACATGTGACCTGGTGGTGCCCATTTGCTGCTTGGGTTGATAACTGATCTAGGCCTTTGCAGGGAACAAAGCTAGGAAACATGTAGTTTGAAGAAAGGATAAAATATATCATGTGACCATACCTCCTCAATACTCCAACTCAAATGCAGGACTAATGGTTTTTTTGTTGTTGTTGTTGTCTTTTTGTCTTTTTATGGATGCACCCACAACATACAGGCTAGGGGTCTAATCGGAGCTACAGCTGCCAGCCTAAGCCACAGCCACAACAACGCCAGAACTGAGCCATGTCTGTGACCTACACCACAGCTCATGGCAACGCCAGATCCTAACCCACTGAGCAAGGCCAGGGATTGAACCCGCAACTCCATGGTTCCTAGTCGGATCCATTTCCGCTGCACCACAACGGGAACTCCAGGACTAATGGGATTTTACAAGTTTTGCATTGTAAGATGGCAGTATAGGCATGTAATCAGAAAAACTCTAATGAGGGAAAAATATAACCATCTTGTTTCTTTAAAAAAGAGAGAGAAGATGATGGGGATAGAGATGGAGAGATGAAGGAGAAACTTACTGATTAGAAGAGAACTAAAATACACCTACTGGGATGGTTATTATCAAAAACGAAAACACTTTTAGTGTAGAAATGGACATTCATATCCCTCTCCTCCTACCAGCCCTCAGAGCCCATGGTTTTAAATATCTTGGAAGTTGTATAGTTTTTCATTTCAGATTTTAAAAAATAAAATTCTTTTGATCTTGTTAAAAAATACATAACAAAATAAGTATTGGTGAGGATGTGGGGAAATTGGAACCCTTGTGTCCTGTTGGGGGGAATGTAAAATGGAATTACCAGTTGATCTAGAAATTCTATTTGGGGAATATATCTAAAAGAATTGAAGGCAATGTCTCAAAGAGATATTTGTATATCCATACTCATAGCATCATTATTCTCAATAGCCCAAAGGTGGAAACAATCCAAGTGTCCATTGATGGATGACTGGGTAAATAAAATGTGGTATACACATACAATGGAATAGTATTCAGCCTTAAAAAGGAAGGGAGTTCTGGCACATACTATAATACAGATGAAACTTGAAGACATTATGCAAAGTGTAATAAGCCAGGTACAAAAAGTCAAATGCTGTATGATCTATTATATGAGGTACCCAGAGGGGTAAAATTCATAGGAATAGAAAGTATAATGGGGCTGAGAAAGACTGAGAGGAGGGAGGAATGAGGAGTTATTGTTTAATGGATACAGAGTTTCAGTTATGGAAGATGCAAAGGATTTGGAGGTATATGATGGTGACAGTTGCACAATGTGAATGTACTTAATACAACAGAACTGTACACTTACAAATGGTTAAGATAACAAACTTAATGTTATATGTATTCTACCACAAATTTCAAAAATAGAATTAAGAAACATATAAACAAATTGCAATGTTATTTGGATCCAGATTCAAAATTTAAAAACAAAAGTCTAAGGTATCATAGTGTGCATTCACCCAAGAGCTTGAGCTGTCATTTCAGGAAACAGAATTGTGGGAACAGGGAAAGTATCACTGGGAAGGAGGAAATGCTGACATAAAGTTGCATTAAGGAGGTCACCTATGCCTAGGGGCCGATTCTGCCTGGGCCACTGAGAAGCACAAGGCAGGCTGCCAAGAATTGTCTTCTTGCAAGACAGGGGGTCAGTGCTGCCCCTGGGTTTTTATGACCCCCACTTCTGAGATGCACTATACACTCAATGGTGTGTTGTCTCCCTTTGGGACATGGGACTCACGCTCAGAGTGAGACACTGCCAGCAGGAAGGAGCCTGGGCACACATAAAACTCTGAGGCTGAAATAATGAAGGGGCTGAGAGGATGTGATCTAAGGACCTTCAGGCCTCTTCACAAGAGACCAGGTGGGAAATAAGGATACTGACTGAATACTAATGATAAAGAAGAAGGATGGTTAACTTTTTGTTAGTCATGATCATTACACTGTGCTGTGTTTAAGGCAGGAAATCCAAAAAAGAGAAAGAAAGGAAGGAAGGAAGAAAAATGGAAAGAAAAGAAAGAAAGAAAGAAAGAAAGAAAGAAAGAAAGAAAGAAAGAAAGAAAGAAGAAGAAAGAAAGAAAGAAAGAAAGAAAGAAAGAAAATCCTTGTTTTAGAGAAACACTTTGGGATATTTACAGATGAATTGGTAGGATATCTGGTATTTGCTCCAAAATAAATAGAAAGGGATACTTCTCTACTTCAGTGGAGGATAGAGAAATAAAATTGGTTATGAGTTAATACTTGTTGAAGCAAAGGAATAAGTACGTGAGGGCTCACTATAATATTCTATCTGTGCATATAAAATTTTCCATAGTAAAACTTTTAAAAAATATAATTGTTTGACAACACTCGTAAAGATAGCCTCTTCACTTCACTAAAGCCAAGTATCTTTCTATGATGCTTGTTTTGGTTAGTCATGACAATTATTTTCCATTCTCAAATCCTGAAAGTTTTCTTAGGTATGGGTCTTATGGTCTAAAAACAATAATTTCCTCCTGAATACAAAGTCTGAAAATGTTTGCAATTAAACACATAATCTCAGAGACTTTAAAATAAATGTTAATTATTCATGCAATGTAATTATTTACTGCCCATACTTTTATACCTGTTTCCTGCTACCAGAAAATATTGTAAAATTTAAACTTAACTTTTGCAGCAGTATATCATTCCTTATAGCTTGATATAATAATACTAAAATAAGAAAGCCTACACTCAAGTCTTAGTAGTATCGTGGCCACAAGTTCCAAAAACTAAGTGTTGTGCAGTGAGAAACCTGAACCTACTATAATCGCATGTGAGTTATTTCCTCAACAAACACAGAAAATGTCCTGAAAAGTCAAATAGATACTTTGCATTATCTTTTCTGAACAATGCACTATTCTGCCTTATCACATTTTGCCCACTTCTACATTGGTCGTTGTTCTTTGGTGGCAAAGCAGCAGGAACCTGTTGTTTACTTAATCTAGAAAGGAAATCATTGGGAGGATACAGGAAAGCTTAGAGAGTGGTGGGGGAAAAAAGCTGAAGCAAAAAAAAAAAAAAAAAAGGACAGAGACCAGAAGAGCATCAGATGTGGTGGTGGCAGGAACAAATGGATGATTTCAGGGTACCACCACCAGGGTGAATGGCTTAGAACTATGCTAAGCTTTCAGTTCCTCTGCTCAAGATTCTTTTTCCCTGGAAGTCTCAGTGGTATAACTTGGGCTGGGTCCTCTCCCTTGGTCTTGACTGACAAGCTTAGCATTGCTGTACTGGTGAGGAGGATTAGTTCCTTAAAGCAAAAATAGAACCAAAAAAAAAAAAAAAAAGAAGGAGAAGAAAATTGCAGGCTGGGAAAGCAAAATCAACAGAGGCCTTCTCCTGCCTCCTTCACTGAACTGCAAGAGGCTCATTCATTTCAGTATCCAAAGAACACAGCTCAGGTATTGGTTAGGAAATGTGTATACTGAATATTTACACTGACCATAGTAGGTCCTGTCAAGAGCATGGACTTTACGATGTCAAAAGGCAATGCCATCCAACACATGATTTGACTAAGTCAACACTAACTTGATAGACATACTGGGAGGCAACAGATGAACCCAAGCTCCTTAAAGAGCCAAACAGAAATAGAATGAATGGAAGAAGCAAGAGAGAAGTACACTTTGGGTTGACCTCTTAACTCCACAGCAATCAGAGGTCTTTGTTCAAAATGTTATGCTGCCTCTGTACACATATATCAATTAGACAATTTCTTGATTGATTTCACGAGTCCACTACTTGATTTGTATATGGAACCCCCAGCATTAAGACAAAGCTACAGTGTGAGACTCAGCCAGTCGTGGTTATAGTATTTTTTACTCTGTGTGCAGTGAATTATTGATTACATATTGATCTGGTAGATACATTCCTACATATCTTTGTCAGTACTATCATTTCTGAACATGAAGGGCAGAAATATTTTGCCATTAATATGAAGGACTACCTGGTATTTCAGGAACACAGACAAGAGGCATTCTTTATTGAAACTGAGAATGTTATACAAGCAATTATATAAAACATGTCAGTACCTAGCCATTTCTAAATCAACACTATAATCCATTAATTTTAACATGCAATTTATGAAAGAAAGGCTGTGAGTACAAAGCTCTTTTTCTTTTTTCTTTTTTTTTTTTTGCCTTTTCTCGAACCACTCCCACGGCATATGGAGGTTCCCAGGCTAGGGGTCGATTCGGAGCTGTAGCAGCCGGCCTACACCAGAGCCACAGCAACGCAGGATCCGAGCCAAGTCTGTGACCTACACCACAGCTCACGGCAACGCTGGATCCTTAACCCACTGAGCGAGGGCAGGGAACGAACCCGAAACCTAGTCGGATTCTTTAACCACTGCGCCACGACGGGAACTCCCAAAGCTCTTTTTTTAATGCAGGTAACTTTAATAGCAACATACATGCCGGGGTAAATATTATTTCACATTCCATTCATGCAAATGGAATTATATACAGTGCGCTACCAGATTAGAGATAAAAAAATGTCACTGAAATAATGTTCAGAATTCTAAGATAATTCTAAGATAAATATCAATAAAAACAATGGACAATTTCTAGAGCAACCACAATATGCTTTCCTTGTATAGACATAGATATACTCACACACTAACGAGAAAGTAGATTATACATTAGCTTGTTCTGGAAGGTCTGGATACTTCTGCACTTTTCTAATTATTCCTGTTTCTCTACCAAGATGTTTGATCAGCCAGTAAACTCAAAGTTGTTTAATAGTACCCTTTCGTACATAAAAAGTCACTGGCTGAAAAAACCCATATTCCCAAAGTACTTCCCTTCTCTACTAATTGTGTTTTTACTTGGAAATGGCTTCATGGTGGCAGTTAAGAGGAAAGAACCCTGAATGTCAATTCTTCAATTCAAGCCAATCGTCTGAGGGAAAAAAATTTAGAGAGGAGAGGTATAAGAAGAAAGAAAATCTTTCACACATAAAATATGTTCAGGAAGTGCTAGTTGAATGAGCAGTGTCAGGGATCCCAACTTGAGCCTACACTGCTACTGTATTTCAGAAATCTGTCTCGACATCTCAGGCAAACAGGTAAAAAGGACCTGACAGAAACTTATTTGCTTCAAGGGATGTAGAACTTTCCAGAGAAATTCACCCCAAGAGAATAAAAATGACCCCCCAACAATCAATGACTTGGCTGGTTGAAGAGACAACCCAGGTGCTAGCACTCACCTCCTTTCGTCCTCTGTCTGGCACCCGGGGGAAGAAGGGGCATCTTATTTCATGTAACACCATACACACAAAGGATAGCGGCACCAGCACGGCCATGTCTGTCCACCCTAACAGATTCCAACACAAAGTGGGAGAGGGGTCTCATTGCCCATTTTGCCATAGACTATCCTTCAGTTTAGCTGCTGAGAGGGCTCTGTCTTGTCCCTGGTGTACCCATCAGGGAGTTGCAGTGCCTGAGGGAGGGAAGAGCAGCATGTGATGGCTGGGCATTTCTCGGGCACATGTGGAAATACCCTGGGGACCACTGTGTGGAGCTTGAGCAAGTCACTGGGAGAGCCTGTCAAATTTGGGACATTACTGATAATGTGACTCCAATGAACCTACAGATTAGTGAGCCTGAGTCAACTCAGGGAACAAATAAATGAATAAACCCTAATCACTTTAAAACACTTGCTCCCTTCACATACCTGACTTCAATCAAAACTAGAAGATGGTGATGTCACAGGAGACTGACGTATCAGGACAAAAGATAACAGTGGGAAATATCTGGGCTTATCCTAGCCAACAGTCTCTGACAATCATTATGTTTTTCGTTGAATCCCATGGTTGTAGTAAATCAATCCAAGCAACTCCTAAGCTCCTTAAAGATTTGCTTGTTTTTTTTTAAATATGCAGTCTGGATAGTTTCTTTCAACCATTTCCATGTCATCTTGTCTCATCATATCTGATAAGCAAAAAAATTAACTCAGGTTGACATCCTCCCTATGAGAGATGCAGAGCTATTGAATTATCTAAAGATGGTTCTAAATACCAGCCTTTAACTGATAACTGATCAGCAAAAAGCAAGCATTGTTTCCGACATGCCATGTCACATTTCTAACTCTTCACTCTGCATTGTGCTACATCCTGCAATGTCAGCTAACGTGGAAAGCAGCAGTACACAATATGACGGGGTGACTTAAAATTGAATGAAAGCCACTATTCAGGCTGAGCATCCATTTTATGCCTTCCATTAGGAAAAATATAAGGGCAAAGAATGAAAGGTTATTTTCAGAAACCATTGTTTGAAATAAGCTATGCTTCCTTGAATACTTACATAAAATGTATCTCTTTTTTTGTATCTTTACTCAGTGATTTATTATTGTGAAAGCCAATTTAAAAGATAAATCCTATACCATTTCCCTAATCAACCTGCACTTATACATGCTGTCATCTTATTCCATAATATAGTTTTTGGCTTGAAATCACAGGCCTTTTAAATTCTGGAGTTGGAAAGGACCTGGGAGATAATATAGGTCAAACCATTACTGTACTGATGAGGAAACAAAGCCAGGATGTAAAATGATTTGTCTCAAGTCACATTGCTAATTAGTGGCAAAGCTCCTGCTAGAACCTGTATCCCCTTTCAGTCAGTGTCTCTCAATTACACCATGTGGGTTGTAAGCTGCAGAGAGGAAATGCAGTAAACTGGAGGGCACCTTGAGATTATTTACAATGTTTATAAACAGCAGACAATTAGACCTAACATGCTCTGACTGAATTTCTGTTTTATTTTCATTTCTGGCCACATTTCAGTGATTGAAGAGAGCTTGCTATTAGAATGGTCAAGAAACAAAATCCTGTGAATCTGACAAAATGTGCTGTCTAATAAACTAAAACTTAAATGAATGGAAGTGACCAAAAAAACAAAAACAAAACAAAACAAAAAAACACGGGGGGAGAGGGTACGGATCCGGAGAGGAGAGAGCAGAGAAAACCAAGGATCAGAGCCATTAGTTTGCCCAAGGTGACCAGGAAGCAAGCATGCACCAAATCTTCTTTCCTGCAGCGTGTGTAAGTTCCTGGGCCAGGGATCGAACTCAAGCCACAGCAGTGACAATGCCGAGTCCTTAGCCACTAGGCCACCAGGGAAGTTCTCAGCTCTCTTTTAAACAAATAGTTGCTAACCAGATCTTTCATAACTCAATTGCCTTTCCAATATAAATAACTATCATACCAAATACATGAGTTCCAGTTAGGTTGTGACAGATGATAAAAAGGAGGAAGGGCAAAGAATACAGCCATATGCTTGAAAAATACTTCAAAAAGCTGGCTGTATTTCAGGGGGAAGGAGAGACCAGCATGGAGGGATTTCAGGAGAAACACAATCTCTCCTCCCACATACCATCAAGGCCTAAAACAATTATGGCTGCTTTGTCTTAAGGATTTTTGGGTTTTGTGCACAGATTGCCCATCCTGAGATTTTTGCACAGTACTGTCCACGTCGCTCTCATTAACACATTTAACTAAATTCAGTGTCGACTTTGCCACTTTCCTAGACTCCCTTAGCTCTCTGACTGTGGCACTCATTCCCAACTGTGCTTCGCTTTTTATATGCACCTAAACCATTTTTTAATAATACACCACTCCTCCTTGAAAATGAAGACTTTTACCCATTGTCTCTGCTCCCTCCAGCCCTGAGGCACAGTACTTGCCATCTTCATAGGAAATAGACTGTCTAGACCTGAAAATCTAAACAGTACTCTCTGATGATCGTTTTCCATATCTTGGCCTACCACCAAAATATGATCTTCTACCCTTCCTAGATGGAAAAGCATTCTGCCTTTGAGACAGATGCAAAAAAAAAGGATGTGAACAAGCAGGTTTTTATGTTATTTGTTGACTTTGTACCACCACTCCAAATACTAAGCACTGATAATGCTTTAAAAGCTTCTTGTCCTCTTTGGCCTTTTTCAAAAGTCTCTGTTCCTTCTGAGTCTTAACCTTCCTGACTCTCTTCTTGAGGATTTCTGTGTGTCTCTCCTGGTTGTACTAGATCATTCACTCATTCTTCCTTTTGTTGGGCACAGCCTGTTAGACCCAAGAGAACCCAAGCGGTTGGTCCTCAGCCAGCCTTGGAGCTTCCACAGATCCCTTTCTTTTTATTGCTTCATGAGGGAAGGTATATTTCAGAAGTAATTTTTAGAATTCCATTTTCAGAGCCTCCTTTTCATTCTAAGTTATCTTTCCTATTAAAGTTTGGCTGTACCGAGTCCTGGGGTAGAAGGGAACACCTCCTATTCCAGAACTGAAAGGGGGTGGGAGATGAGATTATCAGGGTTACAGCAGTGGGTAACCATCTGGGCATCTTCATCTTCAGCCTTTTAACATAATAATGATAAGGACATCAATGTCTCTCCTCTCTTCTGCTGAGGGCCTATGCGCCACTTCACTACTTTGAAGGTAAAAGAAAGATGTCTCAGGACACATAGGAATAATTTGTTTGCGTTTCTGATTGAAGCCATGGTAAGGAAAACCAATGGCTAAAGTGAGGTCTGCTATGCTCCTCAGAGACTGAGTGGCCAGTAGCCCCTTTACCACAAATAGCAGAATGACCCTATAATAAACTGAGAGTTTTCACACCTCAGGGAGTGAATGCCACACATCCTGTATGGATGAGAGGCACCTACACTTTCACATATGCCATTCGTGGAGGCTCCCATGTGCACTCAATTTCGCACCAACTCAAGGCCCTGTTTGGACCCAATGATTCATCATGGATGCTGAGATGTGGCAGGTGAGCAATGGTACCCTGAAGACTCTCTCTGCCCACCTGTGAGTCACACCTTCTGTCACCAGACATCATGTGGCTTCTATTCACTGACTCACCACTGCCAAGAGTGGAGGTGCCAGGAGAGACAGGTGTTCCCGCTGCTCCTTTTGACATCACAGTGCCCCCAGACAGCTGTCAGAAATCAACTGAGTACTACATGCCTTCTTCCTCCCACCTCCAACCTTCTCCTTCCCGGGGCCCATCTCCCTCCTTACTGTAAGGTTGGAGGGCTTTGTGCCCACTCCAGAGAAGCCTCCAGATATGGAAGTACTCACTACTCTGGTGAAACCTCTGAGGAGTAAATGCAACAGAGGGCTTCTATTCCCTTTAGGCTCTGTGGCTGGACACATGGGAACAAGTCTGAGAGCAGAGTTTCAATTACTGTCAGAATTTCCCATAATCTGCCAATCAGTTGCTTTGCAACATCTTCCAGTCCTTGGATGGGAGGCCTGTGCCAATTTGCATGGATGCTTTGTAAAGATGAAACCCAAAAGGCATACGTATGCTCCAACATGGCTGCAATTTTAGCTGTTCTGAGAACACAGCAAGATAAATAACCATGCCATGAGAAATTACAGCATTATGTACTGCAATAAATATGACAAATGATAGGCCAGATATTCATTGGCTCATAACAGTTGGCAGGCATAACCATCTGTGGATCCAAAGTTCGAACTATTTGTTTTCTCTCCTACAGCTGCCTAGATCTTTGTCCACCTCTCTGAAACCTCTGGCCTTTATGACAGTCTGGACAACCCTGTGAAACCTTTGACTTTATTAGATTTTAATTAAGAAATACAGGTATTGCCACAGAAAAGGCAAAACTCTGTGTGTATAGGAGAGAAAACATAACCAGAGACCTCGTGTTCCTTTTCTTAATGTAGAGAAGCTTTTTACTTGCAGAGAATCTAAAAGCAGGAGAGGCAAACCTAACGATAATTAAGAAAAATGATGGTGGTTGTTGCCACAGAAGAAATAAATCTTCTGTGTCTCCCGTTTATTTATTGATTAAACAAGGAACCCTACAATGGATTTAAGTCCCTGCTTTAGTCACTAGAAAGGTAACACCAAAGTCCATTATTTCATTATGTGAAATTCTAATCTATATTTCTCATTTAGAATCTAAATCCTCTGCTTGGTTGAAATCTCACAGCTTCCACCTCTGATAAGAGAAGCCTAATGAGCCCTAATGTCGCCCCAGCAAAACTCGCCCAATTAGAGCAGCCGTTCACAAAAAAAAAAGTATACTGTGAACTTCTAATGCAGAACATTGACAGTTAGGAGTTGAAAAATCCATGCTAAGAAAAATCAGATTTTTAAACAGGTATCTTTCTAAGCATAGCTATTTCCTGCTCCTAATTCTTCTGTCTTAGCCATACACTAGAATATAGGGAAGGGTTTTATCAGAAAGGCAGAGAAAAGGATTTTTCAGGGCAGTGAAAGATGCTAACAGTTCCCTGTAATATAAACCTGTTCCCCAGTTAGGAATCTGACCTGGGATTGAGTAGCTCAGCAGAACTGATTTTCTCATTATTAAATATTTTGTCTTTTGTATAAACTTTTCTCTTTCGGCACTTATTAAAATAAAGCAAAATGACCAGACCCAAGAGCAAAATTCCTTCTACGCTTCTCACACATAAAACACCAAACCAACCAGTCATTAAGAGTAGATTTTGGAAAAAAGAGAAACTGCAGGACTATGAGATCACTCTGCTACCACTTCTTATCCAAGTACCACAGCATCACCACTAAATCAATATTGCTAGAGTAAAGTAAATCTATTCAGCGATATTTATTGACCCAGTGGGCACTGGGTGCCTTCTATGTACAAAGCAGTGAGTAGAGTTTGGGGGAATGAGGGTGTGAGAATAAACCAGACATGCCCCCTGCTTAAGCCTTCCAGAGAATGAATCATTCTAATGTAGGGCAGAGAGGACTAAGATATACAGTGAAGGAAGCAGCAGACAGAGGGGATCAGTCAGCTCTGAGGACAGACCAAGAGGGAAGTTTTCCTGGAGGAAAGGGTACTTGAAGAAAAGGAAGACATGAACACGCTGACACAGGGAAGTAAGACACCTCAGACTGGAAGAAACACGAAAACACAAAAGCATAAAGGTAGAAAAGTGCTTTAGAATGAAGTACAGTGAGAAAATGAGCAATGTACCAGGCATGCAAACAAGCACTGAAAATCATTCACTCGCAAATATTAATTGAGGATTTCTCGGAGTATTTCTGGCACTCTTCAGAGCACTGGGGAGCTAGTACTGAGCAAAACCAAGAAAATTTCTGCTTGCACAATTATTTCCTAGTTGGGGAAGAGATATATTGAAAAAGGTAATGATATAACACATCAAATATTTTTAAATTATACATGTATTAGAGGAATTATAGAAGGTGTTCAGGGGAATTTCTCTAACAAGGTAACTCAAGCAGAAACCAAAAGTGAAGGTTAAGTATCTATTTAGAGGAATTATAATCCAGGCAGAGACCCGGAGGTGAGACATATCCAGTACAGTGTGGGGTTGAGGACAGAGAAGGCCAGGATGGCTGGGCGATGGAGAAAGAAGCAGGGAGTGATGTCAGAGAGATGGCACAGGGTGTGGGTGGTGGCCAGCCACATCTTCAGGACTTGTCTGCCTGAGTCAGGACTTCGGATTTTCCTCTGGGTAGGCTGAAGAGACTTAGGAGGGCTTACAGCAGAGGACTGGATGACCCGTCATATTTTGGGATGAGAACTATGACTCTTCTATGGAGGACAGACAGGGGTGGTAAGGAATCCAAGAGAACAATTAGAAGACCAGAGCAATAGCAAGACAAGACATGACAGCGACATGGAAGAGGAATACATTGTGAATGTAAATACTGGCAGGGCAAGAAAAGGTTGAAAATAGCAATAGCAGGGTGTTTACTCCTAGTCTAAATAGGCTAAAATTCTCCCTCATTTACAAAAGTTTATTTATATACAGCTGCAAGTTGATTTTGACCCTGACAATCATATCATTCAAAATATACAAATAGCAAAGTTAGCTGGAATTACTCAGACGTTCTAGCAATAACATCAACCCCTCCAAGCAGAGGAGGAATGAATGTGCAATCTGACTAATGGCATCGAGGTGCTGTCATGGGGGCCTTTCTCACCCAGGACTTTGGGACTGCAGTTCTCTCTATTCACAGCCTAAGTAGTTCCCAGGTTAAAAAACCACCAACACTCCTCTAATCCTCCTGCTAATGTAAACTATTAAAGGTAATAGTGGGGTCTTTGTCTCTAAACAGCCTTATCTTCCTTCTTAGTCAATTCAGCATAAACCTTCTCCAAGACCATAGATCAAGAAATGTGTGGCAGCAGGTGCTATTCCTGCAATCAGGCAGCCAAGAAGGAGCAGGGAGTGACTGATGGCTGTTGACTCCCAGTAACTAGTGCTGCCGAAGATCTGCTTGCTCTCCAGCCTCCCATGTGACTTAGAGATACGGCTCCCCTCACTTAGTCCCAGATCCCTCACCCACACTCTCCCCCCCTTCAGGGCCCCACTCTGATTTCTATTTTCCCCCCATATCCTATCACAGATTTAGTTTATTATTAACACAAGTTATCATGTCATGGGAGAGGTGCTTGTTTGACGGCTCAGGTATCTCAACAGTCTCATGATTGATAAGCTCTTAAAATCACCCAGGTAAAAACTGCTGCAGCAGACGCCTCAGATCGAACAGAACAGACAAGGAAGACCATATTTTCAAATGCCTGTGGCAACCTCTAGGTCAGGTTCCTTCTCTGATCCAAAAATAAAAATAAAAAAAAATTTTTTTAAAAAGGAAGAGAATCCACCAGCATAATGTGATGAGAAATGCAAGGTGATATGTCAGAAATAACAATGCAGGTCAAGTTGGCATTTGTTGTTACTGAAAGTGATGAGTGATATTCCTTCTCCTAAGGACTGCTTTTGCTCCTCCAAGAAAAATAATTCTGTATCAGTCATTATCTTTTCAAAGCAATAGAATATGAGGGTTTTTTTTTCTCATTATGAAATGGCGGCCCCATTGTAAAATAAAGGTGACCATTATCTCTTGGTAAGTGACACTGTTTTTTAAAAACAGCAAGTATTCACATAATTCCATCCTCAAAAATACTTTAAATGATTTTTCAGACTCCAATGTACATATAAGTCACCTCGAGATCTTGCTAAAAATTAGATTCTAGTCCAGAGGGTCTGGGGTGTAGCCCGAGCATCTGTATTTTTAACAAACTCCTAGGTAAAAGTCAACGCTGTCACCGGGCCAATCACTCATCATGTAGCAGGACATTCAAGAGTATTTTCAGAATTATGGTTTTGATTACTCTGTATTTCCTTTTGCTTTCTAGAATATGCTACTTTCTACTAGATTTGGATTTTGATCAGGACCCTTGTTTGCTCTTTCAGGGTGCTCAGAAGTTCTCTGATGATAGTATTTGAATATCTAGATTTTTTAACAATTACAGTTAGTCATGTATTACTGTCCTCAGTGTCAGACAGAATATTTATGATACTTGCTCTGCATTTTATTGTTAATATATAGGTCACTATGCTGATGAGTTGACGTGGGGGAATTTTCTTTCTTCATCCTTGGGAAAGTTAATAAATAAACCCTTTAGAAATCCAGTAAGCAAGAGTCAGATTGTTTTTAAAAAAAATACTGTATTTCTTCAGAAAATATTAAAGCTCTAACAACAACCTTTCTAGAGGGCAAAAAAAGATGCTATTTTACTTGCTCTTCGGTAGAGTGAGAGCTATGAAAAATGATGGAAGGGAGCTTAAAATAAAAATAATCTTATTTTACATTTTGATTCAGATCCTGTAATTTCAAAGAAAGCTTTTGAAGATAGATTGATTTTGATAATTTCCTGCATTCCACTTAACATCACCTGGAGCCAATCAAGAGAAATCAGAATATCTTGCTCTGACATTAGGGTGTGAAGCAAAAACAACACCTTTATATTTTAAACTTCACTCTTTCTAAAGTGAGAGGCTGAGAGGTTGAAAGTTCTGGTTTCATCCATGCACATAAGGAAACACAGCATTTGACCCACAGATAAGTTCAAATCAGTTTTGCTGAGCTGGCAGTTCTATTTGAAATCTCTCTTAAGTAGAATCTGTTGATCAAGCCAAAGTGCGTCCTATGGTTCATTTTGCAGATAAACATCCTCAAAAGCCTGTAGTTGAGAATATTTCATTTCCTTAAAACCCATGCCAATTTTAAGATTGTCAATTTATTTTCAAATTGCAGAGTTGGGATGGTATTTGAGTATGCAGGAGAATATATTGCTCAATTGTCATTTAACCATAGATTAAATGTCTGCATAAAAAGGAATGCATTTTACAATTTTCAAATTGATGAAAGTTTTATGGGGAGATGTAATGAGAATAAGGATGTATTTTATGCAGGAGGAAATGCTGTCTGGCACTGAGAACCATAGATAAGGATTTAAGAGTCTAGGATTGAATTGGTGGCATCACAAAAGATGCCTTCAGGCATGGATGCTCCAAGGTAGGTCAAAAGAGCATCAACTGAATCATAAATGCTTACTGCTTCCTTTGTAAACCTCAAAGAATTTCTGGTTCCCAGGTGTAAGGAGAGGGCGCGATCCCCTCAGATCTGGCTTGTGAAGTTGGCCACAGCGTCAAAAGCAGTTTAGCATAGAGCAAGGGTAGCATGTTATGGCGTCACAGGCGTGGATTTCCCAACCAAACTGCCTATGTTTGAATTCACTTACTAGCTCTGTGCCCTTGGGCAAGTTACTTAACTTACTTGTGCCTGAGTTTCTAAGCTATAAAAGGAAAAAAAAATCTATGGCGTAAGATTGTTATGAGGATTAAGTGAGTAACATTTGTATAAGGCTCAGCTCAATCCCCGGTGTAAGTATAAGCACTTTGTATTTGTTAAATAAATGAATGAATAATAAAAAGCAAAGTGACTTAGATGTATCCTCTGGCTTCATATTGCCTCGTTTCAAATCTCAGCTCTGCTACTCTACTGGGCAGGTTATTATTCTAGCTGAAAAGTATAATATAATACTACCTACCATTATATGAGTGGTTGTGGGCAAGATGGTTGTGGGCAAGATACTAGCTATCTGAAGCCTGGTTCGACCTTACAGCAGTATACTTTCCCTGGTTGATGTATATAAGCTACTTTCCATACAGCAGACTTATTAAATTTGGTAAGTATGTCTTTAACTCATTGAAAAATTGTTTGTACAAGAAAGGGCCAGAGAAAGAAAACAAAACAAAAAACCCTGTAGTGTTATACCAGCAGTATTCATCAAGGTTAGCATCCACACATTAATCAACCCTCTCTGGGCACAGTCGTTTATCAATTATGACTCTACTTCACAGTACTGTCATGCAGCCCATATTTGACTATTTAGCCCACAAAAATAATCTCTTTTTATGGCGTGTTTTTTAACACAGAGTACATGATGATAACACCTTACATTTATATGGCATGTTAATGTTTTGTAAAGCTGTTCACATCCATTATTTTATTTAACTAGACATATCGTAAGAGGGTCATTTGTCTTTGAAGAAGCAGCTCTGAGGAAATTTTTCAAATTTAACTTAAAACCATACTTTCCCTGCTAC
This sequence comes from Phacochoerus africanus, assembly GCF_016906955.1. Lineage (NCBI taxonomy): Eukaryota > Metazoa > Chordata > Mammalia > Artiodactyla > Suidae > Phacochoerus > Phacochoerus africanus. The sequence continues at coordinate 161,980,099 of NC_062546.1, read as the reverse complement.
CAAGAGTTATCATTGAAGATGGTATTTCCATCAATGGCTCCTTTCAGGCGACTGACTGTAGTCACCCGATCTCTGGATGTTTGCAGCAGAGGGCAAAGCTGCCCCAATGTTAAAACAGCTTTCTGTGTTCTCTCCTCTTCTCTCTGCTTCGATCCAATGCCACATTGCCCACTATTCTGATGACATCTCTACTTAAAAGTAAATTTTTTGTTCTTACTCATTCAAAATCTTCACACTTGCCACCACTATAGACTAGTCCTAACCACCTTTCCTTGACCTCAATACCTCAAGATATGGTGCGCTGCATCTTCTCCATTTAGTCAGTGCACGACATAAGCATCAGTGTCCATCCTGACAGTTCAGAGTCCACTTTTTCAGCCAAAAAATGATCTCTTTGCCTGGGACTTACTTTTTTTTTTGGTCTTTTGCCTTTTTTTTAGGGCCACACCCATGGCATGTGGATTTCCCAGGCTAGTGGTCTAATCGGAGCTGTGGTCGCCAGCCTACACCAGAGCCACAGCAATGCCAGATCTAAGCCACGTCTACAACCTACACCACAGCTCACAGCAACACTGGATCCTTAACCCAATGAGCGAGGTCAGGGACCGAACCCGAAACCTCATGGTTCCTAGTCAGATTCGTTTCCACTGCTCCACGGCGGGAACTCTGATTTTTAACTATTTATTACTGTACTTCTTTTTTTTTACTTTATTAAGTAAATATATAGCTCACCTACTTTCAAAATGAATCTGAGGTGACTTAAAAACACATGAGCGGAGTTCCCGTCGTGGCTCAGTGGTTAATGAATCCAACTAGGAACCATGAGATTGCAGGTTTGTTCCCTGGCCTTGCTCAGTGGGTTAAGGGTCCAGCGTTGCCATGAGCTGTGGTGTAGGTCGCAGATGTGGCTCCAATTCCATGTTGCTGTGGCTCTGGCATAGGCCGGCAGCTACAGCTCCAATTAGACCCCTAGCATGGAAACCTCCATATGCCGAGGGAGCAGCCCCAGAAAAGACAAAAAAAAAAAAAAAAAAAACACATGAGCAATCACAAGTGTAAATGGAAAGCAGACAGCCTTCCAATGTCTCTCCCACTGTCCCCCAGATCTCATCTTCCTTCTCACTCACATTCGCACACAAAAAGAGGGTGCTTCACTTGGATAACAGCTTTATCCCACTCTGCGAAGTGAATGTCAGCTTTGATGTGGACTGCAGATCTTCTCAAGACCCATCTTCTCTGCTGCTTTCCCCCCAGAATCCTCCATTTCACACAAACAGGCTCATGGAGGCTCCATGTGCCTGGTTCCCCCTCTCCTGCTTTCATATTTTCCCCAAGAAGCTTATTTTGTTTATTTACCAAACATCTATATCTAGTTCTCAGTTTGTGCCAGTCCCTATTTAAAGCACATTATATAGATTAGCTCACTGAACTCTCATAACAATTATCCATTTTACAAATGAGGAAACTCAAAGAGAGAAGTGGCTTTCACATGCTTTAGGATGAATGGCAGAGCCAAGATGGGACTTGGAACTGGGTCTAGAGTAGGTGCTTGCCTCCACTTTGCCTGGGCTCCACTCTCTCTGTGATGCAGAGTGATCTGCCTAGGGCACCCTCAAGATTCTCCAGGGTCAAAGCACTCACTACTTTTCTATCCCAAGCATCTCTAAAGCCATTGTGTGTCCTCCAACATAGGTTTCAGTAGCTGTTGAAGCACTAACATGAAACAAATAATAACTTGAATTTATTGAAAATGAGTTTCATGGATCCTAGTATTCCTATATTCTGTGAAGAATGTAATTTTTGCATTGATCCTTATGAATAACATCTGCACTTAGAGATGTGAATGCACTGTTTAGATTTGGAGGGAAATAGAGATAAAATAGAAATAAAACTACCTCCCAAACTTGTAACGAAAGATGCTTTTCTGAGATTTTCCTGTCTGGGAAAAAGAATAGCCCTTGTAGGAAAATGTAGAGGGGGACAATTTAAATAGAAATGGAAATGCCCGGCTCTTTCACTAACCCTGTTCTTCTCTTCCACTAACCTATAATAGTAAAACTCTAGAAAGTGCCAAACAGTTATACAAACCTGATGTTTCACCAGTCAAGTATTTTCATCTCCAGACTTTTGTATTGTTTTCATTATTATTTATTTCATTATAATAAATAATAATATATATTTATTATAATTATTATAATTATAAATAAATAAAAATAATAACTATTTCATTATTCATACTGCCTAATAAATTACCAACAAGGTACTGACTTAAAATATTTATTATCTGGAGCACCACATAACCAGTGAAGGATGAAAAATTTCTGTCAAAATAACTCACCCCCATTGATTTTGCATAAAACCTGGTTTTACCTTTCATTACGTGGCTCTGAAGGAGGGAAAAAAGTAAATGTTCAATCTTTCACACTTCTCTGTTTCTCCTTATTAACACGACTGCTAAAAAGTGTAAACTGTTTCTCAAGGAACCCTCCCTACCTCCATCGACCATCACTGGAAAAAAAAAAAAAAAAAAAGGCACTTGTGTAAGCAATTTCTTCTAAATGGGTAGCAATTGAGTTTTAAAGCAGACTACTTCACATTAGAAGAATATGATTTTTACGTAACAAAAATTCAAAAAATTAAAAACGCAAGACTGGTAGAAAAATCATGACATATTTTACCATAAATATTTTCTTAAATTTTGGAAAGTGTTTTTATTGAAACTTTAGAGCATATATTGGAGTCATAATTGATCTTAGGTCATTTTACTTCTCATCAATACATGAAATAAAATACCTCTAATATATCGGAGTTGCCATTGTGGTGCAGTGGAAACAAATCTGACTAGTATCCAGGAGGATGAGGGTTCAATCCCTGGTCTTGCTCAGTGGGTTAAGGATCCAGCATTGCTGTGAGCTGTAGTGTAGGTCACAGACACCACTTGTAGCCCACGTTGCTGAGGCTGTGGTGCAGGCCTTGCAGCTCCTATTTGACCCCTAGCTGTGGAACTTCAATATGCCGCTAGTGCAGCCCTAAAAAGCAAAATAATAATAATAATATATCTATGACAGTCCTTTAGAGAGATATACCAACAAGACATATCCTATATATAAGATAAGACTGTAATTCAATGATACACTTGTGAGGGAAGAGAAAAATATACTTTCAACACTAAATTTGATAGACACCCTAAAGTTTTTACATTTAGTACATAAATGGTCAAGAAAACATCACAAATAATTGAGTAAGGAATATAGCTCACTCCCTATTTGGGAAATTGGCTTAAATTTTAGGGAAGGAAATGTCCTTGACAATATCACATGTCAAAATGCACTCAGAAGTATTGATTTAAAAAATTAAGTGTACAAGTAAAACATAAAATATGTGAAAAAAATACAGTAAATATTTAAGTCTCTGAGTGGGTAAGCATATCTAAGCAATAGAACAAATCATATAGATAATGTTTAATTATTTCACTAGGTTATTTTTAATTTCCAAATATCTAAAAATAGCATTACACATTAAAAAAATAATATATTGGGGAGATATTTAACCAAATTCTAGTATGTAAAATGTTACATGGGAGGTTCCTTCCTTAGTAAGAAAAATACTAAAATATTACTAGATTAATGAGCAAAGAATATGAATTATTCATAAAATAACAAATAGAAGTACCCAGTTAACATAAAAGAAAATATTTGCTCTCACTAACAATCAGACACACCAGTAAAAAATATATTTTACAACTATCTCATTAAAATATTCTTTAAAGTAAAACACTCAACTGTGCTAACTATGTAGGGTAAAAGCAATCTCAAAGACTGTGCCATGTGTATAAACTTATGTAATCTTCCTTAACAATCTGGCAAAAGGCAAAAACAACCAAGAAACTAAAAAAAAAAATTGACACTTTAGCCCAATAGTACTTCTTAGAGAAATATAGTTGAAGATACTAAAAGGCATTTATATAAAAGAATATTTTTCATAATAGTATCAAATTTTCTTTCTTTTTTTTTTTTTTGGTCCACTGATACATCACTTCTCTTTTTTTTATTTTTTATTTTAATTTTTTAATTGTTATTTCCCACATACAATTTTTTTCTACTGTACAGCTAACAGTGAATAAAGAGCATTAAGTTGGTATATCCATGATATGATCAATTATTTTTAAAATCATAATTTAAAAAACATTTCATGACTGAAGCACTACTTTCAATATGTAAAAAGGAAATCTAGCAAGATACTACACTGTACATAACATGATATCAATTTTGTATACAAAATAAATATGTATGAGGCATTAAAAAGATCAGTATTTTAAGTGATTACTTCTGAGTGATGAGATTATAAACAATTTTTACACCTTTTTTTTTTTAAATGGCTACAACTATGGCATATGGATGTTCTAAGGCCAGGGACTGAATCTGAGCCACAGGTGCAGTAACGTGGATCCTTTAACTCACTGTGCCAGGATGGGGAACCAACCAGCACCTCTGCAGTTGGATTATTAACCTACTGTGCCACAGCGAGAAGTCTCACATATTTCTTTACACTTTTCTTTATTTTCTATAATAATAATGTATTAGTCTTACTAGCAGAAAAAAAACAAGACCGTACTTATATTTTACTGACAGAAATACAGGCATATCTTTGTCTTTTTTTTTTTTTTTTTTGCTATTTCTTGGGCTGCTCCTGCGGCATATGGAGGTTCCCAGGCTAGGGGTCTAATCGGAGCTGTGGCCGCCAGCCTACGCCAGAGCCACAGCAACGCAGGATCCGAGCCGCGTCTGCAACCTACACCACAGCTCACGGCAACGCCAGATCGTTAACCCACTGAGCAAGGGCAGGGACCGAACCCGCAACCTCATGGTTCCTAGTTGGATTCGTTAACCACTGCGCCACGACAGGAACTCCAGGCATATCTTGTTATATTGTGTTTCACTTTACTGCACTTTGAAGATACTGTTCTTTACAAACTAAAGGTTTGCGGCAGCCTTATGTCAAGCAAGTCTATGGGCAATAATAGCATTTGCCCATTTCATGACTCTGCATCACATTTTGGTAATTCTCACAATATTTCAAATATTTTCATTATTATTATATTTGCTATGGTAATCTGTGATAAGAGGTATTTGCTATTACTATTATAACTGGGGGCACCATAAACCACACCCATACAAAAGGCAACCTTAATCAATAAAAATGTGTGTTCTGACTGCTCCACCAACCTGCTGTTCCCCTCTCTTCCCCTCTCCTCAGGCCACCCTATTCCCAGAAACACAATACTGAAATTAGGCCAATTAATAGCCCTACAGTGGCCTCTAGGTATTCGAGTGAAAGGAAGAGCTACATGGTTCTCACTTTAAATCAAAAGCTAGAAACAATTAAGCTTAGGAAAGAAGGCATGTTGAAAGTCAAGACAGGACAAAAGCAAAGCCTTCTGCAGAGAACAGCCAAGTTCTGTTTTCTGCAAAGGAAAAGTTTTGAAAACAAAAAAAATAAAAGTGCCACTCCAGTGAACACAGGTATGACCAAAAAAAGGAACAGCCTTATTGCTGATATGGAGAAAGTTTTAGTGATCTGGATAGATCAAACCAGCCACAATATTCCCTTAAGTGTAAGCCTAAACCAGAGCACGGTCCTAACTCTTTCCAATTCTGTAAAGGCTAAGAGAGGTAATGAAACGGCAGAAGAAAAGTTTGAAGCTAGTAGAACTGGTTCATATGGTTTAAGGAAAGATGCCATCTCCGTAACATCAACGTTCAAGGTAAAACAGCAAGTAAAGACCTAGCTGAGATCGTTAATGAAGATGGCTACACTAAATAACAGATTTCCAGAGGAGATGAAATGCCCTTATATTAGAAGATGGCATCTAGGACTTTCATAGCCAGAGAAGAGAAATTGGTGTCTGGCTTGAAAGCTTCAAAGGACAGACTGACTCTCTTGTTAAGGGTTAATGCAGCTGGTGACTTTAGTTGAAACCAATACACATTTACCATTCTGAAAATCCTAGGGCACTTAAGAATTACGCTAAATCTACTCTGCCTGGAACAACAAAGCCTAGATGACAGCAATATGTGTATAGCATGGTTTACTTAATATTTTCAGCCAAGTATTGAAGCCTACTGCTCAGAAAAAAAGATTCCTTTCAAAATATTACTGCTCATTGACAAGGCACCTGGCCACCCAAAAGCTCTGATGAAGATGTACAACGAAATTAATGTTATTCTCCTGTCTGCTAATGCAACATCCATACTGTAGCCCATGGACCAAGGAGTAATTTTGAATTTCAAATCTTATTCCTTAAGAAATACATTTATTTAGCGGAGTTCCCTAGTGGCCTAGAAGTTAAGGATTTGCATTGTCATTGATGTGGCTGAGGTTCAATCCCTGGCCCAGGAACTTCTGCATGCTCCAGGCATGGCCAAAACAAAAATAAATAAATAAAAAATAAATAAATAAAATACATTTCATAAGACTCTAGCTGACATAGATAATGATTCCTCTGATAGAGATGGACAAAGTAAATTGAAAACTTTTTGGAAAGGATTCACCATTCTAGATGGTATTAAGAACATTTGTGATTCCTACGAAGAGGTCAAAATACCAACATTCCAAGTGGGAGGAGGGAAGAAGTAGGTCCTACTGTACAGCACAGAGAAATATATCCAATGTCTTGGAACAGAACATGATGGAAGACAGAATGAGAAAAAGAATGTATGTATATGTATGACTGGGTCACTATGCTGTACAGCAGAAATTGACACAACACTGTAAATCAACTATATTCTAATAAAAAAAAATTAACAGGCGTTTGGAAAAGTTGATTCCAACCCTCATGGATGGTTTGGAGGGGTTTCAAAACTTCAGTAGAGGAAGTAACTGTAGATGTGGTAGAAATAGTAAGAGAACCAGAATTAGAACAGGAGCCTGGAATTCCCTTCATGGCTCAGTGGTTTACGAACACAACTAGGATCCATAAGGATGTAGGTTCGATCCCTGTGCTCAGTGGGTTGAGGATCTGGCGTTGCCGTGAGCTGTGGTGTGAGCGGCTACAGCTTCGATTTGACCTGTAGCCTGGGAACCTCCATATGCTGTGGGTGTGGCCCTAAAATAGCATTTAAAAAAAAGAAAAAGAAAAAGAAAGAAAGAAAAGAAAAGAAATGGAGCCTAAAGATGTGACTGAATTGTCGCAATCTCATGATAAAAGTTTAAGGGATTAAGAGTTGTTCTTAGGGATATGCAAAGAAAGTGATTTCTTGAGATGAAATCTACTTGTGGTTAAGATGCTGAGAAGATTATTGAAATAACAACAAAAGATTTAGAATATTACATAAACTTAGTTGAGAAAGTCAGTGGTAGGATTTGAGAGGACTGACTACAGTTTTAAAAGAAGTTCCCTATGGGTAAAATGCTATCAAACAACATTGCATGCTACAGAGAAATCGTTCATGACAGGACAAGTTAATCGATGTAGCAAACTTCATTGTTGTCTTATTTTAAGACTTTACCACCCACCCTGACTTTTATCAACCACCACCCTGATCAGTCAGCAGTCATCAGCACGGAGGCAAAATTTACAACTCACTGAATCTTAGATGACGGTTAGCATTTCTTAGCAACAAAGTATTGTGTTTTTAGACATTACGCTATTGCAGTTAATAGACCGCACTACAATGTAAACAAAACTTTAATATGTACTGGGAAAACAAACCGAAAAAAATTATGTGATATTTTGTAGTGGCCTGGAACTAAACCTGCAGTATCTCCGAGGTGTGCTTGTACTTAAAGTAGGAAAACTGACCCTCTACAATAACCTAGAAAACTGAAGTCAGACCCAGGCATAAGCAAAGTATGTGACTGTCTCTAGTAAGACTTAAAATTTTCCAGAAACAAATTCCTCAAATGACTTCTCCCACTCCTCTTATTGATCTGCAATTATTGTTAGGAAACATATCTGCATGGGTCTCTCAGTTTTCTGCATTTCTTTATTCTTGACTATCTTCTCTAGTGTATTTGTTTAGTAAAAGGCCTTGGAATATATGGTATCTCTCTCCGCAGCAAAGATCAGACATGCTTACTGCCACTATAAAAGATTTGGGTTCACTAACTTATGGATTCTTCCACTGTAATACAACTCACTGCACGTGCCAGTGTCACCTAGCTTTCTTCACACCACCTTGTGAGAATTAGAGCCAATATCTGGCTACTAATATCACTGTGAGTAATAAATTGTCCTTTATATCTGACCCTGGAGTCCTATATCTTCTGCCAGCATCAATGAAACTATGACAGGGGAACTCAATGGCTTACAAGTAGGGTAAAGTCTCAGACTCTTCATAGTGCTTCACAATTATCTGATTAGAGATATTTTTCTTTGGCTTTAAAGTTTTTTATTCTATTAAAATCAGCATACATTTAGGAGAGATGTATCCTGTCTACATACATTTGTATTAAGTGTATCTAAACATTTGTAACTTAATATGTGAAATAATTTATAAGATTCTCTGTTATAAACAAGTTTATACGGAGCAAAGTACAATGAGGTATAACAGGTTATCCTTAGCAATTGAGCTCAGTGGATTATGGCACATACAAAACAGGAAGGTAGAGTCATTTGAAAGGAAAGTGAGGAGTTCCCATCATGGCTCAGTGGTTAACCAATCCGACTGAGAACACTGAGGTTGCAGGTTCGATCCCTGGCCTCGCTCAGTAGGTTAAGGATCTGGTATTACCATGACTTGTGGTGTGGGTCTCAGACGCGGCTCAGATCCGCGTTGCTGTGGCTGTGGCATAAGCCAGTGGCTACAGCTCTGATTAGACCCCTAGCCTGGGAACCTCCGTATGCCACGTCTGCAGCCCTAGAAAAAGACAAAAAAAAAAAAAAGAAAAGAAAAAAGAAAGGAAAGTGAGGAGAGGCAGACAACTGGTGAATGAGGTAAATATGTAATTTACTCTCACTTTGGAGTGTAGAGGGGGTTTTCCTGAACAACAAGATTAAAAAAAAAATTAGATTTACTCAAAATCTCTGTAAAAATAGATTCAGGCTACTCCATGCTCCACCTAGAGGTACCATAACCCTGACCCAACTGAGCATCTCCAATAGCTCAACAGCACAGTACTAAGTTTGGTAACAGTGATTGACTGACAAGTGTGGGAATTTCAGACAACATACCACAAAGGGTGGACAGATTGCTTTTTGTAGTCCTTGACAAGATATTTTGGTATGGGTCACAGTTTGGATTTTCTTGAAAAAGGAGGACATAATACATTTTTGATTAAACGAATTTTCCTAATGGAGATATTTATCAGGCTAAGAAGTAGGGCTCTCCTGAAAACAAATCCAGTTCCATTTCTGCATTCCAGGATTGACTGTTCCTGACCTGGGAAGCCCTCTGGGCCATGCCCATGATGACCTCCGGCCCCGCATTAACCAAGACTGATGTTAGACGTTATCTCCATGTAAATGTTCTTGCAGTTGGCTTTCCTAACCAACAGAGCGTTTTCAGTTAAGTTGTCATCAAAGAAAGGAATAAATAAATAAATGGATTGAGGATTTTTCCCTTAAAATTAAGATATAAGTTTCACAAGTCTGTTCTCCATGTTCATGATTTTCTTTTCTGTGGAAAGGTTCTTTTGTGCCATACATTAGATTCCAGATATAAGTGATGTGGTATCTGTCTTTCTTTTTCTGACTCACTTCACTTAGTATGAGAGTCTCTAGCTCCATCCATGTTGCTGCAAATGGCATTATTTTGTTCTTTTTATGGCTGAGTAGTATTCCATTTTGTATATATACCACATCTTCTTGATCCAATCATCTGTCCATGGACATTTAGGTTGATTCCATGTCTTGGCTATTGTGAATAGTGCTGCAATGAACATGCAGGTGCATGTGTCTTTTTCAAGGAAAGTTTTGTCTTGATATATGCCCAAGGGTGGGATTGCTGGGTCATATGGTAAAGGGTAGGGGGAAGGTGTGGGATGGACTGGGAATTTGGGGTTAATAGATGCAAACTGTTGCCTTTGGAATGGATAAGCAATGAGATCCTGCTGTATAGCAATGGAAACTATATCTAGTCACTTATGACAGAGCATAATAATGTGAGAAAAAAGAATGTATACATGTATGTGTGATTGGGCCACCTTGCTGTATAGTATAAAAGTGACAGAACACCGTAAACCAGCTATAATGGAAAAAATAAAAATCATTATAAAATTTTAAAAAGATACAGGTTTCAAATAGGGAAAGAGTTAAAAAAAATACTACTATAGTAGCTGATTCAAATGCTTATATCATAGAGAAGAACCCTATCATTAAGGGGTGACCAGTGGATAAAAAAGTAACGACACACTTGAAGATGGGAAATTTCAGTTCTTGAAAATTCCATAGCAATTCACCTTTATATAATCTCCCAATAAGGGAAACATGGGTCTAGTACTTCTAAAAGAAGTCTTAACTTCAGAAAATCATCACTAGGGGCCAGAGTCCATTAAGGCATGTGGAAAACATTTTTGTGCTTGGTTAGTATGGTTTTAACTGTGACATTCTATCTCCATAATCATAGATAAGACCATTGTGGGTTAGATAGATTTCCCTAACCCACATTTAAGCTAACTAGCTCTATTTTCTCTCCTCTCTGCTTGAAGAAAAAAAGAGAAGGAGAATAGAAAAACCTCCTAGATTTTTACATGGTGTGTGAATCCACTTAACACAATTATAAAGCCCAATTAATCTTAGCAACATGAGTGATGAATCATTTCTCCAGGTGTCTCTTCAAGGGAGAATAAATTTAGTTCCAACATTTGACTATTGTTTTAAACCAACTGTAATCTTGCCAGATTAATCAGGAAACTAATAACTGAACTCAAATCCATATTCAAAACTACTGTCTCTCCAAGTACCAACATAACAGCACAATGACTACCCTAGATACCAATTTTTCCAGGAAATACAAGGAACAAAGACTGAATTCTATCATTTTCTTTCCTTTTTAAATTTTGATTTGATGGTATCTCCTGCCATCTACTGATAGATAAAAAAGATAAAAACAACTTTTCTAAATCATTTGGCCATTCACCATAGATGATCAATTGACATCTTTTGCTTAAATGTGAAAAATCACCTAATCTTAACATGAGGATCTTAATATCCACAAACTTGCAATAAGTTTGCTTCCAGTGGAAAACCTTTGGTTGCATTCACAATATGCTACATTGAAAAGAATTATGGCATGAGAAAAAATATCACTGACTTTGGAGTCACAGACTCTGGGTTCTTGACCAGCTCATCCTAGGGCACAGCCTTGTTCTTGTCCGCTCAGGTTGCTCAGTCTAAAATAAAAGTGTTGGGGGGAGGGCACTATTTCCAAGCTTCTAGATGCCGTAAATCTTAAACGGCATTTGAGTTCTTGGTTAATACAGCACTAAAAAGAACAGGTCACTCACTCAGTTTTACAGATGGCTCAATTAAAAACCCAGAGTGCTACCTCTCAGTCATGGTCATCTAGTCCATCAGCCATCCTCTGTAGAAGTCTCCTCCCCATTCTGTCTGTTACATCCAAACACTGCCCTTCTAGCCTTTCCCCAATATGCAGCATCTGTGGAAACTTCTGCCACTTCTCCTCATGCTGAAACAACATCTTCACTGTGGAAGCCTCCTTTGCATTCACTCAGAGAAAGTCAGCATGGGAACAGTGATCAAGTTGTTGAGTTTAAATGATTTTCCCACCTACTCTGAAACCGACCCCAACTCCCAACTGAACGACAGATAGCTCTGATTCTTTTTCTAACCTTTGAAGAAAAGGCCTTACTTATCTGGGGGTCAGTTATCTAGTAACTTCAAATGTCTAAGACACCACTGAGAACCAAAGATAGACAAAAAAGGTCCTCTGGGAAGCATCTTTAAAGGTCTCCAAGATGAGACAATGCATGTCACCAAATTCATTTCATTAAAGTTCATACTCTTGCCTTAAGAGTTTCTTCTCTCTTCCTTTTAAAGACATATATCATCGAAATCTCCAAGCTTATCCGTGTTGAATTTTTAGCCATTGCCATTTAAAAGCAGCAAATTAGTCATGAGGAGAAAGTCCATTAGAGGCAGGAACGGCAGCCATGAGAAGTGACAGCCAAGCATCTGACAGTAAACAGAAAAATGGAAATGTTATATTATCTTAACTAAATCTTTTAAGAAAGCAAAGAAGTATGTAATTCATTTTAGAAAGATTAAAGTAAAAAGCGGTCAAAAACCTTAAAGGTATAAGTCTCAGATAAGAAAAATTCACTTCGTAGATTTCTGCATTTCTAAATGATTTTAGAAAGATGAAGTATTCCTATAGAATGAAAAATGGGGGCTGACACAGTTGGGCTCTTCCATGACCAAGTTCCTCTAGTCAAACCTAATTTTTCAGTGCATTTTCCAAGACCGATCCTCACCCCACACCCCAATTCCCAGATTCTTAAGCGTATAGTGTATGCAACATAAACTCTTCTCGACAGTTCAGATTCTTCTCTACTGACATCGGTAGTCGAACTGTGATGCCCTCAGAGATGACAGAGTAATAGAACTGAGTGGCCCTCTACAAAACGGCCCTTGATCAGAACACTGTAGCAGGACTTTTGCCTTCTTGTTCTGGTTTATCACACCAAGTTTTGGTTTGCTGAATGGCACGCGTTCACAATGTGGAATGTGGCCTTTTCCCTCTGGTGCCTCCCCTATAATGATTTTCCCAAGTCCCTAGAGAGACCCTCCTCCCCGTCACCACCATCCTAATTTTAGCAGGGCTCCAGGTTTACCCTACCTGAGTTTGAACAGTCGCGTAAGGCAACCAGGCAAATCTCCTATCACACTTGACCTTAACACCCCCACCATTAGTACTGCTACATGAAGCAAAGTGTGTCAAAAAACAATAAAGTGTAACAGATTGTAAGAAAAAAAATATGAATATGCTTCTGCCTCCCTACGATTTGCCCTTTCACTGTCATGCACCGGAGTGTGAAGAAGCCCAGCTTGGGGGAAATTTGACCTACTCTGTAAAGGTCATAAAGTTTCCAACAAAAAGTGATGACTCATGTTCCATACATCCTGATATTTCAGAGTGTTCAGGAAAAATGCAATCTAGTCCAACACACCCTTTCTTTCCATCATTTTCTTGCCAGGTTACTGTACTCATGAATGTCACTACAAAGGGAAGTTCAACAGCCAAGGTGAGGGAAATTGCTTAATGTGAACAAAAGTTCAAAAGCAGGGCAAGAGGAGTCAGCCCTCTCTGAGCCGTGTGTTTATGAAAGAGACAGGTTTCATCCAAACACACAGATCTTTCCCATACAAATATGTGGCTCAGTGTTTTGGCATCTTTCAAAGCAAAGTTTTAGAGACTGCTTTTCCTCCCCAGTTCTGTACACACACATATGCACGCACACACAAACACCAGCTTTGAAATCGGCTGGTATTGTCTCAGAACTTGAAACACATCCAGCATTTGACCTTAACTTTCCAGCACTTCAGGAAGCAGGAATTCTCATACCCTAAGGCCCATGGAAATCTCTCCCCAAAAGATGCTTGTTTGTATAAACTGAGTATATATCATTTTCCCTTCTCACTGAAAACAAAGTCACAATCCAAATCCTGATATAAATTCCTTGTGTAACAATCAAGTAATATGGCTACATAACAAGCCACTTTTGAGCTCAACTTGACATCTGCATGGGGATCCAGGAAACAAGAACTAAGAGACTTTCCCTTCACAGTGGGCTGTAGTGAAATCAACCAGCCCCAACCTCTCTCAGTCCTTGTGTCATGGTTTTCCTTATTCAAATTCCCGAGAGAGAGTCTGATTGGCCAAGTTTGGGTCAGTCCCTCACGCCTTAGCCTAGGGAAGGCAAGGAGCTTTGTCTGAGGGAAATGCCATGACTGCATGCAGTAGGGTAGGCAGAAAATGAAAGGGAACAGCAATGGATAGTGAGTGGGCAAAATCCATGAGTTAGCTCTACAAGCCGGGAAGTAACAAGATACCAAATCTCAGTGAAAATCTTAGGTGGTTCAGACTATAATGAGGATCCATGAGTACTTAGCTGATGTTGTATGTTTTCCTTAATACAGGATTATGTGCCCCCAAATGGAAAATAACTAAAAAAAAAAAAAAATTGATGTTAAGACCAACTTTGTTAAAACCATGGAATAGCTTAGTTGGCTCGATTATCTTACCCTATTAAGGGACATAGGAAGAAAAAAAGGGGGAGGGGTCTTTCAAGGTGTTATCCTCTATCAAAATGAAAGCTGAACAAGAAACTCCTAACTCAGAAAATTATAGAATATTTGACTTGGAAGAAATCTTCACAGATGTGCCCTAACTACTTATTCAGTATAGGAATTCTCTTTACCAGATCTTGGATCTTTTGCTTGCACATACATATCCCATTACTGCACAACTCTAATAAGCAGAATGATCTTCCTTATATAGAATGAAAATCTGTTTACCCATGAATCCCACATACTGATTCTAGTTCTGCTGACTGGGACGACATGAAAAAAGAAAAAATAACTTGCATTTTCACATGACAGCCTTTCAAATATTTGGATCACAGCCACCACCTCCTTGCAAAAAATAAATAAATAAATAACTGCTCCCTCTAGGCTGAACACCTCCAGTCCTTTTTAAGCGGTTTTCTCATAGCACTTTGCTGACTTGTCACCATTCTTGGAGCCCTCTTTTGCTCAGGTGCTAGTTATGCATACCCGAATGTAATTATTTTTTTCTCCTACCTTCTTCAAAAAAAAGGTTTCTTGTGGCTGAGTTCCAGTCTGTCAATATCCCTTTAAAAAATATGATGCCCAAAATGAAACACAATACTCCAGAGTCAGAAAGCAAATGTACTGTGTTCAGCATACTTCACAGATAGGCTACCATATGTCACTAAGTGTTTCGGGATCTGCCACCGTTGAGGAGGAGGAAGTACAAGACTGCAGGGGAGTTAAGACAGAGTCCTGGGTTGTGTTCCAGGATCATTCCGTGTGAAATACACCCTATATAAGGAAAACAACAGATGTAAGGTGCTGCTTGTCATACAAAACTCTTCCCAACGTGGGAATATCTTACCACAGTCACAATCTTATGTTGCCTCACACCCCCTAGGGGAAATTCCCCTGGGATGTGTTAGAAGAGGAAACTGCCTTGAAAGAAATTTTTCAGGCACATTAAAGCTGACAGAAATCAGTTCTGATGTCAAGACCGGGTCTGTGGAGGAGCTAACCAGGAACACAGCCCAGGTGCACTCAAAAAGCTATCACAGTCTGTGTTGAAATCCACCTCCATCACACTCCTAGTGCTGAGGGTTTTAACTATCTCTAATACAGGAGTAAGAAGGAAGAATGGAAATTTGGAAGGTTGTAATCCAGGCAGATTTTATTAACGAGTTATCAAAAGCAGATTTTACAAATTCAATACATTCCCGTGCCTGGCAGAACAAATAACATATAAGAGCCTCCTTTGATTTGCAGTCAATTGTAAACTGTCTCCATGTGATTTTACAACTGTTTTGGAGCATTCAGAGATTTTCAAATCCAGCCCAGGGAGCAACCTTGTGCACTTAGGAAGCATCTGAGAGATTAGCAGTTCTGAAAGCACAGGATATCTTACACTTCCGTAGCCCACAAATTACATTTCCTCTATCCCCTAAGATACACACACACACACACACACACACACACACACAATTCATGCTGATCCATGTCCTGTGTGTGTTAATAGTCTTCTTTTAATCCAAGCATAATTATTTACTTTCCAAATCTCCTAAGCAATGGCAATCAATTCTCTATGCTTTATCTAAAGCCTACTCCTAAACTTCTTATTATCACTGAAAATAGTCAAACAATAGTTACTACTTTTAGAAATGTTACAGCGAACTTTGTTTTATTTAACTGTTTTTAAAGTCTGTCTTGTCAAAAACAAATAAATAAATAAATGAAAACTCTGCATGGTGGCTCTGGGTAATGCTGACCACACAGTTGCTTATGCAAACATGAGCTGGGATTGCAACATTTCACAACTGGTGGCACCATCCTGCTCCAGTTGAAAAGTGTGGCACACTGGTATTCTGGAGAAGCGTGTCTCAGAGAATCCAGCCAAGCCCATCTTGTTTGAAAAGTCAGCCTGTGACATAACTTTCACTGTGTTAGGAGACACACCATTTTCCCACACAACAGAAACTGCTGCATCCAAAGGCAAAATGAGAGATATCTGGAGGATGCAAGCAGGTATAGAAACCCATATATATATATATATATATATATATATATATATATATATATATGCATGTTAAATGAAAAACAAGCCCCATGAGGGCAGGGATTCCCCCCCCCCAATCTGGAGTATTGATTAATTTATCCCAAGCATCTAGTAGAACAGTCCCTGGCACATACATGTTGAATAAATGATATGATTGAGAATGACTGTTCTAAGTTCATGTCTGAGAAGATTTTGTTCCTGAGCCCAACACTCTGCTCATGAATATTGAGAAGTAAACAGTCCCATGGCAAATATCAGCATATAAACTAATATGGTGATATGTATCCAAGGAGAAAGAAGACTTGGTAGAAGATAGTATCTTGATATTTTTTTAATTGTTTGGATGTGTTCCTGACCAAGAAATCATTCTTTGCATCTTTCTATATTATACAAAGAGTTTACAAAGAAAATACTGGCAGTCCTCATGACCAAGTGTTTTCTTCTTTTATGTCTACAAGAA
The DNA here is from genome assembly GCF_016906955.1 of Phacochoerus africanus. Taxonomy (NCBI): domain Eukaryota; kingdom Metazoa; phylum Chordata; class Mammalia; order Artiodactyla; family Suidae; genus Phacochoerus; species Phacochoerus africanus. The sequence continues at coordinate 161,963,356 of NC_062546.1, read as the reverse complement.
TGTAACAACTTAATAACTCTTTAAGATATGACAAAGTGTTAAAAAAAAAAATAGGGCAGATAAATTAGGCCCTGATACCCTGAAGAATGAGATGAGTCCAAAAAAGAGACTTAGACTAGAAAGAAGAGACTGGGATGCCATTGAGTAGGTATAAACAGGGATGTTGAGCCTGAAGCTGAAGGATGATGATGTGCTTGCCTGAAACCAGCAGAGCACAGGGCTTGTAGGCAGGAGGTGAGGAAAGGCCCAGAGCCCAGAGAAAGATTCCACTAGCAACCCCCCCCCCCCGCCCCCCATTATGCATCCAAAAGGAAGGAGAAGAGAATGAGAGAGATGCCCTGGCAGACGTGCTTGGCTGTCACTACGCTTCTCTAATTGTCCTGTTTTACCATAGCCTCATGGCTGTGTAACAAACAGCAGATCTGGAAGACAAACCAGGAGTGTCCTCCTGAAGATCCTGAAGCAAAAATTAACACGGGTGTTCTAGTCATACAACATCAGAAACATCATCTCTGATAGACACATTAACAATGATAATAGAAACCATAAGATATTCATAGTCTCCCTGTACGTGAGTGACATTTTCTTCCTCTAGGAACCTTAAAAACCTCATTTTACTATTTGTACATAAATAAGAACTACGAGTTAAATAACTTACCTATATTTATTGGTGCCAGTGGCAAAGCCAAGAAAATCCACAATGATCCATGTCCTAGACATTTGTGGATTCTGTTAAATTGCTACAAAGGTTGTTTTGATAGTGTCACAAAAATTCTCTAATTGGGTCACATTTGGAAATGAGAGAAATGAGAAAGATATTTACTTCACGGTTGTATTTTCTTTTTTCATTCAGACACATAGGCCAAAGATTTAGAGCCCTGAGTCACATGTTGCTTATCCTCCACACTAATAATTTTAAGGACAAACATCTTTGGATCCAATACCAATCTTACTGAGACTGCCCAGCCCTGACGAGCAAGCCAGAATATATGTGGTGGGTCACTGAAAAAAAAAGTTCAAGCATGTTGGAATCAACATTACCTGTACCTGAAAAGTGTTAAAATCAGCTCTGAGAAAGAGTTCAGCCAGTGTCAAGATAACATGGAAAGGTTCCCATGTACGTGGGGCTGTGAGGGGGAAGGACAAGAGCCAAGTTCTGTCATCCAGTCTGTATTTCCAAGGAGCAGGTTGGAACCCTGGGGACTGATTCCTCAGAACTTTCCCAGGAAAATCTAATGTCCCTGACAAAATCTGCTCATGTGGGAACTTGCGAATCACTACCAGATGAGATTACATAGAAACTTCTTTGTTTCCAAGTCCTCATTTCATCCTAAATGGAGATGGAAACTTAGCCTTCTGATTAGAAATGATAAAAATTTAGATTTAATGAATATAGCTTTTTATTTCATAAGCTTCAACCCCATTAGATGTAGATAAAAATGAAGATAAAGCTTAAATTCAATCTAATTAATATCTGCTGTTTAGACCTCTTTCATTCTATAATAGCCATAGAGTAGACATTGAGGGGTGAGATTATGATTATGTCAATATTCTCTGTAGGGGTATGAACACTGGGGAAGGAAAGCACAAAAGGCCATCTCTACAGAGCCATAGAAAGAGACAGATCTGGAGTCAGGAGGGATGACTCTGGCCAGTCTCCCAGCTAACTGACTGCATGGTATAGGGCAAGGCACGAAACAGTTTTTCATCTATTTCCTCACCAGTAAAATGAAGGAGCGGAATAATGATGATGAGAGTGACAATAATAATAACGGTAAGAGTAATAATAGCTAACAAGGAGAGTTTATTAATTGCAATTTAACTTAATCCTCTCAACACCCATATGATTTAAATATAGTAATTATTATCTCAATTTTTACATTTGAGGAAATTGAGGTTCAGAGAGACAGTCATTTGCTTGGCTATACAGCAAGTAGAGGTGAATTTGCTGCCAAATTAATGATGTTTAAGCTTCAGAGCCCCTTCTAAGACTCCAGACCTAATTCTATATTTTCTGTCTTAAAGAGGGCTTCTAAAATTGTATATGTAAGTTCCAGGGTCCACAAAAATTGGATTTGCCCCTGATGCAAGTGATCCAAATCCAAAACCTGGGCTCTTACTTGCTCTGCGTAACGGTTCCCTATGTTCCCCCCTAACTTCCTAGGCTGCCTGTCATGGACCAAACTGTGTCTCCCAAATCCATATGCTGAAGTCCTAACTCCCAATGTGTCTCTGTTTGGAGATGGGACCTTTAAAGAGGTAATTAGGTTAAATGAGGTCATAACGGCAGGGCCCTAATGTGATAGGATTGGTGTCCTCATAAGAAGAGGTACAGAGAGGAGTTCCCATTGTGGCACAGCGGAAATGAATCAGACTAGGAACCATGAGGTTGCGGGTTCGATCCCTGACCTTGGTTAAGGATCCGGCATTGCTGTGAGCTGTGGTGTAGGTCACAGATGCAGCTCAGATCCGGCATTGCTGTGGCTGTGGTGTAGGCTAGCAGCTGTACCTCCAATTTGACCTGTAGCCTGGGAACCTCCATATGCTGCAGATGTGGCCCTAAAAAGCAAAAAAAAAAAAAAAATTAAGAAGAAGAAGAAGAGGTACAGAGAGCAGAGTTTGCTCTCACCCTCCTCCCCCAAGGGCAGGCACAGAGGAAGGACCACGATGGGGTCTACCAATCAGGAGGAAAACTCACACCAGAAAAAGAACTTCCTGGCACCTTGATCGTGGGCTTCCGTCCTCCAGAACTGTGAGAAAATAAATGTCTGCTGTTTTAAGCCACCCAGTCTGTGTGTGTGTTTTGCTGTAGCTGCCCAAACAGATTAATACACTATCCTATGCCTGCCTCATTCCTGTGGTTTATGTCTCTTATAATGAAACTACTGATTTTTCCTTAAGAGGTCATTTCACAACGCAATATCTTAGATGTGGCCTGGACAACATCTTTCTGAACTTTATTTTAAATCATTTCTCTTAGAAATGAAAATGTCTCCTTCTTCTCTGATTCTGGGGAAGCAGTGCAGTATTAAATGCTGGACAACAGACAGCAAAAGTCCAAGTTCTAATCACAGTGATTCCTGATTTGCTAACAACATGTTGGGTTTCCATGTTCAAGCCATTCTAGGATCCTTACATTTAATGATTTCATCTGCATAGGACTGTAGGGGAGAATAATTATTCAAGATTATACTATGGAAACTTTATTTATAATTCATACATACAGCGTAATACAACAAATACTCCTTGGTTTCCCTTTACTTCATGGAATAGTCACAAACACCTCAATGAGGAAAATAAACTAAATGGACAATCAAATCACATGATTGTTTTGAATTCAATACAGGGTTCTAAACATACATCAGAGCCAACTGTTTATATTCACTTCTCAGTGATTTCTTGGTCCTTCTTTCATTGGCATTTATTCATTCATTTATTCACAAGTTTATACTAAATACCTATTCAGTTCATATGCCCTCCTAGGTTCTGGGGCTACAACAGCGTGGGAGGCAGAATTATATGCTGGCCTCCAGGATTCCCAGCCCTGGTGTACCTGCCTGTATAATTCCTGCCTTGAGGGTGAGCAGCCCCTGTGAATATGGTATCACTTCTCTGATTAAGTTACATTATGTGGCAAAGGCGAAGAGATTTTATGGGTATAATTAAGGTCCTGTAGTCAGTTGACTCTGAGTTAATCAAAAGGAGATTATCCTAGGTGGGTCTGATCTAATCAGGTGATCTCTTAGAAGATCTAGAGGACAGAGACTCCTGCTGACCATGAAGAAATAAATACCATGTTTAGGCAAGTCTCATGGCTACAACCCTGGGCAGCCTCTAAAAGCTAAAAACATCCTGCCAACTGACAGCCCACAAAGAAAAGGAGACTTAGGTCCTATGACTGCAAGAAACTGAATTCTGCTAGCAATCTGAATGAGCTGGAAGAGTCTTAGATGAGAATATAGCCTTGCCAACACCTTGATTTCTGCCTAATCAAGGCAGAAAAGCCGAGGACCCAGCTAATCCAGGCATGGACTCTGGACCCATGGAAACTGTGAGATAATAGATGTGTGTTGTTTTAAGCTACTAAATTTAAAGAGAAAAATAATACAGACAGTGAAGAGTATAGGCAAGGTCTCTGCTCTCATGGAGCTTTGGATCTAGACGGAGAGATAGACAATAAGCAGCTCACAAATAAATAGTACTATTGCAACTAGTGATACGTACCATGAAAAATATGCAGTGGGGTGGCAGAGGAGAGAGGCTGAGAAAAGGACCCACATGAGGTAGACTGGCCAGGAACAACTACTCCGAATGAGAAAAAAGCTAGCCATGTGAGAACATTCCAGGGGAGAACATTCTAGGCAGAGAAAACAGTAAGGGAGAAGCCCCTCAGATACACTGGCCACATCATTGCAGAATTAACTCCAAGAGCCACATGGAAACACTGCTACATAAGCTCATTTATTCAAGGAATGTTTAATTTAATATCAATGTATAACTGCCTAAAAAATATGCTTCGGTAAAGTAGGTACTATTGGACATTAATCAGTTTAAGTGCCATTAGCAAAAGTTCTAATTATAGTAGCCTTTTAAATTTGGCTTTTCTTCAACCTTTGCCAGGCGGAAATTTGCCTTATAGGATACTGTGCTTAGCACATAATGGAAATTCAAAAGGACAGTTATTGAACTGAAGTGAATTCTTCAACTTCATTTAAAGTTTCATGTTCATTTGATTCGTTGTGGGGGAGAATGCTATTCTCTTTCAGGAAAACAAAAAGATAAAGTGCTGTTAAACTGTACTTTATCCAAGATTCTGACACATAGGTCCAGATCTCAATTAATATATAAGAAAGATTGTATTGAATAAACAAATAAATACAAAACAGGGCATATTTGGGCTAGCTGGCCAGTATTTATGTATGTTCAATGCAATAGGCTAGCTGGTATTTATGTATCATTAAATCCATGAAATGTTAAACAACACTATAATAAATAGCAGTAGTAATAGGACAATTTTTTAATGAAGACAAATAGGACAAATTTTTTTTTAATTATTTGCAGCACTCGACAGTGCTTTATTTTATTTTATTTTATTTTATTTTTTTGTCTTTGTTGTTGTTGTTGTTGTTGCTATTTCTTGGGCCGCTCCCGCGGCACATGGAGGTTCCCAGGCTAGGGGTCGAATCGGAGCTGTAGCCACCGGCCTACGCCAGGGCCACAGCAACGCAGGATCCGAGCCGCGTCTGCAACCTACACCATAGCTCAAGGCAGCGCCGGATCGTTAACCCACTGAGCAAGGGCAGGGACCAAGCCTGCAACCTCATGGTTCCTAGTCGGATTCGTTAACCACTGCGCCACGACGGGAACTCCATAGGACAAATTTTTAATGAAGAAATTGAAGTTTAGACACAGGGAACTATATTCTGTATCCTATGATAAACCATAATGGAAAGTATATACATATATAACTATATAATATGTTATATATATATAACATATTATTTCCATTATGATTTATCCATTATGATTTTGCTGTATAGTGGAAATTAACATGTTGTAAATCAACCATACTTCAATAAAAAATTTTTAAAAAGAAACCGAGACTGAGAAAGATTAAGTAATTTTCTCAATATTATACAACTAGTAAGTAAAAGCTAGGACTTGAATCCAGGTGACTTGATTCTAAAAAAACCTAGCCTATGAACAGCTAGCTGTGTTTGTAATGTATTATAATTACAATAATAACTGAAATGTATTAAATGCTGACCATGTGGCCAGGCTAAGTACGGTCAATATTTAAACTCATTTAATCCTCATAGCAGCCCTATGAAGTAGGTGCTCTTATTGTTTCTCATTTTATAGCTGATCTAAAGTCATTTAACCTCTCTGGGGTAAGCTCAGTCTCTTCATCTTAAAACAGGACATAAGTAGCACCTGCCTATGATGGAAAACTACAGAGGCTGGGTTTGGTCTCAGATGGTCTGGCACCACTAGTACACTCTGAACTATCACATAACACTGCTACACTGCCACCAACCCTATGATTCAAAAGAAAGTAATAATGACTACAAAAGACCCCCAGTATGTTTTCTGTTCTTCATTACTCTGGTGGCAGGCTTACACAGACAAACTAATTATATCTGGACATATTAACTTATTTTTAATCATTCTTTTTTTTTTTTTTTGAATTGCCTTTTTCCTCTGAACTCTATCTTACATTGCTCAGTGTTTGAAGGCTGGAGTAAGATGTTCCCTTCTGTCCCTCACCAAATCTTGAATTTGGGTAGTAACTAAAATGTCATGCTCTGCAACTGAAGTGAATAGAGTCAATTAAAACAGACATGAATTACTAGTCTGCAGAATAACCTAGTATACATGTATTTTGTAAATGTGGAGCTAATGAGACCAGGGGACTTTGCTGTCTTCATTCCTATTGTAAAAAGAACGCATGTGATCTCTAAATCCAACAAGGGTAGAGAATATTTCTCAATCTAAGCAAGGTAGCAAGAGAATATCCTAAGGACAGGGATATGACTAGCACAACGTTCTTATGTAATCAGTTGTATTGTAAACTTTCCAGGGCAAAAAATGTGCAGCAGGAGGGATGCAATGTGAATGGAATCCAGAAAAAGAGATCCAAAAAGGAAACACCTGTCAGTGTTTACTTAGCTATGTCCTGGGAGGAGAGGGCTCTGAGTCTAGAGCAGTGTTTTTCAAATTGTGGGCTATGACCCTTTAGTGGGTCATGAAATCAAATTGTTGTTTAGCAACTGACATTTTTAACAAGTGAGATAGAATAATGGAGGGTGTACTGCATAAGTGAAGTTAAATATTGTTTGGGGAAACTTTTATTTCTATTGTAAATATTTGTATATATATATATTTATGTACATATGAGTTGCATGTACTTTTTGATGGGATAATACATTTCGCTCTGTGGATCCCAGTCAAAAGTTTAAAAGCCATTGGTATAGTACAGATCTTATTTCAGTCTTCTCCACCAGTGGTTCTCAGACTTTGGGATTTCATGGAACTATAAAACACCCTCCAAGAAAAGGAAAAATTGGAACCTGTCATAGGGTTGCCAGTATTTTCATTTTGCCAACTTCAAAAAAAAAATTTTACATAGTACTATAATTCACTAAAATCAAGATTTTAAACATCAAAAATAACATGATGTAATCACAGAAGAAAGCACATTAAGTATGTCTGGTTTTATGGTAAGTCCGTTGTACTTCCTTTATTTATTTTTTTTCATTTTACTACAGATTTGTGAAAATATTCCTATGGCCAGTAATTGGAGAACAGACAGAAATATAACTTACACATGAAAAGAGCAGTACCTACAGTCATTCTCACCTCAGCAAAATAATTATTTAAGAATACCTATTTTTCGGAGTTCCCGTCGTGGCGCAGTGGTTAACGAATCCGACTAGGAACCATGAGGTTGCGGGTTCGGTCCCTGCCCTTGCTCAGTGGGTTAATGATCCGGCGTTGCCGTGAGCTGTGGTGTAGGTTGCAGACGCGGCTCGGATCCCGCGTTGCTGTGGCTCTGGCGTAGGCTGGTGGCTACAGGTCCGATTCTGGGAACCTCCATGTGCCGCGGGAGCGGCCCAAGAAATAGCAACAACAACAACAACAACAACAAAAAGACAAAAGACAAAAAAAAAAAAAAGAATACCTATTTTCCTCTGCTTTATTTCAGTGCTTACTGAGCTACCTTCTGATATGTAATTTTGCAGCTGAGGGTGGATGACCTCCAGGACAGTGAGCCAGAAGAGAGGAAATGACCACTGTGGATTTTTAGGCCAGGTAGTGAGTGCTCTCTTTACTAATTATTAATTAATTAACATGCTTTTACTTAAATCATCCTCTTGTGAGTCTGAATAGCATGAGTCAACTTCCCCCAAACCTTATCATCCAAGAGTGAGTGGATAAGATTAAACTTCTGGGACTACAAACTAGAAAATGGGATATTTTAGACCATGTGATGGGGGCGGGGGCAGAGCGGAAGGTCAGCTCATGATAATTCCTGCCACTTTAATATCACCATGATAGCTTCCAAAGCTGACCCTGAAAATTCACGTGGTGTTGCCTACGTTCACAAATACTCTTCAACAAAACCACCCCTTAGCATCTTGCTCCCGGAGGCTTCTGCATCTGGATCGCTTCCCCATTTAGAATGCTTTTTAAATTCTGTCACCTCGGTTTCTCCTTAGCTCTTGTCTGGATGTGACCTCTTTCTTTCCTGACCACTAGCCAAGCTTGAGCACACAGACTGTGAGGCCCTCCCCTTACTACTTTGTTCTATTTCCATCTTCCCAATGGCTGTCAATGTTTCTGTGCCCAAGAAGAGCTTCCAGAAGCTCTCCAGTCATGCCCTTCACTATGACACGGTGTATGACAGCCTGAAGGAGCCAGCTGGCCTCCCTCTGTGAGATCTCTTCTATGGACAGCTTTTTAGAGATAAAGGTTTCAGATATGATCATAATAAAATTATAACATTTTGAGTAGACAAGAACCAGTAAGACAGCTTTTGTTCAGACTCTATTAACTTGTAAAGTTTTGAAAAATAGAAGTATATTGGACTCAAGTTTATCTATGAACTATTTATATAAAAGGGGGAGTCATTAAACAAAGGACCAACATGAACAAAATTTAAATAGTTTGATTAGTCATTTTATTTTAAAAAGGTTAACACATGAACTACAGTCATTCAAAAGATAGTCCTAATGAATCAGAACTTGTTTGGTCATTAAAAGAAGATTCCAATGGCACTTAAACTTAGAACTGCTTTTATAGCAATCAGTTCAACTTTACCACATATACTTGAAAATAATATAACTGCATTTCTTTACCAAAAAATCCTATAATTCAGATAATATTTTTCTCTAATTTAGATTGGGCTTCCTCTCATTTAAACTAAATTAGTTCAATCTTACGTCAGAAATATTTACACCAGTTTCCTCTACTGGCTTCATTACCCTCTCTCTGCCCTGATTCTTTTAAAGGTCAATCCCCGAACTGGAAAAACTCCATCTTCCCATGTTTTCATTTCTCTTATACCCTGCAGAGTAGTGCAATTAGCAGTGAGAGATGGCCATGCCTAATCACCATAATAGGCTACGGTTCTAAGTTGCTGCTGCAGTGAACTGTATGTATGCACTAAAGACAGTGTCCAAAATGCAGACCAAATCTGCCTTTCCTTAAAAGGCTCTTCAGGTCTAGGCGAACATCATAATACTTGAAAACTCAAAGTCCCATTATACTCCTTTGTGCTCGTAGAACTCTGTGGCTTATGTTTTCTATTACAATGCTTAACCCTTTCTTCCCACTGGATCTATATTTCATTGAGTGCTTCTCCACATCTTTATCTTTGTATTTTCCCCTAACCCTACCCTCATGTCTCATTTAAGAGTCTTAAATGTAGGAAAGCCCTAATAAAGTTTGCTGAGTTGAATTAGATTACCCAGTCAAACCCTTTATATTATTACATATAAGGAAACCCAGCCCTCCAAGGTTGAGTGCTCAATGTCATCCAGTTAGTATCAGAGCTAAAAATCAAGTTCAGGTCTTTTGATGTCCCAGTCCACTCAGATGCTATACTGTGTCAAACCAACTTGGCTATGAGCAAAGGTGAAATCCAGTGACTAAAGGATGTTGTGTTGTCTGTTTCAGGTTTCTACTCACATTTTATTATCCTGGTTGTTTTGTTTTTGTTTTTAGATTTTATTAAATACAAGGAACAAAGGGAGAGGAGGCCCTATTGTCCCTCAGACTGTGAGGGAGAAGCCATGAGCCCGCCTCTCCCTCTGTTCAAGGTGTGTTGTGAGCTGGACTTGAGCAGTCGGCTGGGTAGGAAGGGCGGCTGTAAGTACTGGGAGAGGGCAGTGTCGAGACCTGGAAGACTCATGGGTAGGGAGGGAGCCTTCTGGACCCCAATTGCAGCTCATCTCAAGGGCTGAGGAATGGAAGGTGGGGAGCAGGACCTAGGCTCCAAGCTACAAGATCAGGCTCCAGGCCCAGCCTAGACCTGTTCTCACCCTTGGAAGAGAAAGGGGCAAGACAGTCCATAGTTGGAGGGTGCAGGGCTGTGGGGCAGAGTGACTGGGCCCCTCACTCATAGATATCCCAGATCCATGAGTTTGTATGTTTGTCAGTATTATTTTTAAAGTTGAAAACCTGAAACAATACTAGCAAAATTACTCTGCAAAAATGTGTTAGTGTTCATTAAACTATAAAATGTTGCCACTAGAAAAGGCCTTAGAAATCAAGTAGACAAGTTTTACAAATGAGGATAGTAGGGCCTGAAGACAGGATGCTTCTTGCATTATAATACATTCCATCATGTTTGCCATTAATCAAGCCTGTATTACGGCTGTGTCTATGCAATAGCCGAAAATTGTTTTAGAAAGAGATACTCAAATATGTTCTAATAAAGCAGTCCTGCACAGCACATGAGGACAAGCAGCCAAACCCTTCCTCCCTCTGCTCTTGTCACCTGTACTTGTTACCTGGATTTCTGGCTCAATCCGTATTTATTTTTTCAATTGTAACATAGCCACAGCTTCAACGAAGGTACAGTTCTTTGAGGCCAACAAGTGTGAGCCCAGAGGGAAAGGAATTTGAAGTCACACATTTTTAGCATTCAGAGATAATTCAAGATAGTTCAAGTGCTTTCCAAGTGTAAGCCACCAGGCAAGTGTTTCTTCCTATCACCATTATTTGCCTACAAAAATATTTTATTGCTAAGACATGTTGCACTGCCAAAATATTTTTGATAAAGAATATTTATATCAGTGTGTTCTATACAGATACAGCCTCAATTTAATCAGTGATCCTAGATTTTTAAGATGAATACGTAGAAATTACAGAAAGATGATTAATAAGTAATTTATAGAATCCATTATGTGAATGTTCATTAACTCGAAAAACAGAACAGAATGAGAGGAAATGGTTTTATATTGCTACAAGAAGGATTTAAATTATCTGTGAAGAAGAACTTCCTGACAAATACCAGACTTGGTTACCAAAATGGCTTTGGAATTTCCTTCTTTAAAGCTTTCAAATTAATATAACTTCCTTTTAAAACAGGGTAAGAAATTGTCCTTGGGGTGTGTGTGTGTGTGAGAGAGAGAGAAATAGAGAATAAAACTGTATGACTTCCTAATATTCCTGCATCATGATACTTTAAGGAGCAAATTCACAAGATAGACCTCAAAGTTAACTCTTTAAAAATAAGGTTTATTAAACTCTGAAACAGGTGACTAAGGGAAAACTCTATAATCGCCTTCCTAAGGGAGATTTAAGATTCAATGGCAGCAGCAGGGTGTTGGGCAAGGAGGTTGGGAAATGGAGAGAGGGCTGGAGAAGGTCTATCTGGCTGAGGACAGAAAAGAGTTCCAAATTAATCCACTCATTTCACCACTGGCCAGAGTCCTAGGCCTTCCCTAGTATCAGCATAGCCATGAAAAACCACTGGAATCCTATTTCCTTCAAGTATTGTGTTTCAAGGTCTTACAGTGTCTTGAGACAACATACATGAAAAGCACTGTGTTCCAAGAAAAGCATTGGTACTAAGTGACTCTTCTAATTTAAATCTCTTTGCCTCAGTTCCTGTTTGTTTTAGGGCTCTGTAATGAGAAAAGCAAAGCTAAGGTTATCTTAAGGTTAAGGGGTTTCCTGATAATGAGAAGGGACAACTTCAATGCTTCACTAGGTATTGCCTTTTATTGTCTTCTAATTGTTTCTTGTGCGTAAGACTTACTTTTCCCCAAAGACTCTGAACTTCTCCAGGACAAAGACCTTGATTTACATTTTGTTCATATTATCTAAAAGTCTAAGTTTATGCTGACCATGTAGCAACTCAAAATAGTTGATTGATTTATCTATAGGGAAGGATGAGGCACCCCTATGTCTTTCCTCTGGGTGTCCCATGGAGTGATCTATGAACAAGCAAGTCAGAAACAGAAGTATTAATTTTGAATATGACATCTGCAACACAAGACATGAATATATTTTTGAAAAAAATTACATCACATCTTCAAAGCCAAGATCTGAGGCATATAAATTAAGACTTTTTATTTATTTAATTTATGTATTTAACACATACATATGCTGCTTACCATGTTACAGGCCCTGGTCCAAGTATTTCACAAATATTAACTTATTTAACTCTCATAACAACCTACAACAATAAGAATTATGATTATCCTCATTTTATAAAAAGACTCTGGGGCCTAGAAAGGAAAGGCAATTTGTCCAAAGTCATACAACCTGGCTGTACTTTGAACCTGAGAAGTCTGGCTTGAGAGAACATGCCCTTAACTCTTAATGTTTTCAAGCTAAATGACCTGGGCAGGGGCAAAGAACTAGAAAGAAGGGAGGAGAAGAGCTACAAGGGAGAAAGAGTGAAAGAGCAGGAAGAACTGCCATCTTCAACCTTCAATTCAATAGTTTCCATTTCTGCATCCAAGTCAGTTTTTGCCATCTCCTAGGAAAAATATGAGAGAAAGAGGGGTAGGGGTCAGAGGAGCACTCACCTAATCCTTTGAAGGGCAGCATGTGGAAGTGGCTCTTACCACTTCTGCTTACATCCAAGGAAGAGAACTTGGTAACACATCCACACTTAGCTCGAGAGAGGCTAAGAAGTGTAGACTTTAGCTGGTTTACATGTGCCTACTCAAACTCTACCACCGCAATAAAAATACTATGTTATTATGGAAGAAGCCCCTCTCCTCCCACCTCTTCTGCTGCAACCTAACTCTGCTTAAATGACCTGTTTCAAGGGGCCTTCCTTAACCACCCTAATCACTCTCTGGCCCTTTATTCTGCTTTATTTTTATTCATAGTACTTGCTGTCTGACATTACTTTTTATTTTTATTTATCATCTGTCTCCATTCCCATTCCTCAGAGCGTAAGTTCTATCCAAACAGGGACTTTGTCTCATTCACTGCTATGTTCTGCATACCTATTTGTGGCTCAGTGGTATTATTTGTTGAATGAAGGAATGAATGATGAATGAAAAAATGTTCTAACTTGTCTCCCTGCCTTTGATCCTGACAATAAAACAAGATAGAAAAGAGTTTAGTCATCGTAACTGGCACCAGAATTCTTAGGAAAGTAGAAAACTGTCTTTCATGATAACAATGACATATTTCCTTGAGGTAGAGGATAAAATCCAAGAATCAGTATCTGAGTAAATTGTTCCTTCATTAAATAGGAGGTAGAAGTAAGGAGAAAACAGAAAAAATGAGACTAGGAAGAGAGGAACCAATAAGATGTCAGAAATCTTTCTATCACCCTGAGGTTTCATTAACATCCACTACACTTAAAAGAGCTTTGCGTGAGTAATGATAAGCTGTGTAAAGCAGGGGTTGGGGTTCACCACTAGGCAGGAATGGAGCACCATGGAAATGACAGGCAGGGAAATGGGAGTCCAAGAGGCAGAGGAGGGCTTGATAATGTAAGCCCCTCTAGAATTTCCAAAATTCATGGCATTCCCTAAATGACAGCACATGGGGATTGGAACAGAATCTACTTTTTATGTAAATGCTGTGCATTATTTATGCTCCATCACTCATTTATACATGATTTCCTTATATGTTGCTGTATTTCACACTGATATCATGGATGGATTACATGGGGACTCCGTTAGAAGAGATCAGAGTCATGTGATCATGTGCTTCTTCATCACTACTCTTTCTAGTGAAAATAAACACTCAATTCCTCTCAGTTGCCTCAGCAAAAGGCTACGGAAAGGCAGGACTTTCAGGCCTTCTCCAAATTGCACCCTCACTTTCATCTGCACCCACTGCAGGACATAGGGCAGAGTGAAGCAGATGTGATCAGATGATCCTTCAACTCTTTTATTTCTGGCTAATTCATTTTATCTTAATAATATGCTTTTATTCCACCACCTTTGGTATGAAGCTCAGAGTTAAGTTTTTCCTAAGCTAAGAATAATTACACAAAATCTTTTATTTTGTTTCATATTATTCAGGAGTTAAGTTTGGGGAACAATAGGACATATAAAAATATTGGATACAAGAGCTCTATGAGGAGAACTGTTAAGTATTAGTAGTAGACTGCTAATAATAATTCTTTTTGGGGGGGGAGGGTCTTTTTAGGGCCACACTTGTCATGTATGGACGTTCCCAGGCTAAGGGTCCAGTCAGAGCTGCAGCTGCTAGCCTACGCCATAGCCACAGCAATGCCAGATCCAAGTCATGTCTGCAACCTACACCACAGCTCACAGCAACACCAGATCCTAGCCCACTGAGCGAGGCCAGGGATTGAACCTGCCTCCTCATGGATACTAGTCAGGTTCCTTACTGCTGAACCACAAGGGGAACTCTCTGCTAATAATAATTCTTAATGAACTGCATTTCCATTGCAAACTAACCAATGCTCACAGTGATCTATTATTGCATAACCACTCCAAAACTTAGTGACATAAAACAAAAATTATTTCATTAGGCATACAATTTTGCGGGTCAGAAATGTGGACAAGGCACAGGAAGGATGGCTCACTTCTACTCCACAATGACCAGGGCATCATCTGGGTAGGGAAGTGGAAAGGAAGTATGCAAATGGCTAAAGACAGCTGAGACGGCTGGGGCCAGCCAGGTATTTTTCTCTCCTCATATCCTCTCCATGTGGCCAGCTTGGATTTCCTCATAGCATGGCAGGCTCAATATAGACAGACTTTTTTTTTACATTAACTAGTTTCCTCCAGGAGTTAGTGTCCCCCCAAAAACCTAGAGGCATATTGTAAACCTTTACCTATCCTAGCTTCAGAAATACCATAATGCTATTACTTCTGAAACACTCCATTTGGCCAAGAAAGACACTAAGGCTATTCCAGATAATGCATAAGGAAATGGGAATTAGACTTCACCTCTCAGTGGAAAGAGTAACAAGTAATTTTAATTTATCATATTTCATTTTCTAGGAATAACTTTCAATATAAAACACAGACTCCACATCTTCCTTCCTTAACTTAGGGAAGTTAAATTCTGTAAGACCAAAGACAAATATATTTTATACAATCATATACATTCAGAAATTAGCACAATTCCTTGCAAGTGACTAGCGATCGATAAATATTTATTCCATGAATATATGAATTAATGTATTCTTAGAAGTATGAGAAATCAATCTGGATAACAAATATCCTTTCCACTCACCAAAACCAACACTACCAAGCAAGAAGACTTCCCATTGTGGTGCAGCGGAAACGAATCCAACTAGTAACCATGAGGTTTCGTGTTTAATCCTTGGCCTCGCTCAGTGGGTTAGGGATCCGGCATTGCCATGAGCTGTGGTGTAGGTCACAGAAGGGGCTTAGATCCTGCGTTGATGTGGCTGTGGCACAGGCTAGCAGCTGTAGTTCCGATTTGACCCCTAGCCTAGGAACCTCTGTTTGCTGTGGGTGCAGCCCTGAAAAGCAAAAAACAAAAAACAAAAAAAATAACCTACCAAGCAAGAATATGCACACGGAAACTCTGCTTCTTTTGAGAAGCATCTTCCATAGCCTCTAAAATAAAGCTGACAGCCTCAAAGATTCCATTATACCTACTGGAATCCTTCCTCGAGTGTAAGCGCCACTCTCTCCTGATTTGAAGGCACTGAGCTGTAAGCATGCCCCGGAATTACACACCTCTATTGTGCCAAGACAAGATTACCACTAGAAATCATCTCCCCACACCTCTCTCCACGCAAGAGTCATTTCACAAAAAATGCAGATTCAATTGCCATTAGGGGTTCCTACGTTAGCCAGCCTTGTAGTTCCAGCGTCTTTAAACATATTTCTATATTCTCAAACTCATTCTCTTAACTCCATTCATGCAAAACACTATGGTTAGATGAAAAACTGACCAGTTTCAAGAACTGTGAATGCTTAGACATTTTACCCTACCTGCAAACTAACAACTTAAACCTTCCACAGTTTCCTGGCTCAGAAACAAAGACTTTATTACTCATGGCACAGCAGGCACGTAAGCTTCATGTTCACATCAGTTCCCTTGGCCTCGCCACGAAGTCAAATGGGGGCGACCCAGAGGTGGGTATTGATGGATCCTGCAGAAGCTGTGGGTTTGCATTACATCTGAGGAAAACTTAATCTGTTATAAAGAGGTGGCAAACCTCTTTGCCTAACCTTTGCCCCAGAGGAAAACATTATCTTTATCATACTAGACATCAAATAACCCTACCTTCTGCTCCTCCCTAGCAGTTGCTACTACTTCTATTTTCCAAAGCTTGTCACCACACAAACATTTTTGAAAAGCTAATCCAGGACATAGCATTGTCAGTGTATCTGCTCAAAAGACATTGCAGAAACATGAAAGATCCATGGAGCACTGCCTCTCAACAGACAGAAGTTAGGGATGTAAAGGAGACCTCACATTTATATGGTAGATGGTGCAAGATATTTCATAAGAAGAAGAAAAAGGTAGAATATTTCTCTTTCTCCTGGAAGACACCTTACTTTTGTTTTATTTCTCTTTTTTCCCCTGCTTCTTTCTTAAAAAAAAAAAAAAAAAAGGTTATGGTGTCATTCCTCTTTTTTCCCTTGTGGTTTACACACTCATGTGACCTCCTACTCAAGAGGCAACTCAACATTTGAAAGGCTTTTAAATACAATACAGGTTTAGAGAAAAAGATATAGAGAGAGGCCAGCTTATTTAGCCTTCTCTGCTTCTTCAGCCATTGAGGAGAAGAATTCCCTTTTCTGTGGGCTCATCACTCCAGGTCTCCTATGACTGCCACAGGAGGAAGACCAAGAATATCAGGATTCTGGAGTTTCCATCGTGGCTCAGTGGTGAACTAATCCAACTAGGAACCATGAGGTTGCGGGTTCGATCCCTGGCCTTGTGCAGTGGGTTAAGGATCCAGCGTTGCCATGAGCTGTGGTGTAGGCCGCAGACACAGCTTGGATTTGGCACTGCTGTGGCTCTGGCATAGGCCAGCAGCTGTAGCTCCAATTAGACCCATAGCCTGGGAACCTCCATATGCTGTGGGAACAGCCCCAGAAAAGGCAAAAAGACAAAAAAAAAAAAAATTAGGGATTTTTTTTTGGGGGGGAGGGCGTAAATGGAAAAGGCCAAGTAAGGAAACCATTGGGCTGCCTCTGCCTCTGGTTTAGAAATTATACTAAAGGGTTAACCACGACTTGTGGCTTATTAATGACCCAGAATGGGAAACCACATGGAAATTGGGGTGTAGGCCCTAGCTAGTAATAACTTAGGCATTTTCTTGGCGTGACTTCAGTGCTTATGACCTAGGGGCCTAAGGTAACAGTAGGCAGCTGGAGGTCAGCTGGAGAATTCTGACCCCCAACCATACCCTGCTATGACTAAAGCCCCCATGCTACGCCACTCCAGTACCACACCCATATATCTTGTCCAGTATTTGTCTACCTGCCTAGTCCCCCCAGTAAAGTGGAAACTTTTAAAGGAATATAAATACATTGGACTCATCTTTGTAGCCCAAGTGCCTAGCGCTTATTTCCCATTCAACAAACATTGCCAATTAAGAGACCCCTTGCTACATTTTATTTCTGTACTAATCCTTCTTAAACACACACTTTCACATATTCAAAAATCTCTATCTGCCTATCTCCCATTGTATCAAGTCTAAACTTCATTACCTAATTTTTAAGAAACATTACAGTATGCGATAAGTAGATTTAATTTTTTAAACATTTCTTTTAAGAATTGATTGCTCAATTACTAATCTCTCTCAGACAGAAACATGGCTTGATTTAGGTCAACTAGATCGTTAATATGGTTAGACAGTTAGTGAGCACACTGTTAGCTCAAATTGTAACTCATCACCAGTGCTTTCTTTTGTTGCCTTTGCTTTCCTCTTGCATAAACTCTGGATGTCCTTAGAGTTTATGTCACATAAACAGGACAGGTTCCCATTATATAGCTCCTCATAGATCCCATGATTATAAGACAGTGTAAATTACATCACAACTATTCACAAGTGAATTGATCTCTTATAAACATAATTTCCAAAGATATACTCCAAATCCATAAAAATGATTAATTCTAAAAAAAGGTGAAGAGAATGGACTAAAAATGGTGATTGAAAGATTGAAAGGGGCTTCAGCTTTACTGATAACAGTCCTTTTTTTTTTTTTTTTTTTTGATCTTTTTAGGACCACACCATGGCATATGGAGGTTCCCAGGCTAGGAGTCTAATCGGAGCTGTAGCCACCAGCATAAGCCACAACCACAGAAATGCCAGATCCAAGCCGTGTCTGTGTCCTACACCCCAGCTCACAGTAACGCCAGATCCTTAACCCACTGAGTGAGGCCAGGGATCAAACCCACGTCTTCATGGATGCGAGTCAGATTCATTTCTACTGAGCCACGACAGGGAACTCCATCAATAACAGTCTTTTGAAAGAAAAATATTTCCATGTTGAGGTGGATTGTTTCCAAAGATGGCTACAGCAATCTCTGCCATGCTGCTTACCCTTTACCATGGGACGTTGCTGCTCCTCCCATAAAGAGGTGAGGTCCATTTCCTGTCCCTTTGAAAATGAGCTTGGCCTGTAACCTGCTTAGACCAACAGAATGTACTGAAAGTGACAAGGGGAGAGAGTTCAGAACCTAGCCTTAAGAGATCCTGCTTGGGAGTCCTAAAGCACCAGGAGGAGAAGTGTGGCTTTCCTATTAGGGAGATCAGAGGGACAGTCGCTGCAGGCTTAGAGACTGAGGACAGAGAAATTGCAGCATTCTAGTCTTCCTAGTTAAGGAGACAGAGATGTGACTGAAACCATCTCAGATTCCATTACAGCTGCATGACCGAGCCCAGCAAGGATGACCCATTCGAGCTGAGCCCTGCCTAGCCAATCCCAGAATCATGAGTAAATAAAATTCATGATTATTGTTTTCAGCCACTGAATTTCAGGCTGGTTTGTTACACAGTGATACAGTAACAGGCAACTCTTATGAAACTTGTGTTATTCAAAATTAATTTTAAAAAATAAATAAGACACACCCAAACCTTTCTTCCTGTTTAAAAAACTAGCTTCTCTCCTTTTCCCACCTCATGTCTTTAATGTCCCTATTCATATAACTGATTATATAATATCCAACAATGAAATGCAAAATCAGTGCAAATCAATGCAAAATCAGGGCAAAGTGATTATAGTGTGAAATTGCAAATCTTTCAAAACATGTAAGAAATCATGAAGTTGATGAAGGTAACATTAGAAAAGTCCTTGAATCGTGGGCAACTCTTCTGGGAAATGAGAATTTGCAGCTGGAATAGTTAACATTTGAAGAAGAAAGAAATCCACACAGATGATGGCACAATAAGTGCCTCAAAAGGGAATGATTAGAATGTCAAAATTTAGGAGATGCTCTTGGAAAACTGATGAAGCTCTCAAATATTTTTGCAGTAATGACCCTCTTCATGATTTGCCCACTGAAGTCAAATGTAAAAAGGGTATTGTGTCATGATGCCATATAATTTTGTTAGAAAATTATGCGTCTCAAAATCAACACTTGATTCATCCTTTAATGTTTTAACACATCAGTTGCCAACTAAATTTGTTAAATGTAAGGTAAATCAATTTTAATAATTGTTTTAAACTTTTTAAAAGGTAAAGTCTCAACCAAATATTTTACTTTTTTCTCCCTATTTTTAAAAGATTCACTTTAAGTGGGTTTGGGGGTGCCGATAATCTGGGGAAAATACATTTCCCTAAATAGCAGGCATACACACTGAGGACAGGGTCTTGGATCAAGTTTTATTAGTACCCTCTAGACAGTTCATCAAGCACAGAACTAGTAGAAAGTGGGGAATCACAAATTCAATAAATGTGACAACAAATGACCTCCTGATTGATTGGCTTACATGCAGATTTTGCTATTGACGAATGGCACTTTTTCCATTATCAATCTATGACCCAATATGAGCTGACATTTGTTCTACTCAAACCTGTTCATAGAAGGCCTATTACAAACTTCCTGCTGAAAGCACTTTCAAAGGCTGGATACATTTAAAACCAATTCAAGCATGTAAAGTCGTTTTAGGAAATAAGCCCCAAGTCCCAAGGGCTCAGCTGAGGAGGACCACGTTTTACAACAGGTGTGCCACTTCACTGGGCAGAAATTTGGAAATGTCAAACATTTAGAAACACTTCAGAAACTCCAGCTCAACCTGCCTGAGAGTCACACTTCTGGACTCGTGTCAATAAATGCCTTGCAGAGATGGGCATCTGGAAAAAACTCTCTCAGCCCTGATTCCAAATTAGTTAAATCATCATTTGTAAGTTCTTAAAGTGACCACACTTTTTTTTTTTTTGACTTTTACATTTCAATTTTACTTCCCATTAAGAAAGTATTTTTTTTTTTAAAAAGTGGTCAATCAAAAAGTTTCCTTCTGGAGCTCCTGCTGTGGCACAACAAGATCTGGGGCGTTTTGGGAGTGTTGGGACATGGGTTCAATCCCCGGCCCCACACAGTGGGTCAAGGATCCCATGTTGCCACAGCTGCAGGTTAGGTCTCCAGGGAAGCTCCGACCTGATCCCTGGCCTGGGAGCTCCACATGCCGCAGGGCAGCCAAAAATGAAGAGAGAAAAAGAAAACGTTCCATCTATTACATGATAACAGTCCATAGCAGCATTGCATGTTTTAACACCCCTGGCTCTCAGTGTCTTTCATCTTATCTTGCATCATTAATTGCACGTGTAAGAACTGGGCTGTATTCCTTGTTATTATCACAGTTACTTCTATCCTTTTGGAAATTAAAAACCAACACTACAAGCCTGACTCCAAGTTCCCATCCAGTAGGAAACCAGGCGTTCTGCAGCCCCTCAGTCTGTTCTAGGGCAAAGGCAAACAATACTTTCCATTACAATAACTTGTATCCAGGAAAAATAACAGGCACTCTGTAGCATAGGCAGCATAGCAGCCAGAGAAAAGTTTACTAGCTTTAGCCAATTGGAGGCTGTGGAGCTGGGCCAAATTAGCATGTTTTTCTCTGCCTCTAGATGAAGTCATGAGTGAAATATGACATTGAACTTATTTTTAAAAGGGAAGAGGCAGCAGGAAAGTAAAGCTAAACCTACAGGAAAGTGCCCTGTGCCGAGGAGAACGTGGTGAGGAAGTGTGTGCAAGCCTCTGAACCCTGAGTGGTTCTCAGTTCTGTATCCTTCACCTCCCACTGGGTGGAGTAGGTCTTTTAAGAGCAGCTGGAATGCAGTTCCCCTGATCAGTGTAGCCAGTTGTTGCCTGTCGGAACTTCTGCCAGTTCTAGAGAGCCTGCTCCAAGCTCAAACCAGAGGGCCAAGCTCCGCACCCCTCACCGCCATCCTTCTCGCGGGAGCCAGAAGAAAGTTTCCACCTGCCCAGGCATGGGGGAGGACGCTGCACAAGCCGAAAAGTTCCAGCACCTAGGTCTTGACATGCCACAGCCGAAGCTAGCCAGCTCCAGCCCTGTACCCTCCTCCACACCGAGCCCCAGTCTCAACCCCGGGAGCACTGAGGAGGCCATCCGGGACAACTCGCAGGTGAACGCTGTCACGGTGCTCACGCTCCTGGACAAGCTCGTGAACATGCTGGACGCCGTGCAGGAGAACCAGCACAAGATGGAGCAGCGGCAGATCAGCCTGGAAGGCTCGGTGAAGGGCATCCAGAACGACCTCACCAAGCTCTCCAAGTACCAGGCCTCCACCAGCAATACCGTGAGCAAGCTGCTGGAGAAGTCCCGTAAGGTCAGCGCCCACACACGCGCGGTCAAGGAACGCATGGAGAGGCAGTGCGCGCAGGTGAAGCGTCTGGAGAACAACCACGCCCAGCTCCTCAGACGTAACCACTTCAAAGTGCTCATCTTTCAGGTGAGTGCCCCCCGTTCTGCTTCCACCCAGCTGGGACTCCTCCGCATCCATGATCTCAGCCTGCCTGGCTCTCACGGCCGTTTGTACATCTGTCCTGCCTGTCAGGGATCACACACACAAGGCATTGTCCCCATTGCCTGCAGCAGGCGCATGTGAAATCTGCACACAGGGCTCGGAATTTCCCAGGTCACTGCAGCCTAAACGCAAGGCAGGTGCCTCAGAAGTTAGCAGGTCGGGGTTATTTGTCAGGAGCACCTGGCTGCACTCCATACAGGTTGGGAAGGTGAGCAGGTGCAGGTACCCTAGTCAAATTCATTTGTCACTTTGCATTGTGAACCTGGGGCTCTGACCGCAGCTGTGAGCTGGACAGGGCAAATTAATTCAGTGGCTGTTTATTAACTCTTTGTGGAAATGAGGAAATCATGTGAATTCTGGGGTTTGTTTTTTAATCAAAAAGTCAAATTCATTACTTTTTAAAACATCCCTTTGTCCAAAGGTCACCGATGCTTTGGGGACTAACCAAGTATTGAAGATTGATCCCATTAAAGATGAACTAGACCCCTCCTTCTAAAACTCTTCTGGTCAAAGCAATCTTGAGTTCTTTTCTGGCAAATGATGTACAAAAACTATAAAGCATAACTCTACAAGCACACTAGATATGCTTCTCATTGCTCAGAGAGACCACAACTGTAAAGTGAAACAATGGCAGTGTTATCAGTTACAGTTACAAAGGCTAGTCTTGAAGATTTTCTCCTTCAAATGGCTGCCTTGGCACAAAAAGGCCACTTAATTTTTTTAATGCATCAATGATGCAATTAATGTAGCAAGAGGCTATTTGGGGACAGGGAGATTGCGTGGGGCTGTTGTTCTGCCAAGTGGTGGGCATTTGTGAATCCAAGGGGAGCCCTGCCTTAATGCTAGAAGCCCTTCCGCCCAGTGGAACCCAGCCAGCACACAGCCCAGGAAGCAATTGCCATCCCTGCCCCAGGGCTGTCTCGTTGTGACCATGTGAATAGGAGAGGATTTCAAAGCCATGGAGGGGAGAGGCTTTAACCAACTGTTTGATTGTGTAAGGCACACAAGAAGAGCCTTCATCTCCCAAAAGAGATTTAGAAATTGGAATTTAAACCGAGGGAGCCTTCTTTTTCTAAATGAATCTGCTCTGCCAAGTTAGAACCTAAGCCCCCTTTCTCCATAAAAGGAAAGACTCATCTCGCTGCTTTTTTGTCCTCCCCAAATTGCACTTGATGTTGTAAAGCTTCAGGCAGCTGATGTCCTCCTATACCTTGCAGGCTTTTGCAGTCCGGAAATTTTTTAGCTTTTAATGCAAATGGAATAGCTTTTCATGCTCCAGATGAACTGCGCCTTTCTTAAGCCATATAAGATCCTTACTTTATTAGCCTAAAAGATATTATAAATCTCAACTCTCAAGGCATTTCTAAATTAAATACTGATCTCCAAACAAAACCAAACACGTACAGACCTGTTTAAATCTGAGTCATCAAAGGAAATTTCTCTCCTGCCAGTATGAATCAGAGAGATTATCTCTTGTCCTACCCCTCAGTTGAGGAAAAACAAAAAATTATTTATCTAGTACAGGAAATCACAATTTGTTGGGATCAGTTTTTGTTTTGTTTTGCCAGGGATGTTCTGTAGGTGTTGGGAGGAGGGATGGAGAAGATTCGTGACTAAAAATTTCAAGAGAACTATAATCTGACATTTAAAAGAAACAGCTGTTGGGAACTTAAAGGCACGAGCTGCTGGCGAAACCCTGCCATGGTCTCCTGTTTTGTCACATTGGACTGACAGGTGTGAATTTGCAGCCAGAAATGGTAGGCATTCTCTGTTATGAGAAAAAGGTGAAAGGGGCGCAAGACCAAGGTGGAAGCTGAAAGATTTCAAAGCATTGTGTTCAGGCTCTACTCAGGGCCTCTTCCCAAGCAGCCCCCAAGGTCTTTTTATTAAAGAGCAGTTTAGGAGACAAAGAACTATAGGCAAGGATCTGGGCCTTTCTTAAGCCATGTAAAATCTTTTATTAGCCTAAAGGATATTAGAAATCTCAACTCTCAAGACATTGCAAGATGGCTATTTTTAAAAAACAAATAGAAGTTAAGTCCCTCAGTGGAAAAGTTCCTCTTTCTCTTGACTCTTTTTAAAATAGGGGTTTCTAGGGTAGTAACTATGCCAATGGATAATATAATAATTTGTGTAAGAGAGGAGTCCAGTATAGGGGTTGAGAAGATAAATTCCGTCATACAGACACTGGTTCAAATCCTGGTTTCACCACTTGTCAACTATGTGATTTTGTGCACATTTTCTAGCTTTTCTAAGCTTCTGTTTCCTTACTTGTACCCTGAGGCTATTAATAACAGCAAATTTTTTTGAGCTCTTAACAAGCCCTGCATACTCGGCAAAGCATCTTTCTGTGGTTTATTTAAATTGTCCCAATGTAGAGATGAGGATGCTAAGATTCAGAGATGCTTACATCTTTTATTCTTTTTTTCATTAAAATACAGTTAATTTACAACCATGTACCAATTTCTGCCAGGATATATATATATATATTCCCTTTCTTATACTATCTTCCATCATGTTCTATCCCAAGAGACTGGATAGTGTTCCCTGTGCTGTACAGTAGCACCTCACTGCTTATCCAATCTAAATGTCCTAACTGTTTGCATATACTAACCCCAAACTCCCCATCCATCCCGCTCCGTCCCCCTTCCCCTTGGCAACCACAAGTCTGTTCTCCATGTCTGTGAGTCTGTTTTTGTTTTGTAGATAGGTTCATTTGTGCCATATTTTAGATTCCATATTTGTTGATATCATATGGTATTTGTCTTCAGAGATGTTTATATCATGTCTGAAGTTATTCATTAAGCAAGTGGTAAAGCTGAGATTTGAACTCATATTTAATTGATTTCAAAGTGTGTCCTCTTAAACATTAATGGTTCCTCCCTTGTATCTCTCTCATGGGGTGAGGAATAAGTGGAACAACATATTTAAAAGGTTTAGTGGCTGTAAGAGCTCCAAGAATGGAAGCTCTTCCTGGCTGGATCTGAAATGCATTTGCATGGAGAGGAGTCTACACTTGCACTTGGTTAGAAATATGACTCTCGGGTAAAAACTGATCCCATCCTACCCAAGCCATACACTGTATGACAACTACCTTGTTAAAGTCAGTATTAGGTCACCACCAGAGCAAAGAAAGCCAAGTCCTTTGAAAGCAACTGGATAGACCCTTCTAGCAGCAGCACCATCTGCACAGTGGGGCAGAGGGTAGATGTTTCCTAGACCTCAGAGTGAGGGGGCAGATAACATGCCAGGTACCACTTCAGGTCTCTAAGTTGTTGGTCGCTTTCAGTCCACTTGACCCTCATGCTAGACTTACCCTTACGAAATCCATTGCTTTTCTAGTTTAAGACAAAAAATTAAAAATAAGAGAGTGAGAAAAGAAAATCTTGTCACCTAACTGGAACATATTCAGTCCTCTAGGGTTTAGAAGATTATGTTTCCAGTTTGTAAAGTCCTCCAAAATCTGCACATGCTTTTTGGTTAGCTGGCTAATAGATTTATCTACTAGATACTGAGACAGAATTTTTTAAAATTCTGACATTTGTCCTTGATTTGTTCTACTTAGAACATGCCATTTATTTATTTCTGTGTTCCACTTACAACACTATTATAGATGTTGTCTCTCATTCCTTAGCAATTACTTCAAATTATAACCAGTAGAATCTAAAACTAGAGAAAATTCACCTCCTTCTGGGCAATAAAATAAATTGTAAAATCCGTGTTAAATTTAGCAGCTTCCCTTTTTACATTTTTTAAAAATAATAGCTGAAGATCAATGTTTGAATTCAAAATACTATGACAGGATCCATTTATAAATGAAGTAAGACTCAGAGGGGTTACTGATTAAAAAGCAAATGCTTAAGACTAATAAGACTAATTCTTTGCCTGTATATGCATATGTAAGTATCTTTTTACTAAAAATAAAATTTGTATAGAAAATCAGTGAATTTGCAGTTAAGGGGACATATTCTCTGCTGATTGAAGAGACTAGAATTTCACAGATAACTGGCCCTGAGGGTATGATGATCACTTAACTTCTCCTAAGGTTCCAGTAATGATTACTTGAAAAAGCTGGTTGGGAATGATTTCAAATCCAGGGAACAAAATGAAAATACTCATGGACAGTTTACACTTTCATCCACAAAAAAAAGTTGTGAAATTGGGTGAAAAGAGTAGAAGTTAGATATTTGCTGTGGATACATTCATTCATGGAGAATCAAGCCTATAAATGTGTTCAAATATTCATTATTTGGTTTCCTTTGATGAGAAAAGAATTTTAGAAAGGTGCTAAAAGTGTAACATCTTCAAACTATTTTAAAATTGATTTTTTAAAAGACTGTACTTTATCCAAAGCCACTGCTCTGAAAACTGCTAAATTAGTACAGACTTAGAAGCAATGGGGCTATCAATAATCAAAGACACCTTCATATGACAACTGCCAATATTTATATCTCATTGATTAATGTTCCCACAATGGGATATCAGTTTTGATGTGCTACTTTTCCAGTGCCCTTTTATGAGAAAAACAAAATACTAGTTCTTATTGTTATTATTTACATTTACTGAATGTCAGCCTGCCTCAGGCACTTTCAATGAATAACTGATTACTGTCGGTATTTCCTCAAAAGAACCATTATTTCTCTCATATATTAAAAAACGAGACTCTATCTCCGATGCAGCCCTTCCAAGTAAATGTTGTCCCTTCTGTTGCTCTGTAATCTATATGTTTGAATTGAACAAGTGAAAAATGTCCTCCAGTGCAACTCAGGTCTACAGTTTTGATTCTTGCATGAAACAAAACACGTTTGGCATTTATTTGTACACTATGAGATCACTTCTGCAATTTGTTAACTAGTTTTCCTGGGATTTAGGTTAATATCACAGAATCAAATATTCTAGAGCTGGAAAGCACCTCAAACATTATTTAACCTCATTTTATATCAAAGGAGCAGAGGCCCTGAGAAACAAAATGACTAGCAAGGTTTCATTTTATTAATAATAGAAATTACAGAGTTGAATAATGAAATGAGTAAAAACAAACACTATAATCCCACTATGGCAAAGTTCATGTTTACTGGGTTTTCTACAACAGCTTTTAAATAATTCAGGGTGGTTTGCTTTTTTTGTCTGTTTTGTGTTTTTTTTGCATGCAACAAAGAACACCTAACTGGTGTGATCTTAAAAAAAGAATTGAACCCTTGATAACACTGAAAAATAATGAAACTTTTAAATCCTCAAGAATGTAAAAGACTGCTCAGGGATTATAACTAATGCATT
This sequence comes from Phacochoerus africanus, assembly GCF_016906955.1. Taxonomy (NCBI): domain Eukaryota; kingdom Metazoa; phylum Chordata; class Mammalia; order Artiodactyla; family Suidae; genus Phacochoerus; species Phacochoerus africanus. The sequence continues at coordinate 161,936,144 of NC_062546.1, read as the reverse complement.
TTATTCTTATGACTTGCTGATTCCACCGACAGCTGCCTTAGGGGTGCAGTTCTAATCAATGGCTTTATCCACTTGGCAATCTATACCTCTGAAACACAAATCGGAGAGACCCATCAATGTGTAAAAGAGGCCTATAAATCAGAATGTCAGGTGGGCATAATTCCATTTTAATAACTAGTATTTAGCGATTATTGGATAAAACATTCCATGGACACAAATTTATGGTCCTCATATCCCTCCAGGATGCCACCACATCCCTTTGGGAATGTTAACAGCCTTTGTTATTTTCTTCTAACACCGGGGATGATAAGTTAGTGACAGGAGAGCAAACTGCCTTAGTCAAGCTTTTAAATGACTTACTGTAGGCTTCCTTTTCTAATGCTAGTCACAGTCTCCTTCTTATGTATTTATTTTTGCTTTTTAGGGCTGCACCACAGCATATGGAAATCCCCAGGCAAGGGGTCGAATCAGAGCTACAGCTGCAGGCCTACTCCACAGCCAGAGCAACTCGGGATCCAAGCCGCGTCTGCAGCTTACTCCACAGCTCATGGCAATGCCGGCTCCTTAGCCCACTGAGCAAGGCCAGGGATCAAACCTGCATCCTCATGGATACCAGTTGGGTTCGTTACCTCTGAACCACAATAGGAACTCCGACTCCTCTTTTAAAGAGTGTGTATTTATATACGTGCAAATAAGATTTGCTCCCATAAGCACCTAAGAAGTTCCTGGCATGTTGATATCTCTGTGTTGATATCTACATACACGACTGAGGCTCTTAGTTCACAAGAACCAATACTGAATGGCAAACAAGCAGAAGTGCAAGCAAAACATGCTATTCTCAAGAGTTCTTTCCATTCCTTTTCTCTTTCATGGTGCAAGCATACCATGCACATATGTTTGAAGTGTGCTGACTGACTCTCCCTCCCTTTTATAAAAATTCTAAGGGTCCTTGTGAAAGGTCAGGAGCAGTGGCATCAGTGGGGCTTTGTACCTTTTAGAAAATAAATATGTAGGGCAAATAGGCACCTGCTGCTGGAGGCCTCTACCGGGCAGAGCTACCCAAGGAAGAATGTGACCCACAAGGGATCCTTAATGCTTTGTTAACAGGTTACAAACCCTAAGTAGATAAATGAGTAACTAGCACAGTTAAGTGGAGACAGAAGTGAGGTTGTATATTTAATCCTCCCCCTTGAAAGATCCATCAGTCTTAGAAACTATAAAAAAAAGCAGATCAAAAACATTATAACAGGAGGCTGAAGGCAGCAATATCGCCTCACCTGTAGGCAGGTGAAATATCAAGTGTTTCCATAAGGTGTGTGTGTGATAGGACTGAGCAAGGACACATGAGCAGGTATGACCAGACTCCTGGGGAACACTGCAGTTACAGAGGATCCACTGTCTGAAGTTCAAGGTGAATTTCTACCACTTTAACAATACTATGTAGTCAAATAAATGTGTACATTTTACTAAAGAATAGAGATTTTGAAGAGTGTCAGCATTTTTCTGCTTCTAAATAAACATTACGGAAATGTTAAGATGTACATGTACTTGGACACTCACAATTCTTGTGTGAAAGCAAAGGGCTTACCTTCAGAGTGGAACTGTAAGAAGCCACAAAATAAACACTGTCCAGTAGACAGAACACAAAATACTGCTTGAGTAATTAAAATGACAGCAGAAGCATAGCAGTTGGCCAAGAAGACATATCTTACTTGTTTCCAGTTGTATAAAGACACATCCAGCTCATTCTGGATTATGTCTGTTCCCGCTGGGTTTATTTTCATAGTTGGCACCAAAGAGTTCTTATATAAATTTCCCTGGCATTGTATAAAAGAATTCAATTGTGCTTCCCACCTTCCCTCAACTGCCCTCACATGTGCAGTGGGATCTACAGAAGATCACTTCTGATTCACCTGATAATGCACTCTTTCCAAACCTGTCCTCAAAGGACACAAGGTAAGGGGAACAACACTCTAAGACGCAACAGTAATTCTGCCTTTTTAACAATAAAATTTACACGACATTAAAATATAATAGCATTAGTTTAATTCTTTAAGATGTACAGTGAATATGTCCATCTTCTGCTGAGGCTGAAGAAAGGGAAATTATGAAGGCACTCCTCTGATAACTGAAATAATACTATACCAAATATACCTCTTCTCTAGTAACCAAGGCTTATTTTTACAGTTTTACACCTGGCTTTCTGCCTTCTTGAGGACTTTAGTAACATTTCACTGAGCTCTTGGTTTCTTCCTTTCCTGCAAGCAACTCCTGTCAAACTCTCCCAACCCTCTTGTCAAACCCCAGAAGTAATTTTGCTTCAGGACTAAGCCTCAGATCCCTAGCTATTTCTGCTGTCTGCCCCTTTTTCAGTAATGCTCATCCACTGAGAATAAAATCCTTTCTTAAAAATGGAAACCACTGAGCCCCTTAGGCTTGGTTCTCCTCTTTTCCCAGTGGCAACAGCAGGCAGCAAACATTCCTTCTAGACACAGAGCTAAGTCCCCTCTTTTGTAGTCCTCAGGCCTGCCCAACGGAAGGGCAGTCTCCACCCCAGCCACCCCAGGGCTGTCTTAGGAAGACTCCTCAACCACCACACACTCTTTTTTTTTTTCTTTTTGCTATTTCTTGGGCTGCTCCCGCGGCATATGCAGGTTCCCAGGCTAGGGGTCCAATCGGAGCTGTAGTCACTGGCCTACGCCAGAGCCACAGCAACGCAGGATCCGAGCCGCATCTGCAACCTACACCACAGCTCACGGCAACGCCAGATCCTTAACCCACTGAGCAAGGCCAGGGACCGAACCCGCAAGCCCATGGTTCCTAGTCGGATTCCTTAACCACTGCGCCACGACGGGAACGCCCACCCACTCTTTCAACAAACAGCTGCTGAGCTGTCAGGAACTACTCTAGGCACTGGGGCATAACAGCAAACAAGAGACAAAAAGGTCCTCACCCTCATGGGGAATACATGCCAATGAAAAAGAGCCAAGTTGAGATTTGAAGCATGGCAAGTTGCTCTCTGTAAAGGTCCATGTCATAAATGACTTGTGGGAAACCCATGCTCCTTTCAATTTTTTACTTTATCTTTTATACTGATATACTTTTATACTTTTATCCGACACATTCTGTGATATTCAAAATGAGTGTGGAGAGAGCTTTGGGAAACAGAATCTGTGATTTCTTTATTCTATCAAGGATTATATTTAACCAGACATCCTGCCTTTTACCTCTACCCAAGACTCTGTTTCTAACCAATTTATGGAAAGCACACTGTTATGAGTGTGTGTTTAATAGGGGGGGGCCAAGGGCTCTGTATCTTTTCAGAGGGTATCATAAATTATATTATTCTATGATTAATAAGGAGAGAGATTTTTGAGTTTCTCTATATTAAAACATCGTTCACTTAGTTTTTGTTTCAAGAAGAAACATATGCAGGTACACACTTAGAACATATTTTTTATTACAACCCCAATTTTACTAACATTTCAGTTCATCAAAGTTGCAAAATGAGAAGGGAAGTGCATACTGTTTACCATAAACTTTGCATGAACAGACTTTTAAATTCACTAAATCTAGTTATTTTTCAAACTGAAAGTTTACTGGGCAGTCCACAATATAATCAGGCAACAATGAAGCTCTGCTTGAGGCCTGGGTGGCAGTGGGCTCTGGAGCCTGGCCCACCTCGGCAGTCTTGCAGAATCCCTAGGGCCCTTGAGAGTGCAGTTTGAAAGCTGCTAATCTGGGTCAAATCCTCTTGTTCACATTTGGAAGAAACTGAGACCCAAGGAGATTAAGTTATTTGCTGAAAGCCTCACAGCCATGGAGCAACACAGCAAGGACTGAGACTCGGGCCTCTTGCCATACGTTCTTACCACTATACCATTTCTTCCAGTGAAAATGTGAAAGCACATTGCTGGCTGGCTCTCATTTTCCTATAATATTTAAAGAAAAATATAAAATCAAAGGGATGCCGATGCTGTGTGACCCAAGTCTGTCTGAATTCAAATTTCTCCACTTAGCGACACTGGAGAATCATCTCCCTTGCACTCTGGAGGCAGGTTTTCTGGCTCTGCTCCCTGAGCCATAGCAAGAGGCAGATCTTTGTACATCTAGAAGCTGGAGGAAGACGTGCTTGGGAATAATAAGGAGGTGAGGGCTGACGTATTCTTGCCCAAGGAAGCTGGGTTTAACAACACAGGCTTGATAAACTATGCCTGGCAGCATAATCCCCCTACTACTCCAGAAACGACCATACTATACCACGTCCTCTTATAACGCCCACAAAGCACATACTAAACCACAAGCCTTCGTGAGTGGGTCCCCAGGAAGGCTAGCCCTTGCTTCTCTTACTCCAAAATTATATCATTAGAAAAACTAGTGTTCATTTTTAAATAGATACCAAGGTTGACCATACTTATACTTCGGACTTTTATTTGTGGAGGAAACCTGCTTGAGGATTTACCTGGTGTCTGACACTTGAAGACTTCCCAGATCTCTCCCCTGCCCCCATCTTTTATCTTCTAACTTGACCTCCAGGCTCTTGTGCAGTGGGATTTTGGCAGGAACAGAGCCTGAGGGTGGGAGAGAGAGGTGCTCTGGGTTCACAGTAACTTACTTTAGCTCCTTTATCAGGGCAGCTTCCTGGTCTATCTGAGCCACAGCCCATATCCCTCCCTGCCTGTCACTGATAGAGCCCTGGCCAGTTGCCCTCATAATATTCCCCGCTAGGCAGCCCTTGGCCACATCCAGTCTAGGGGAAATGACTTGATCAGTTTAGAATTAACCCTTCATATTCTAGAAGCTACAGATACTTGGTTTCTATCATGCCAAAAGCACATGCACAGAAATTACTGCAGTTCAGGACTGTTTGTAAAATGTGTTACTAACATGAAATCTATGTTGTCCATATTTTCAGGAAGAAAATGAGATCCCTGCCAATGTGTTTGTGAAAGACCCTGTGTCCAGCCCAGCGGAAGGGAAGGAAGAACTTGCAGATGAAAACAGGTCTCTGGAGGATACTTTGCACACAGTGGACCTCTCATCTGATGATGAATTACCCCACAACGAGGAGGCCCTGGAAGACAGTGCAGAGGAAAAGATGGAAGAAAGTAGGGCAGAGAAAATAAAAAGATCCAGTCTCCGGAAAGTGGATAGCCTCAAGAAAGCATTTTCTCGCCAGAACATCGAGAAAAAGATGAACAAGCTGGGGACAAAGATCGTATCTGTAGAGAGGAGAGAGAAGATTAAGAAATCTCTCACTTCCAATCACCAGAAAATATCCTCAGGGAAAAGCTCCCCCTTCAAGGTCTCTCCCCTCACTTTCGGTAGAAAGAAAGTTCGAGAGGGAGAAAGCCCTGCAGAAAATGAGACCAAGTCAGAAGACATGCCTAGTAGTGAGATGCCCAACGACCATGAGGAGAGCTCATTTGCAGAGGGTCTTTCTGAAGCATCCCTCCCCAGTGCCCTGGTGGAAGGGAAGAGCTTGGAGGGAGATGCTGGGAGGGCGGCCTCGAGAGGGAGTAGCTCGGCTATGGATAGCAACATTGACTTGGCTATTGTGGAAGATGAAGAAGAGGAATCGGTGGTCGTGGAACAGGCACAGCGGGTGCACTATGCAGGAGGCTACATGCAAACCTCTGAGGAGGCAGAGCAGTCAGATGAGGAGCCCATGCAGCCAGCTGTGCTCCAGGTGGACCAGACCTCCTAAATGCCCAGCCCACTGTGCCCAGCCTGTTCTTGCAGTTAGATGGATAAGCAGAGCCTAGAAACAACTCCAGCACTAGCCACTCACAGCGTCTTACTGTGCAGACAGCCCACATTTACTACACAGTAGCAGCACACACTTAACCAAGATTTACTATGAAAGCAACGTGTCAGGGTCTACACTTCTAACTTCCTCTTAGGTTCCATTTCTATAGTTATCCAAAACTGCCCAGAAAAAGAAAAGAAGCAGTCAGGAAAACACTAATCAATTGGGCTTGTCAGAAAAACCAGAGGCTATAAGATACTAATCATGAAATGTGATTCATTTTTCATCATTCCATAAGCTTGGTGAATAGTGCGCCAGCAATATACAGCATTTCCATAGAACTCTGTGAATCTAAAATTTCAAGTGTATGATATATAATATACATATATATTTAAGCTATGGAGATAAATTTTATATTTTAAGAAAAAAACACTTTTCTTAAAAGGTAGAAGAGAAGGTTGGCTACTCAGTAGAAACCACTCTTTACTGAAAATGAAGGAGAAATTAAAAGACTACTACATTCAGCTAGTGAAGTAAGACACGTAGAAAAGGTGGGACTTTTAGAAAAAGAAAACTAAAGAGAAGTTAGAAAATAAGAGGAACAGGAAAAAAGAATTCCAAAGAGAAGGAAGACAGAGAGAAAAAAGCATGTGTTCAAAAGTAAAATATTTATAATATTAGTTCAAGTATTTCACTCTTCATACAACACTAAAAAGAAGCTCATATATACTGAAATAATGTTATATCTTCACATTTTTATTTTCCAGTATTTTCAAATACATAAAAAATTTTACTGTATTAAAACTGCAATTTTTCTTAATAAATAAAAGACTTTACAAATATTTCCCTAAGGAAGTTCAAAAGGATGTAGTCTCTTTGGCATTGGAAGGAACATAAATCTTCAAAATTAATTAATGTATACTGCCTTTTGTAGGAAGTTGGATCATACTATTCTTTAATGTTTTCCAAGTTTGCAATAGTCCTTACACTCCAAATGATGTAATGTAGGTTTATAAGATGCTGGGAGCAACAGGTTTGGGAAATGAAAGATGCTATTTTTCCTTTTTTGTACACATACACAGCAATAATTTCATTCCAGGTCATGTTTTATTTATATATTAATTTCACAGAATATTAATACTTTTTTTCTTAAAGCATGCTAATGTTTTGTGTATGTGCACATTTACTCAGACAGGGTAATTTTTACTACTGCCTAACATTATACTAATTATTGCTTTATTTTTAATTAGAGAATGGTAGTGTTTTGAGAAAACTATTACAGTTTGAGACAGTTGTACCAGGGAGTAAATGTCCCACATTTGGTATGTACCACTCACTATAAGTAACCTTACAAATACAGATATTGCAAGACAGTATTAAAAAACTATGCTTTGCCTTGTAAAAGGGATAAGATTAAAAAATGTATCGATGGCATAACTGTCCTTACTTTGCAATAATGTACCCCGAATATTAGATTGTTGAACTAACAATGGCTGTGTTAAAGAAGACTAAATAAACCAAAAAATAAAAAGTATATAACAATGTCAGCTTTTTGGCAGCACAATTTTAAAACAAGCAGAAAGAATTGATTTTTAAACTCTCTTCCAAATGTAGCTGTCATGTTGATTGTTTCAGTCTTGATTTCCCCTATTAATTCCACTTTCTTTTTTTCCCTGATCTCATTTAGAAATCCAAGTCTCATTCTTCAAGTTTAACTTTCTTGACATCACCTTGCCAGCTCTGGAGAGCATCTGAATTTACTGCAGCAGCTTGATGAATTTGATAGTTCCATCTGCATTTTTATTATTTTGTACCAGATCTTATAATACCTTAAATAGCCTTGCAAACATGAATGTATTGAACTGTACATTCAGTCTATTCACACAGATGCACCTTTGTCTTCTGCAGGGCCATCCACTTGGTAGAAGACTTAATTTTACTCAGGGCCCTAAGCACGCCTGTTTAACCTTTACAAAGCTGCTGTCACTTTTTGCAGCCAAGGAATTGGGGGATCCAGAGCTAATGGAATGTTTACACTTTCTTTTCAAAAATGCTTATGTCGCTTGCCCCTAGAAAATATCTGCATGTTAGTGAAAAACTACACTCAGGCATCTTTTTAGATTTGACTAACATTTATTCTTTGTTCCTCATTTGACATGATAAAATCCTAAGCAATAAAACAGAGAATCATGCCAGATAATTGCCGGCAAACAGATACTATAGGGATTAGAGAGAGCAGCAGTTGTGGAAAAGGAAACTACTTATTCTGTATTATTGTTGAATTTTTCACATACTGGTGAGGCTGCAAAGTCCCCAAATTAGATACGTCTTCTTTCCACCCATCCAATATCCCATTCCTAACTTTATGTACCTGGAGCTCAAGAACTGGATTAGTTTTCCCCCAAAGATTGGTTATATATTAATAATGACTGAGATTCCTATCTTAGAAATGTACTTCAGGAATAAGAAGTGTCTATTACATGGATCACAAATCTCACAGAAATATAGCAAAGATATCATTTTTTTTTCCTGTGAGGATTTTATTTTTAAAAAATATAGATATATTTCAACAGGAATATTTTTCTTTCCACTTATGAATCTAGTATATGGCTGAATTTCTTTTTATGCGTGAAAATAAAAGACCCACACTGAGGTCAGTTCTGCAAAAAATAAAGATTTTTTTTTTTTTTACATTTATTGTAAGATGAAAGTCCAAAATGTTTCTGGTTTTAGCAATGCTCATGCAGAAGAATATGGTTTGAACCTCATGCGTCTCAGTCCACAATCGGGAAACTAGAAGTTCCTTTGACATAGCCAAGCCACTAGTGTAAGTAAAGGTTATAATGAAAGTCATTTCCTACATTAAGACGCTAATGCCCAAGCCCAGTTAATTCTTGCTCGAAAGTTTGTTTACTGCCCTACGGCCCAAGTCTAAGTGATTTTACATTGGAGATTGGGAGTACAAGGAATTGAGGTACAGGCAGCAATCATTATTAACAGTTCCATAGCAACCACAAGTCCTTTCCTAAAAACCAAGACTCTGACACTGCAAAACAAGTTTCAGATGAAATTGGCATTGGACCTTTGTATTCTGCTTGATCTGAGTGTCGAGATAGAGATTTCTGCAGCCAGGAACTCGTTCCTAAAGGAAACACATGGTAACGCACACTGTTAAAGATATAGTTCTTCTTATTTTTGATTTAACCACTGCGTTATCCTGTAGTATCTGAAACTCTAAAATTATCCTTAACTCTTCACACTAATTGTCCAAATTAAGAAGCCACACCTTTAGCAAAACAGCTTAATATTCATACACTTAAAGACTTCCCACTGTAAAATCCATTTATTAAATGTTTATTGAGCAATACAACCATTTTTTCCTCCCACCTGGTAAAATTCATGATGCCCAAAGCCTGAAGACAAAAACATGGGGGAGAGGAAACCATTTCTGATAGCCTACTTTCCCCCAGGCTTGGCACTCCAATGGCCAGGAATATTGTGTACCTACTGCGTGATAGCATAATCTCCTTTAATCAAATGAATTCTATTAGAGGAATATTGTTTTTACAGCTACTACCCCAACTGGTATGATGGGGAAAGCAAGGTATCTCCAGGGTTCTTAAAAATGCTAAGGTCTCACTCATCATGCTGCAATTTAACCATTTTTCCTTTGAAGGTCAAGGAGTTAAAACACTAGTCCAAGTTCACATAAATTTTGAGTGTCAGAGTCAGTACTCAACCCCAGTCTGAAATCCACGATACTGCCAAAACAGACTCCTAATTATACCACCCAACAGTGCTTAATTATGAATCACTTTATATGCTCTCAGATGGTATGGCATTAACTTCACTTTATCACCCTTTATACAGCATAACATACAGCTGCACTTTGTAAATGATTTTAATGACTGTCATACTAATTCTAAAAAAAAAAAAAAAGGCTCACTATTCTTGGGGAGCCACAGAGAGACTATATTCTTCAGGAGGACACAGAAGGACTCCTAAGCTCCTTGGCATCGTCCATTGTCAATGGCTGCAGGGTTCACTGTGGGGCATGGTTTAACAAGCACAAGCTGCCAACAGAGATAGACACTAGAATGAGCTAATTCAAAGACGGCACAAGAAGTATGCCTCAAACTCTAAGTTAGAGGAGTCATATCCCTGTGTCATGCTAGCGAAATTGCTTTATCCTGCCTGGACACATCCTCTCATAGGCTGAAAATACTAGCAAATGACAAATCAGCATGAGGCAGGGGAAGTGTGGAGGTTTGGGAAGTAGGGCAAATCCTGACAATATGGAGACCTAGCCTCTGAAGATAATTTCTACAAAATTCTCCAGCTGTCTTCTCAAGGAAAACAGGTCCTAGGTCAAGCAAATTCAGGTATCTCCATTTCTGTGGGCAAGTAATCAAAGAAAACCTTCCAGGCCAGCCCTCATTCATCAGGATGTTTGCTGCAGGCAGTGACTTCTTCCAAGGGCTTTGGCAGTGGTCACAAACTCAAATGCCTGAAGGGCTCACTCAGAGCATGGTTCCAGGGGATGGCTGCAGTTGTGGCAATGCTGTTACAAGTGGGCCGTGACCTCTCCGATGGGATACCCTCAAAATTCATCTGCCTGGAGGCAGTGTCTTTGGTAACTTCCAAAAATGGATGGTGCATTCTAGGAGCCACCCTGGATTGTGGTCAACTGGCACCCACTACCCAACTCCACTTGCCATGTTTGGGGGTCAGGCCCATTGTTGTCAAAGCTTCAACTTCTTTTAAGAGCCAAAATTCGGGTTTCTTTTTTATATGAAAACCTCCTGGCTTTTAATTTCTGGCAACTAGCTCAAATCATTTTAAATATTGTTTGAGTCGACTGGAACTGTCTGCTGTTTGCATGTAGACTCTGTATAAATCGTCAGTTTCTGACTCCTGGTCTATAAATGAATGCTCTTGGGTTCTCCCTCCTAGAGGCACGCACACAGGAATAGAAAGCAGCTAACAGGATTGGATTTGCCTTGAGAAAAAGCACAAAATTGTTCTTAGAGAAATAGAAATGCAAAAACCCTTGCTAGAACTTGTAAGAAATTTCTCTTGCCACTTGCTGCATTTGTAAAAAGACTGTTGTCATTGCTGCATAGTTGATGCACTGAGGAGACAGCTGCCAATCACACTGAAAGGTGGTTTTATGTTCTCTAATGGGAAAGCACCACTTCCTGTTATTAGCAGCACTAGCTACCTGTGGGTTACCTGCAGAGCCCCTGGGTGTCAAAGAGATTGGAATTGGGGATAAACTGAGCATATATTGTGACTATTCTATTTTTACATTTCAAAAGAAAAATAGCTAATCCTATCCATAACCAAGGGGTCCTATAGATGACAAAAAGCCAAGTCTGCACTCTGCTCTCCAATATATATCAAAGCAAAATGGCCAGCCAACACTCCAATTTTTCAGCTCTTTATTGTTAGCAATGAGGTAGTAAAGGAAAAGAACACAACTCAATTTTGGGGATGCTAAATTGAGCCTTCAAAGCTCAGAGTTGAGGGGAAAAAAACTGATACTGATTTAGCACAGGGGCAAGATGTCCTTTGCTAAGGAGAAATTTTATGCCTTGCAACCACTTGAAGCTCTAAGGAAGCACTAGGATTAGCTGTGTTCTCCAAGGTGCACTAGAGGTTAATTGTCTCCAGAACCCCAATGACACGTAGGGAAAGGCAACGTATTCTGGGGAATACGTCCTTATTTGAAAAATCAAATTTCCTAGGGGCTTTAAATCAATAATTTTAAACCCCTACATAATACAAGGAAGCCCTCCCCTCCTCCTTCCCAAGATGTACGGAAAAAGGCAGTATCTTGGCTTATGGGATTATTCCCAAAATTAACCAGAGAAAGGGAAGCTGATGGATATTGGAAATAATTTCATTATAATCTTTAGTTCTCTCTCTTTTTTCTTCCTACCATCACTCTTTTTATTGTCAGAGACTAAAAGGTCTTTCCCAGCTACTTTGGTCAAGACTTTTCAGAGATTAAGTAAAAGCAGTTAGGCCTGAATTATCCAATCACCACAGGAAGTTTTTATCTGCAAGAAACATTTCCCCAATAAAGGTATCCACTTTGTTCCATTAACATTTACTGGGCACCTATATATTCCAGGCCCCATGCTGGGTCTGTAGATAAGACTGACAAGAGAAGAGTCTTTGCCATCTAGGAACTTTCTATCTACTGAGGAAGGGGAAAGTGCTGGGAGCCCCCTACAGAAAGAATTAGAATTCAGAGAAGCAAAGCAAGAGGAAACAAATAATCTGCAAGAAAAAAAATAAATCTTCAGGCTTAAGAAATGTGGTATTGGAGAAATAGTCCCTCAAGACAGTTAATGGCGATAGTGAAGCTTGGCCGTGTAACACAACACAAATTTCCAGACTGGGGATAAAAGTAATCTAACCAACGGAAAGTACAGGTGTGTGGATGTAAAGACTACAAAGGAAGAGAGATTTCTCTTCTCTAAAGTGTGAAACAAAATGGTAGGAGGGAGACTCTTAATGGAAGAAAACTTATAGCTTTTCAAATGCATCACTAACAGCAAGCACACTTCACCTGCTCTAATTCATGAGTAAGTACTGAGCACATGCTAAGGGGACTGGGCTCACTGGTTCACTGCAAACCAAACAGCCATGCCCTTCTGTCCCACATTACCAATGTGGCCCAGAATAAACTGCTTGTTTAGTCACTCTCTTGCCAAAAGCTTTCAAACGGGTTTTGGTTTTGTTTGTTTAATGTTAGGGAATTTTCTCTCAATGAAAACACATCACTAATTTATTATTATTTCTATATCTCTGTGAGAATGATACAGGAATGAATAAATAAAAACATACAATAGAAATCAATGACAGAATTTGACTTACTTTAGGGGAAGTAACTTTACATCCAACTTTGAGAGAGCACCTATTTTCCTTCCAGTAAGAGTTGGATTTTTTAAAAATAATATTTACTAAGATTCTTTATTTACTTAAACAACTACTACGTAGGGGGAAATGATCCATAATCCTAAAGCCCAGATAACCTCCTGCTATATGTGGCTGGGTTCTCTGCTCAGTGTATCACAAGGCTGAAATCAGGGTGTCTCATTTGGAGGGTCTGGGGAAAATCTGCTTTGGAGGTCATTCTTTTTAGCAGAATTCAGTTCCCTGCATTCAGCTGTAGAACCGAAGTCCCCACTTCCAATGACTCTTGGCTCCAGAGGCTGCTCACATTCTTTACCACACAGTATCCATATCTTCAAGCTAGCAGTGGCACAGCCCCTCTTTCTTGTACTTTGGATCTTGACTTCCTCTTCTTCTTTAGCAAAAGAAAATTTCTGACCTTCAAAGGTCCTCCTGTGATTAGGTCAGTACCACCTAGCTAACCTCTCTTAAAGTGAATTATACCATGAGACATAATGAAAAGAGTAAAATCCATCATGGTCACAGATCTGGGGATTATGCAGGGCGTGTCCTCAAGGGAGGTGGTAAATCTTGGGTCCATCTTAAAATTTTGCCAACAACATAATGGAATATGGTAAGAAAATTCAAATGGTGCAAAAAGTTCTTAAATGAAAATTAAAGAAGTTAGCCTTTTCCACTTTCCCCAACATTATACTCCTATGGTAACCATGGTCAAGTCTTCTTATGTATCTTTCCAGGAAAAAATATGAAAGATATATAGGCATCTCTATAGTTTCTCTTTATATTTAGATAACAAGGATATTACTGCATCTAGCTTTTCTCATTTAACTCTCTTGGCTCTCCTTCTTTAATTGCAAATATGGATCTGTATTAGTCTTCACAGCTACTGAGGAGTAGCTTTTTATTTCTTTAATAGTTATATAAGAAAGCATACTGATCAAGAATGAATCATCATCCTTGGGAGTTCCCTAGTGACATAGCTCAGGATGCAGCTATGGTACAGGTTCGATCTCTGGCCTGGGGACTTCCACATGCTGCAGGCACAGTCAAAAAAAATAAATAAATAAACAAAGAAAAAGAAAAAATGAATCATTCTTAAGAGCAAGACAGATTATTTATTATCTCAAGGATTTTTAAATTGTGGGCACAGCTTGCTTCAGACCCACTTTTCTACCTGAAACATCTACTTGTCTTAGAGCAGATGGGTTCCCCAGAAGTCCCTATTTTGGAAGAGAATCAAATAATTTTTCTCCAATGTAAATTTAAGTAATATCTGCTAGAGGAAGCGATATATTTAGATACAAAACAGTTTTGAAAGAAGTTCCTCACATGTGAAGGAAGGGTATAAAAAAGAAGAAAGATAAGAAGGACAATTAAGAAGAAGGGGAAGAGGGTATGGTGGGAGGGGGGAGAAAAGGAGAAAGAAAATAGAAAAGCAGAATAAATCAGTTAAAATTAAATTGAAGTCAGGAATTTATCTGTGCTTCAGAACAAGAAAAAAGTTCCACCCTCTGACCAGAACCACATATTTTCTCCATAGCAACACCAAAGAAATAAAAGGCATTTTACTTCTTTTTTTTCTACAAAAGATGTATTTTGTTCTAATTATTGTCACTCTAAAGTTCTTAAACTCACAATGTCTGATCTATGGCTTTAGAATTCCAGTGTTTTATATCTGTTTCTTCTAAGTACAAAAAGACAAAGGGACTTTCACTACCTTTCACTCTTCTTTGGGTGGGACCAGACATTAAAAAAAAGATTTACATTACTAGTCATAACTTGCAACTCTTGAAGCTTCCACAAAACTCATACATTCAATTTTTTTTCTACTGAAGTGACAAGTTATTCAGCTTTCATCAATTTAAATGAAAACACAGTAAGCAATAATAATGGCCCCAACTTCTATGAGTATTTTCTCTGTGTGAGGAGTCCATGAGCTGAAAGTTTCTCTTCAGAGCTCAGTCCACAGCTCTGAAAAGGAGAAGGGCTATTAAGCCTAATGTGAATGCTTAAGAATTTATCTTAATTTTTTTGGCCACACCCACAGCATATGGAAGTTTCCAGGCCAGGGATCAAACCCAAGACGCAGTGGCAGAAATGCCATATCCTTAACTACTGCACCACAGCGGGAACTCCTTATGTTAATTTTTGAAGAATGGTATGATTTGCTCCTAAAATCTCAGAATTTCTCATCGCCATTGAAAAGAGATACCCTAAAAACACATCTCTGAGGGCTGCTTACTGGGATATGGAGGAGGGCACTTTAGCAGCAATTTAAGAACAAATCCCAAGACTGTATGAGGTAATTGCTAGAGAGAACAAACTGCAACAGAGAAGTTATGAGGAAATCCCATACTGCCTTTACTCCAGGCAAGCAGGGTTCTTTTCCTTTTCAAGGAGCCCCATGCCTTGAAGAACATCCCAAGAAATATTTATATATACAATGAAATAATTATCACGATTGCTGCAAAGACTTGGAGACTTTTGCCTTTTTGTGTGTGTAGCTATCATGTTTTTGTATTTTTTCCTGCTTGAAGATAATTTTCAATTGCTCAGATGTGGTTTATTCACTTAACAAAATAACTACACAAAATAATGTTTTATTTCTACATTTTCTGACCTCCAACACTGAGTATTTCTAGATGACCTCACTATGTCATTAGTTGGTAGAAACTCAGAGAATGCAAATTAATTTTGATGTTAGCTTTACACATTTTAATTATGGAAGAAAATCTGTTCTAACAATCAAATAAATGCATGTAAACATATCAGATTATTTCTGAAGTATTTATCTTTTAGTTTATCTTTTCCATTTTTATGAACATATATAATTGAGGTTTAACTATTTTAAGACATCCACTCTATCAATGGTCTGTTTTTCCTACACTATTATTTTTGTGTCCACAAAAATAACTACTTATTCTTAGGTGATTAACCTGCCTTAATGACTTAAAAACAATCAGTCTGGTCAAACAATTACTTGACCAAACCATTAAAAGAGGCTGATAATGAAGTTCTAGTTCCAGTTCAAGAAATCTTGGTTTATTTCCAAAAATGGGCAAGAAAGAATGAGGAAAGAAAATTTAAAACATTAAATATTAAATAAATATCTTAAACCAACTCAGAGAAAATATAATCCTTCCATAAGCATATCTCCCTTTAACCCACTATTTTTTTTTTTTTTTACCTTACCAGGTTCTGACTTAGAAAAATGCTACTAGAGATGCTTGAGCTAATCAAAGCTAACATTTTATTTTCATGGGCTTTTAACATTTCAAATTCCATTGGATTTCCTTTCAATAAATCTTACAAATATAAACATTAGCAAATACAGCATTCTAATAACACAGTACATTAAAATGTAAAATCTGAAGTTCATATGTATATCCCTAATCTTTGATAATAAAACAAACACAAACATTTTGTCAGTACCACCATTCTTGTTTTCAAAATTTTAACAGATTTTTCATTTAGCTAGAAATGGTTATAAAATGCATGAGGGCCCAGGGAAAGTATTGGAATAATTCAAGTTTTCCAAAATAATTCTTTTTCTTTTGACTCTTTCTTGCTTTCTTTCTTTCAAACAGGATAAGAATTACCTAACTTTCAGAGATTCTTTTTATACTACCTAACCCTTTCAAGTGGCATGATAATCAAAGGACAAGTGAAGAAAGGATTCTGAATAAGCACATTAGTGGCTATAGTAATTATTTCTACTTTCTCAGTAATAAAGGGCAAGCTTTTTTGTTTAGAAATTCAGCAACAACAACAAAATGTGTTTATAGTTCCTTTAAAAAGCAGTGACCTTTTTGAAATGGAATCCCTGGTAAAAAGTCTTGAAATGTGAAATTCTTTGATTTTCACAAATAAACCATAAACTATATAACATTAAAAACAATTACATGGCTTTCCAGTACTGACCTTCAAATTGATGACTCTCATTCAAAGATTAAATGCTAACAATTTTACATTCTCCAAATCCAGAAAAAATCATTTGCAAACATGAAAAAACTGAGCCAAAAAGAACATCAGATGGCTAAACAGAAAATAGAAAGTACCTGTGTGTTTTAAAAAAAGAACGTTTAAGATTTAATTAGAAGATACTGATCATAAATAAATCATACATGGTAGAAACAAAGATAAAATTTCTATAGGCCAAAATATTGTACTGAGAATCAGTAATATCTAATTTGGTGCATCAGTCAGCATATTTGGACATTATGTTTGGTTCAAAGCCCAGTTTTGATGGCTGTGAAGAGTTCAAACTTCCACTCGAAGTCAGAATCATGAATCCCTGCCCCACTCAAGAGAAATAATGCCTTTAAAATATTTGTTCCCCATGTCCTTTTTTTTTTTTTAAATCAACTCTAGTAGGCTCTGTTTTTCTAAGCCACGGGGTCAACCTGACATTTCCTTGAGGACTGCACCTGTCAGCTAGAATCACCATTCTTCCAACTGCTGAATCAGTCCACCCTTGTACCACTAGCTGGTAGCAATACAAGGAGACCTTCAAATTTTGTAAATTTTGGCTGGATTAGAATGGGCTCTAGGCCAATGTCTTTAAGACCAGTACAGATTTTCAGATATCTACACAATCAAATTCCAGAGGACCCTGGAAATACTTACCATCTCAGACCTGGATAGACTGTTCGATTCCAAGTGAAAATCTTTTATCATGTCATCCAGATGACTACCATATACTAAGGCCATAATAATTTTTCCTATTGTGGCAGGATATCGTTCTAACTTTAAAAGCCAAGCTTTTAGAAGGAGTGCTATAAATAGAGTTAATATTAGACAAGCTACCACAATTGGAAGGAAGGGACAGAAATCAGTCACTGAGATCAAATTTCCAACCTTTGTGGCTTTGATCCTTTGCCAACCATGCTTCTTCTCTGTAAGCTGATGGATAAAGGCTACAACAGAGAACACCACTGAACTGAAGGAACTTTCCTTTTTCTGTAACAAAGGCTTATTAAGGGTTCACAGGACAGACTTCAACCATTCAGAGAGAATAGTTTATTGTTTGCCAGTAGAATTCTGGTTAACAATGATATTGTACTGTTTAATTCATCAGGACAAAATAAGCTAAAATATATGGGCCAACTCACTGTCATACATCTGGGTACTCTAGAATCAAAGCCTGAGACAGTATTTTAGGTGCATAAAATTTACTGAAGAGGTACACTTCAGGGGAGAGTATGACAAGTAGGAGAGGGAAGAGGAAATGGCTGGACCAGGATGGTCCTATATACAGGCTGATCTGTGGGATCACACCACAGAATTAATCATAACCCTCTCCTTTAACACAAAGGGGCCAGCCATTCGTAGCCCCATATCCATCCATCACTAGCTGCTCATAGCTGGAGGAACATACCTCTTGGATCAGATACAGCTGCCATCAGCAATTCTCTTGAAGAGCGGGGAGAGAGGAGGGAGGTGGGCATGCAGCTGTGGGTCTTTAGCAACCAAAACTCACAGCAGTTGGAAAAGGAATGTATGGGTCTGGTAAAGGGATTCCGGCTGGGCACCGACAGCATCCACTACGTTATTTGTGATTCGCTCAGCAATCAGAAAAGCAAATTCTACAGACTGGAAAGGGACTCCTCGGGCATCAACAGGTGAAGTCATTGGGATGGAATGGCTGGCAATCTTACCCAGTTGCCTTTAATTGTATTATACCCTAAGACTTGTGCTTCCTTTGCTTGTTAACAATCTACAGCCCCTGACATAATGTATCCTTAACCTATTTTGGTGCTCTTAATTCAGAATTATTCCTTCTTCCCGCATGAAAGAAAAGCTGCCAGTTTTGAGAATATCCATTACGTTAAGGGCACAAGGCAAAATGTTAACATTCAACTTAAAGAAAAAGCAATCGACTTTACAAACCACAAAGCACAATTTTTTTAAATAGAGGAATTAAGTTTTCAATTGCAAGATCTGGGGGAGTGAAGTTTCCTTTCCTAACGTATAAATTTTATTTGCATTCCATGAGTCACGTTACATGGAAATCCTTCACCCAGTAAGAAAATGTACACTTCTGCTGTTGTTTGTGACCCTCCACATCTCTCAAAATTATGGGCAGTACAAATTCCAAACATGCCATGAGTCATTCTCCCAATCTTTCCTCTCAGACTTTGTGCTGGAGATGGAGTGATTCGCATTCGCATTGTTGTTCTGTGACGTACTGAAATAGTCCAAACAAACCTAGGCCTTTATTATCCATCAGGCAGAATCCAAAGGCTTGACTGTGATAAATTCCATAGTGTTTACCCAGATGGGTGTTTTGAACCCGTTAAAAAACTCAGAGGTACCGTTTTTGCACTTGCAACTGTCCTCTCCATTTTGAGGTGGTTAATTTCAGCTGGATGTCTACAGAACAGACAGCTTTATATCTGAGTTCATTATAAAAACAGAGAAAGAAGGAAAAGATTTGCCTATCTCTATAGGGAAGTCCATTTCTTTCTCTTTTGACCTAATCAATATGAGAAGGCATTGAAAATAATGGTTTCAAAAATCTTAACTAGAAATGCCAGTTTGGCCACAAAAGGCTTTGTTAAAAGGGCATGTGGGAATCCATGCAGAGGGTCATCATTATACTAATCCCCCAGGATGGCTGATTTCTATACCTCTGAGTCCAGGTATTTGTCCTGGATTCTGTAGCGAGCCAAGACAGTGGGAGATTTTTTTCTGAAGCAAACAAATCTCCCTGTTTCATACTGATCCAACCTAATTCTAGCCACCCAGCCTACACATTATATATTTCCTATTTTGAGAAAAACATTCCTGGAACAGAGAGTGGGCAGTGGACTCATTTCTATTTTCCACTAAATTAAGACACCTTACAGATAAGGAAAGCCACATCTTCTGTGACAGAGAAGAGGGCAGAATATTTGCTGCACTGAAAAAAAAATTACAAACCAAGAACCAGAGGATAAGAGGAAAATGGCAGATTGACTTCTGGTTAAAGGACAGCTGTAAGCTATTACAAGCTCCCTCTGGTATCCCCCCTTATTCCTCGCTCCACCCACATCTGTAAAGAAATCATTTCCCAAAAGCCGAGCAAAATTCCAGTTTTGCAAGGGCTTCTAAACCTGGCTTCATATAATCAAGGCAAGACCCTCAAGTTATAATTAGCTTCCATTGACCCTTCTCCAAACATCTTTTAGCCTAGGGGCAACAAAAGCTGTCTGTCAGCATGACCAATTCACTGCTATTTTTATCCAGGGCTTAGTGGCCATTCTTGTGGCCACAATTGTGTACTGACCTGCTCTAGAGGGAGTACTGAGGGTCAGTAGATTTGTTCACACACAGATCAAGTTGATATACCATCTCTGGAGATTAGAATCCTCATTTGTGAGAGTAAATGGCAGCTTTTGGTTTTATTATTAGTGCAAGAGAGTGAGACTTTATTTTTAATAGTTATATTTAGCTGAGGGGATCAATGAATACATTTATGAAATGTATTTATAAAGTAAAGAGAGGAACATGGAGAAGGGAAGGGCCAAAAACTTATTAAATTTTGTGGAGTTTATAGGAGACTAAGATCTGAATTAGCACTAGTACAAAAAATTTACCTCTTTAATGAGCTTGAGCTCAGTCTCATAATTGAGAATTTTATTACCTCTTTAGAAATTCAACTGAGAAAAATGCAACTGAGATGGACAAAAACACTAAAACCAGAGTAACAGCCTTCTTGCTAATAGAATTAACTGATATTTATATTGTGTTTACAGGTGCCAGATGCTGTTAAGAGTCCAATCCTAGTATGAAGTGTTATCACTTTCAGAACACAAACTAGTCAGTGGGATTGAAGCCCAGCCATAGCATTAACTAGCTGTGTATCCCCAGAAATACATTTTTTTCTATGTGTTTGTGTGTGTATGTATTTGTTTTGTAAAATGAGTGCTAGAAATAGACCCCACCTCAGAGGTTGCGGTAAGGTTAAATGAGTTAGCACATGTAAAACATTAAGTGTAGAATCTGGCACAAGGAAAAAGCTTAAATAATTCTTGACTATTACTATTATCCTCTCACTAAAGATGAAAAGTAAGAGATTTAAAAGGTTAAATAACTTTCTCAAGGTCATACAATGAATAATGAACAGAGCTAGCATTTGAATTCAGGTGACCTATCTCTAAAGTCCACGTGCTAAACCTTAACACTTCCCAGACAAACACATTCCTCAGGATCCAGTGTGATTTGAACTCAGCCCATTCTGACACAGCAGGAGCAGTACAGCAATAAGATGAAGATGGGTTTCTTTTGGCCAAAAGCTTGTGGCAGACCATGAGTCTAAGAAGAGAGCAGTGTAGTAACTAATCAGTATAAAAGTGGACAAATCTGAAGGCAGTGCTAATTCCTTGGTGGGAGGGGTCAAGAGAGGAAAAACTGCTGGCTAAAACTAGACTTCTCTCATATGAAATTCAAGCATGCTTATGAAATAAAAAACATAACACTTATGAGATAATAACTTGAGGGCAAATGTTTCACCTAAAGCAAACAGAAATTACCTTTTGTGATAGAAGAGTTCACAAATTCCTAACTAATAAATGCATCTCATATTCACATTGTACCATACAGTTTAGCATAAGGTATCTCACTTCATCTCTGCCAAAACTCCATGAAACAAAAATTATAAGCTTTAATTCATGGATGAGAAAATAGAAAGGTTAAATGACAAAGCCACAAAATGGCAGAGCTAGAATCTGAATACATATTTACCTGGCTTATAAATCTAAGGCTCCAAAATCCAAGCTTTAGCCATGAATCTAACACAGCCTTGTTGCTTATTCTGTGATGCTCTCTTTACATACAAGAATTTAAAGTAAAAACTATTCTAATAAGGCCCTCTCCTGATACAGTGGTATTACCTTAGCATGGTTTGTCACACAAAGAGAAGGCTGAATAAATGTTATTTTCCTTCTAACTATACACTTGTAAAGAATTTTGGAATTTTAGAAGACTTATACTTTTCTTATATTAAGTAAAGCCAGGGAAGGCATTGTTGTTCCCACTTTACTGATGGAAATAATGAGACTTGTAAAGAGTAACTTGTTCCAATCTGATTTTTTTTTGTCTTTTGTCTTTTGTCTTTTTAAGGCCGCACTAGCGGCATATGGAGGTTCCCAGGCCAGGGGTCTAATCAGAGCTGCAGCCACCGGGCTACGCCACAGCCACAGCAACACCAGATCCAAGCCTCATCTGTGACCTACACCACAGTTCATGGCAGCGCCAGATCCTTAACCCACTGAGTGAGGCCAGGGATCGAACCCGAAACCTCGTGGTTCCTAGTCAGATTCATTTCCACTGCTCCACGACAGAAACTCCTCCAATCTGAAAGTTTTTAAGTGATGTCTTAGGCTTCTTCCAAGGGCTTCTCACTATACTTCATTTCTTCCCTTTGGCAACACTGTCCCAAGTGGATGATTAAAGGATCTAAAAATAAAATTGTTTCTACAAATGATTTATATCAGAAGGCAAATACTCAGATGTCTATATAGCCATACCAAAAACATTTCCACAGAAGACAGAGTTTTTGAACATGTGAGGCTCCTAAGATTGATCTATCTTCCAGTCAGATGTATCTAAAAATACTGACTGGTATCTCGGGTTCCTGTTCTCCTGGGTCAGCTGCAAACATCATGTGGTTTACAGACTCAAGACTGCTCATCCACAAAAAGTGCCTCCAAGCTGTTGGTGGCAGGCCCTGAGGCATAAAAGAGCAGCAGTTGTAGAACGTGTGGTAATTGACACAAAGCATTGTGTTTATTTCCTGACTCTGAGGAGATTGAAGCAAAAGCAAAAAGTAAGAGAAAAAATGAGACAGAGAAATATCAAACACAACCAGGTATCTGCCACACAGTACACAACAGCAAGCACCATAGCACTGAGCAAGATGTACTTACATAATCCTTAGCATTCAATTGAACACCCAAGATTCAAATAATTACTCACCTGATTTTGTTCTTCCCTCCCTACAGGATCAGGAGAGAGGAAGGACAAGCCAGCAGAAGTGGTGTGGGGGAGGGGGGATCTGAGTCTCTACACCTATTTATTTATGCAGGAAGAAGGAAAATAAATGTCTTTGCTACCATCCCTAGATGGAGTAGCATTGTGTGCCAGTCGGGAACTCCTGTCATATAATGGGCACTCAAGCAATGCTTGTTGGATGAGGAGCCTGGGGCTCTCAAAGTGATGGAGATGACATCAGTCCTGTCCTGGAGGGACTCACAATTGAAAATTTCTGACACTGGCCCAGACAAAAATGGACATGCTATCGGGATAATGCACTGAGAACTTCGAGCGATTGAATAAATACGCAGCTTGATTTTTTTCTTACATCACTTATTTTATAGTCACAGATTGTTCAATTCCAAATCATCATATGGGTAACCTGAGTTCACAGACTATTAAAATGAAGTCACACTACATTTTGGAAAATGATCTTCAGAAACATAAATATAAGCCATTTTTACTGGAGGTAAGTAGAATATTTTTAAAGAACCATTAGAAGGCATTTGTAAGTGAATCTTGCATAAGATTTTCTTTTCAATTCTTTTCAAAGGTAAGTAAGATCGACAGCTAAACTAGTTCCACTTGGACATAAATTTGATTATTCTAGCTAGCTCAGAGGAGATATAGTGATTCTAATGGATTCTTAAACAACCCTAAGTAGTTCTCCACACTTGGCTATGTCCACAGTCACAATGGAGTCAATCATGTGCATATGGAAAAGAAGTCAAGTTGGGGGTGAAAACCCAACAGTCAATGTCTGACAATTTTGCTTCCTGGCATTCTAAAGTCTGCCACACTAGCTGATGCTATGCCCTAATGTGCCTTTATGTCCCTTTATATTTAATAACTTGCTATAATTCTCTTTCTTCTCCTACAGTATGGTATGATACCTTTCAATGGACAATGGAAACCCACTGCACAATCACTTATGATTATTTTCTATTGTGTGAAACTCTTCTTGTGCAAGTTTTCTGGGATAGCTACACAGTGCCTATTCCCATCTCAGTGGAAAGCCCTAAACATACAGAGAAAAATGAGCTAGTAAATGCAGTCTGAAGAGGTCAGACAAAATATTTTGTTAAAGGTGGTCTCAGGAGTAATATGTCTTTGTGAGGCAGACGTGAACATTTCCGCTAAGAATCAATGGTGGACCCATTTGCACTACGCTAAGTGTTCAAAGTGTTTCTGTGCATTTATTCCCACCCTGTGCACTTTCCCCCATAAATAAATATCTGTCTGAGTTTCAAAATGCTTCTGTAGGCTGTGTTGTTATCCTTGCCTGAGAGTGGAACTGAAGAGACCAATGCATTGTTATCCATCCTCTCTGTACCTTGCATTCAGGCAAAGATTTTCCTGGTATGGCAGCTCTAACTGCACTTTGTTTCTCTGCTG
This sequence comes from Phacochoerus africanus, assembly GCF_016906955.1. Taxonomy (NCBI): domain Eukaryota; kingdom Metazoa; phylum Chordata; class Mammalia; order Artiodactyla; family Suidae; genus Phacochoerus; species Phacochoerus africanus. Next base: position 161,912,062 of record NC_062546.1, on the reverse strand, counting down.
TTAGCTCCACAGTCTGTATGCTGCCCTCAAGTCTTGCTCAGAACAAGCCACCCCATTTCTGCTGGCAAAACCTCCAGGCCATGTTTGCTGATTTTGCTTCCCAGCATTCCGAAGCTCTGCAGACCAGATGATGGGCCGGCAAGGGGCCCCTTCTGCCTGACTCCTTCACATCTGTCATCCTCTCAGCACAACCTTGGGATGGCTACCTTTATCTCTATTCCATACCAGTTCAAGCCAATGGAATAGTGTTAGAACAAACAATGCCTCAAAAGAGAGGGAGTATGGCAGAGTGGGAAGAGCATGGCCGACCTTTTTGAAATTCCCAGTTTGGCTGTTTACCTTTAAGCCTCAGTTATCTTTTATGTAAAAGACTACATAATAATGCCTACTTTTTTTATATAATTTTTTTAAAGTGTGATTATTTTTAAGCTTTTCTTTTTTTTCTTTTTTGTCTTTTTGCTATTTCTTGGGCCGCTCCCACGGCATATGCAGGTTCCTAGGCTAGGGGTCCAATCGGAGCTGTAGCCACTGGCCTACACCAGAGCCACAGCAATGCAGGATCCGAGCCGCATCTGCGACCTACACCACAGCTCACGGCGACACCGGATCGTTAACCCACTGAGCAAGGGCAGGGACCGAACCCGCAACCTCATGGTTCCTAGTCGGATTCGTTAACCACTGCGGGAACTCCAATAATGCCTACCTTAAGTAAGTGTTATAAAGATTGAAATAATACCTGGAAAGTGCCTGGCCCATATTGAGTGTACTATAGGATAGCTACTGTTATTCAATTCTGATAAAAACCAGCAAGTTCTAGAAGCATGTATCACATTACTTAGGAAGCTAGAGTAAAAAATATTCTGTAGACTCCAGATAATTTGGCAGGGAGCTTGAACTCAGGCCCACTCTGACCATCTGACATTCAAAAACAGGCTGGCCTTTTTTTACTGGCTTTGGGGATTTCTCCCTGTCTCTCAGTACATCCTTGGACAGTGTGATAGCTAGTAGCAGAATTCAGTGATAGATTTATGACAGTGTGTTGCTGATGGAAATCTTTGACTGGGGCAAGCTGGAATATGACCCCTTTCTCCTTCAAGTTTATCATCAATCAATGGTGCCCTGCCAATTCTATAAAGAGGATCTTAATCTCTTTTTGCCCTTACACATCAAGAAAAGATATATACAGCAACCAAGTTTCTGCCCAGTAAGTTTGCAAGGACTCCCCAGAACCTGGAACAAGAGCAGGCACCTAGTAGGAACTCAATTGGATGTAAGTAAGAATGAATGAAAGACTTCAAGGGATACTCTATGTCCTAGTCAAAGAATTTCCTATAGATCTGGAAGCACTAGTGTTGCCCACAGTTTCCTCTTTACATATTTATAAATTTGAACTTAATTCTGTAAGATAATGTTGGAACTCATCTAGCTCCATTTCACTCCATTGATAGCAGGTCACTATGGATACTTACATGAATGATTGCACCTGAGTAAATGTCAAGACACTCAAATTTCAAACTGAAAGGGGCCTTAGTGGTTTGCACTTATCTGTCTTTCCTGCACACCTACAGTATGCGCCATGTAGCAAAGCTCACATCCACTTTACCACTTCTCAGTCTAAAGACACATTGTGTTTCCCATGTGTCTTTAAGGAATCATTCTTGATCTCAGCCATAAAATTGGAAAGCTGCATAACTGATAAGATGATCCCGGAAGGCAGTTGAAACATGGGGTAGATTGAAACCGACAGTTAATTTGTAGCAGCAAAAAATAATGATATCATCATAAAACAAGTTTAAGATCAGACTGGGCTCAAACACTCTGTGCCCAAAGAATATATAGATGGGTACTGTCAAGCTTAAATAACAAAGCAAAACAAAACTGAGCCTCCAGCTTCACCAAGCTCAATAGGATTGCTTTTTGTGGTACATTACCACCATCTGCTGGCTGTAGCTGATAAAATGCCTAGCATTTTCCAAGTCCTGGAACATTCCATTCTCCACGGCCTGCTGTTAATTACTATGCACAAGGAAACATTTTTAACCTCACCATATCATTAAAATGATACAAATAAATCAGCCCCTCCTAGAACACCAAAAAAATGAAAGAGCCGAGAAGGCTAGATGGAAGGCCAGATATTGTGTAAGGCACCCTGGTCTGCATCCCTAAAAAGCTGCACTTGCTGGGTGCTTGCATCCCAGCTCATCCTCTTGATTCCCCAGCTCCCTCCTTACACACGTGCTCACTTTCAGACTTCCTCCTCTCCAGCTGTCTTCTCTACCAGGCATCCTACACAGCACTACAGTGATAGGCAAAGCAGCAGCTCTTAGCTAAAAACAGCCTCCTCCTGGAGATCTTAAAGGAAGAAAACCACTGACATTTGTCTTTCCCAAGGAAAGCAAAGCTCCAGCGTGATTCAACAAAGAAAAAGAGGATACCCCTGGCTCCCTACACTCTGAGAGCAATATTTTAGGAAGATTTCCACAAGGTTAAATACCTTGTGTTGTGCCTGTTTTGTTCTAATTTGGCAAGGTCAGGAATTCTTTGGAGGGAGAAAGGCTAGGGTCTTTATGCAAATAAAATCTAGCCACCTGTAACACCCTGCCCACTTTATCTAGACTCTGTGACTCCTATCCTGGACCTCTGACTTCTCAACCATTCTGAGGATGAAAGAAAGCTTTAGGAAATATTTCTTTCTTACCATGACTTTTTTTCTTTTCCTTACCTGAATTTTAAATGTTTATTCATTGGGCATGTAATGATTGCATAATAAAACACTTTCTAATAGTCCATCTATTTTAGAAAGCTTCTCCGTCAATCATATTTTTATAATTATAATGAGATAATGATTGCTCTCAAACTATCTAGTTCTTATTGAGCAATGGTGTAAATACATCACAAGATGTTTTCCCTGGAGAGATAACCACAGCCTAGTGAGGCAGCAACAAGTGATGCTCTCCAGCTCTGACATGCTCTCCAGCTCTGTGTGTGACCAAGCTAGCCTGGTTAGAAGGGCATAATGCCCCATACGCCAAACACACTGGGCTGGATTCATTTCCTCTTGAACAGTATCGTCCTTGCCTCCATCTAAACAGTCTGCTCACTCTTGCAAACATCCTGAGACATGAACTTTAGTTCACAGGCATCCTACATTTTCTTCTTGATGCTGCAGTTTCAGAAAGATACCACTTACATGTTCGGTGATTTCTATGTAAAAAGGAAAGCCCTATAAGCAGTGAAGCCTTGACTAAAATTTTCACTTATTTTCTTTTATACAAATGATCAATGAATATATTTTTTAATGTCCAATGTCATCAAAACAAATAACATCAAATTACCCTAAAATAAAATAACAATGGTTTTTTTCTTATCAAATAGCAAAGGCTTTTTAACAAATAATAATACCCACTGTGGTCAGGAGACAGGAAAAGTACTCTATGCACAACTGTCAGGAGAACAATTTGGTACAACTCTTCCAGAAGGTAATCTGATATTATTTAAAAAATCCTTTTTAAAAATTGTACATACCTGTAATTTATACATCCCAGCACTAGAAATTTATCCCTAAAGAATAATCATGGCTCATGAATACAATATGACATCACAGCCTTGTTTGTAATTTACATACAACATCACAACCTTGCTTACAATAAGGGAAGTTTATAGTATTCGGATATGATAGGCTGAATAATGGCCTCCCAAAGATGTCCACATCTTTATCCCCAGAACCTCTGAATACATTACCATATATGCAAAAAGGATTCTGCAGATATGATTCAATTAAGGATCTTGAGATTATCCTGAACTATCTGGATGGGCTCAATATAACCACAAAATTTTTTGTAAGAGGAAGGCAAATGTGCCAACAACATAGAAGCTGAAGGGACAATGGATGCAGGAGTTGGAGTAAGGTCTTTGAGGATGGAGAATGGGCCTGGGAGCCAAGAATGTGGTAGTCTCTAGAAGGTGGATAAGGCAAGGAAACAGACTTTCCCCTAGGAAAGGGACGAAGTCATACTAACACCACAGTTTTAGGCCTTCTGACCTTCAGACCTCTAAGACTAAAAAGTTGGTGCTGTTTTAAAGCACTAAATTGTGGTCATTTGTTGCAGCACCAATGAAAAACTAATATCCAGGATAACAGATAGTAGAGAATCTGGTCAATTTAGGGCTCCAAAAGCCTTATACTTGTGGATATGAGTTATGAAAGAAGGTTTTTTTTTTTTTTAAATCCAGTGTTTTTATTTTGATGATAATCTACAAAATGTTCATGTAAAGATATTCTGGACCATCTGGTAGACCAACTTATAACTAACAGCTATGCTATGATTTCAATGCCCAAGTTTGTGTTTGTGTTTATAGTCACATTAGTAGTGCCAAGTGAAGGCTAACTCCACAGAATACTCTAAGAACAGAATCGACATGGCTGTTTTGAGTAGAGTTGTGGGAGAACTGAGTTATCACTGGCAAACAGCTGTCAATGTCCCTGTGAGTAGCTGTCTTTGTATCTAACAAGAACTGGTTTAGTAATAAAATAATTTTTGCTTAAATTTTTGTTGATGTATTTTGAGGTACACCATTGGCTGACTGACCCATGAAAATAATAGATTGCTATTTTAAAATGAGTATATTATAAGGAAAAATAATAATGATGATATTTAAGCTAACTCAGATGTTGGTCCATCAAGCTCAAAATCAAGTGAACCATGCCAAGAAAGAAAATACAAAATATTTATCATCCTACTATTAAACATCAACTATCACCATAAATGACTGTTGGCATTTTAATTATATTGATTTTATATCTAAATTTAAATGTAAATTTGTGTTGATCTTATAGTTGTACACAAGTTAGGATTGTGAATAATTAATACCAATTTTATATTTATATATGGAGAGTAACTACATAATAAAAATAACATAAGTCAACCCAGGAGGAAGCATGAGAATTTATTTTTTCCCTTGAAAAGGATCCATATATTTGCTCAAGCCTGAGAAAGGTAGAGTTAATTAATGATAGTATGTCTTTCCAATGGAATGCTACTCAATCATAGGAAATGACTTTGGAGAATAACATTTGATGAAATAGGGAAAGGATCAAAACTTAAACTTTAAAAATAGTTGCAAACTGTAGAAGTAAGATTCCAACGTTTAAAAAGAAAGTAATTTCTATACATAGAATATAAGAAGGATACATATACAACTAAATGGCAATGCATTGCTGGGGAGAGAGGGGGTTTTATACTTTTTGGTATTTTTCAGAAATTTCTACAACAGGGAGTTCCCGTCATGGCACAGTGGTTAACGAATCCGACTAGGAACCATGAGGTTGCGGGTTTGATCCCTGGCCTTGCTCAGTGGGTGAAGGATCCGGCGTTGCCATGAGCTGTGGTGTGGGTCACAGACGCAGCTCAGATCCCAAGTTGCTGTGGCTCTGGCGTAGGCTGGCAGCTACAGCTCCGATTAGACCCCTAGCCTGGGAACCTCCATATGCCTCTGGTGTGGCCCTAGAAAAGGGATAAGGACAAAAAAAATAAAAAATAAGAAATTTCTACAACAAATACTACTTTCACAGTGAGAAAATGGACCAAGTAAATCTGGGGTTAAAACATTCTTCTCTTGGCCCTGGCTCCAGAGTATTTAGAAATTGAAATGACAGATTCACTTCTCAACCCCTAGAAGACAATTCTTCTGAACAAAATGTCTTAAGCTCCCCTAGAAGAAGAGCAGAGTGCCAATGAAAAAACAACGTATCTAGCATCGACCCCCCGCCCCCGAACAACTGTGAGAAGTATACATAGACACACATATACACATATATGTATATATAATCATTCTTCAGGAAACCTCTTTACTTAATGTTTAAATTATTTAAATCATTTTCCTAATGAGAGGTTTGGGAGTTTCCATTCACTGGGATGCCGCACATTCTCTTATTTCCATAAACTAATATTTTATATCTGTGAGATTTTGAAAAACTATATATCCCCTTTCATCTTTTTATTTTTTAATTTTTTAAATTATTATTTCCCCAATACAATTTTTTTCTACTGTACAGCATGGTGACCCAGTTACACATACATGTATACATTCTTTTTTCTCACATTATCAAGCTCCATTATAAGTGACCAGACATAGTTCCCAGTGCTACACAGCAGGATCTCATTGCTAATCCATTCCAAAGGCAACAGTCTGCATCTATTAACCCCAAGCTCCCAATCTACCCCACTCCCTCCCTCTCCCCCTTGGCAACCACAAGTCTATTCTCCAAGTCCATGATTTTCTTTCCTGTGGAAAGCTTCATTTGTGCCGTATAGTAGATTCCAGATATGTGATATCATATGGTTTTTGTCTTTCTCTTTCTAACTTCACTCAGTATGAGAGTCTCTAGTTCCATCCATATTGCTGCAAATGGCATTATTTCATTCTTTTTTTATGGCTGAGTAGTACTCCACTGTGCATATATACCACATCTTCCTAATACAATCATCTGTAGATGGACATTTGGGTTGTTTCCTTTCATAATTTTAAATTAACCTCTAAAACTTTTCCTATAAGGTTAAATTACTGCAGAGGACTTAACCAACACAGTTCACACTGATACATTTAAACATGCATTTGTCAAAACTACAGAGATGAAAAAAATTTTGTCTTTTTAGGGCTGCACCCACGGCATGTGGAGGTTCCCAGGCTAGGGGTCCAATCTGAGCTGTGACTGCCAGCCACAGCCATAGCCACAGCAATGCCAGATCCGAGACATGTCTGCAACCTACACCACAGCTCATGGCAAGACCGGATCCCCAACCCAATGAGCAAGGCCAGGGATCAAATCCACAACCCCATGGTTCCTAGTCGGATTCATTTCCACTGTGCCATGACAGGAACTCCAAAATTTTACTTTATTTATTATCTATAAATTCAAATTCATTGTGAGAGAGACCAAGATAGAAAGACATGAGTTTGTTGCTGGAATGATACAGAAATAAGGTGTAGCAGCAATACTTATCAAAGTTTTCTCTGTTTTGCTCTTATAGAAGCCTCCCTCAAAGTTAAACAATCTCAAATATCACGGCTACACACTACAGTTAAGATGAGAGATGGGTTAGACACATGGTTTTCTTATACAGGATAATGGAGAATGATTGTAAAAGGGCAGTGGGAAAGGATTCTTTCCAGCCACTCTCTCTGGGAGATTAGTTTTAGGAAAGAGTCCATATAGAAGGAAATGATTTCCTTAAAGGTATCCATGACTTTGTAGCTCCTGCAAACTCTGTGTACTTTCAGGTTTGTATGAACCCTTGCTTGAAAACTGCTGGTTTTCTTTTTTATTTTACTGAAGTACAGTTGATTTACAATGTTGTGTTAATTTCTGCTGTACAACAAAGTGATTCAGTTATACGTATACACATACCCATTCCCATACAGGTTATCACATAATACTGAGTAGATTTCCCTGTGCTCTACAGCAGGTTCCTATGGACCACCCATTTCATAGAAAAACTGCTGTTTTAAATATAAACAAGATAAACAAAAATTTTTCATCCAAGTAAAAATAGAAATGGATGTATTGTCAGAATACCAGCCTTAATAATAGAGCTTATAAACTAATAATTACAGTACAAAATACTCTGGAGAATGTACAGGATCACTTCTTTAAATTACTTTTGAAGTTTTGTTGCAGGTATGATGCACCTTTTGAAGGTAAACCGTGTTAACAAAAATCTCAAAATCATAGTCTCATTATTTAACATAAGAAAATGTCTCTGAATTATCTCCAAATTCTAGAGATTTTTTTTTTTTTTTTAAAGTCTCTTCTTCAAGACTTGGGAAATTCAGCTTTTGGGATGGAGATGTAAATTATTTAGTTACAATCCCAATTTGTCTTTCCCTAATCCTCCTGCTTGGATTTCCATCATATACATAAGGCCTTCTTTAGGCTGTAGTCTATAGGGTAGTGGTTACTGTGATTAAACTGAACTTAATCTACCAGTAAAATTTATTTTTTTTTTATTTTATTTTTTTATAAATTGTAACCTTTATTTTTTCTTTTGTCTTTTTGCCTTTTCTAGGGCAGCACCCTTGGCATATGGAGGTTCCCAGGCTAGGGGTTGAATCGGAGCTGTAGCCGCCAGCCTACACCACAGCTCACCGCAACGCCGGATCCTTAACACACTGAGCAAGGCCAGGGATCGAACCTACAACCTCATGGTTCCTAGTCGGATTCGCTAACCACTGCACCACGATGAGAACTCCCTGGTAAAATTTCTTAATGCATATTCTAGGTAGGCACTGTGCTAGACTGTAGGAAATATGTTATCAAATCCCTCCTTAATGCCTATGAAATAGAGAAAGTAACTAGATACAGGTAAAACAATAGTATATTGGTATTTCATAATAGTATCTTACTGCATTTGATCTTAGAATGTTATAACAAGCCATTTAGTAAATCTGTCTAATGTCAGCCTAACTTGAAAAAATGTACCTAATGCCTCTCCACACCACTTCCAACCCTCACTCATCCCCACTCCCCTCTACCCTCACCAATTTCTAGACCAGAAGTAGAGTGTTTCTCTCTGTACTTGCTGGAAATAACCGGCAGCCCAACTGGCATCAAGAGGATTCTCTATCTCTTTGTATCTATCTTCCTTGCCGACTCTGCCGATAATCTTAACAAGGTTGCCAACACTCTAATGACCTTCTTCCTCTGCAACCCCAGAAATTCTCATAAGCTGGCCTCTTTCTGGAATAAGCCTCTCCCACTCCCCCGATAAACTCTACTCACTCTTCAAATTCCAGCACAGTTGTGGGGCCTCCATTCTGTGTTCTTGCAGAGCCTTGAACTGCTGATCTCTGTTTGTAATATTATTTTTGTTTTTTCTATTATTTGATTAATGTCTGTCTCTCTCACTAGCCTTAAAAGTATATGAGGCAGAGTCTGTGAATATTTTGTCACCACTGTATCTCTATGGTGTCTGGAACTTAGAAGCTAAATAACTACTACCTGTTAACTATTACCCCAGACCTGGATCATCAAAGTATACTTAGAAGTGGGGTCTCCACTTCTGAGTGGGGTCTCCAGCCACACCCCTTGCCTTGCAAAGTCCAGGGAACCTGTGAGGTACGTAATGTTCCAAAGACTTTTTCAGACTCTTTCCTGGTTAATAGGAGCTAATGGGAGCAATGAGATAGAAACTGAGAAATGTGCTTCCCCATGGTCAGCACCTCAAACTGCACTCTCCCGGCCTTAAGACTCTTCAATGGTCCTTTCTCTGGGGCTTTTCCAATTGGGCCTGACTTTTCATCTGCGTGTTCACTCCTGAATCACCAGCACCTAACCAACCACCTGCCACCTACTGGATGCTCAACAGATATTTGGATATAAAGACTCCTGCAACTGTCCAGTAGCATAAACATTTGGCACCTATGCACCGTTTGAATTCTTTCCACATTAATCTCACTCTATTTTTGTTAATTCACCATTATTTTTTTGTCTCAACTCATTGATTTCCACACACAAACTGCCATTTCACTCTGAGAAGTTGGTAGCAACATAACTTAAGTTGATTTCCACACACAAACTGCCATTTCACTCTGAGAAGTTGGTAGCAACATAACTTAAGTTGACCTAAAGAATTTTCCTTTTCTCATAACACAAAAAAGCAAAGATGAAAAAAATTGTCCCACTCTTTTCTCAGCCAAATGTGCCTTTGAAAGATTTGATTTTTGAGCTCAGAATCCAACTCTCTAATTATCTAAATAATACCACAAGCACAAAATACCATATTTACATATGCAAAGTAAGAATGAGGAATTAGAATACTTAATTTATTCACACAATTGAATGCTGAAACAACTACAGATTCGGATACAATTTTTGTAAATTCCTTCTTCTAAATGGCCTTATAATAGCCTTCTTTACATAGTAGAATCATGAGTCCCCAATATCTTATCTCCAAACAACTGATATTTTAGGAACATAAGTTTTTAGGTAAATATTTGGAATATGTTGGTAAATTGATATTCCATAAGCAAGGTTCTTAATTTATAGGCCTCTCTTAAAAACGAGATCCTTGGTCTGCAAAGATTTTGTTTTAATACCTAGGTGAGGAACAGGGAAGGGGGCTACACTGATGGCATAATAGCTTTTTCTTCCTGGAGAGGCTCATTTAGGATGAATGTGATTATTTTGAAATCTATTACATTCTAAGCAAATGTCTCTAACCACAGAAAATAAAACAGAGGAATGTGGGCTGGCTCTTGAGCAACTGTTGCCATTTTATTCGGTATTTCTCCTATTACAATTGTCCTTCAGTATACAAAGAGGATTGGTTCTAGGAGCCACGTGCAGATATCAAAATGCACTGGTCCTCAAGTCCTGTATATAAAATAGCATAGTATCTGCATATAACCTACGCAGCACATCCTCCCATATACTTTTAAGCTATCTCTAGATTACTTATAATACCTAATACAATCCAAATGCTATGTAAATAATTGTATATACAATGTAAATGCTATGTAAATTCAAGTCATACTTTCTGGAACTTTCTGGAATCTTTTCTTCTGAATATTTTCAATCCATGGTTGACTGAATCTGTGGAAGCAGAACCCATGAATACAGAGGACAGACTATACTCCAAAAAGTTAAACTAAGTATCTATAATAGTTCCCCATCCTTCTTACAGTCCCATATAAAACTTAGCTCATTCAAAAAAAAAATTATTCTAATGAGGAGTTCCCGTCATGGCGCAGTGGAAACGAATCCCACTAGGAACCATGAGGTTGCGGGTTCGATTCCTGGCCTCACTCAGCAGGTTAAGGATCTGGCATTGCTGTGAGCTGTAGTGTAGGTCACAGACAAGACTTGGATCTGGCGTTGCTGTGGCTGTGGTGCAGGCCGGTGGCAACAGCTCAGATTAGACCCCTAGCCTGGGAACCTCCATATGCTGTGGGTATGGCCCTAAAAAGACAAAAAGACAAAAAAAAAATTTAATGAAATTATAACTTTCCTTCAGTCTTTTTAGGTCAACACTTAATGCTCTGCTTTTCTAATTTTATACCAGCTATAGCAGAGTCAAGGTGCAACTCCATTCTGGAATGACACAGTTTTCCACACAGCTGTCTACCTACTATCTAATTTGAGCAACATTCCTACAGTAAGTCTCCCATAAGGTCATCTCCCCAGCCCTTAAAAACTCCTAATCAACAATCAAGCATGCCCTGATTCACCTTCTCATAGCATGTTAAATGAAATTATCTATAAAATAAGTCAAATAGATGAAGTGATGGGAGTTCCCATTGTGACTCAGCAGATTAAGAATCCGACTATCAGGATGTGGGTTCAATCCCTGGCCCTGCTCAGTGGGTTAAGGATCTGGCATTGCTGTGAACTGTGATGAAGGTTGCAGACACAGCTCAGATCCCACGTTGCTGTGGCTGTGGCATAGGCCAGAGGTTGTAGCTCCAATTCAACCCCTAGCCTGGGAATTTCCATATACCGTGGATGCGGCTCCCCCCCAACCCCCAAAAAAGAGAAAGATGATAAAGTGACAGTTAAGAAATCTTTAATAAATGGAAAAATTAAATAATTAACATTATGCTTAAAACTTTGAGTTCATTTCTTTTACCCAGTTTCACTTTTTCCTGCATATCTAGGAATGAAGTCTTTATTTCATGAAGACAGGCTTAAGAGCTTAAAACCTCTCTTCTGCTAGTTAACTAGGGAACCCCAAAAATAGCTTATTGAAAGATTCCTCATTCTTCTCTTTTCCAAATGACTCCCAACATTTTATCTTGTTCAAGGATAACCTCTGAAAGTACAAAGTCAAAAGGTGATAGAGAGCTTGTTACATAGCATGCCCAGACAAAGGGAATATTCTGTATGGGCTAGGGTAGAGAGAGAGGAAGAAGGCACTGTTTACCTGGTCTGCACACTCCAGATAGAGGAATTCTGGCTACAAGTGTCAACTGTGTCAACTTTGCCAAGATACTTCACTATGACAATAGCTAGAGAGATTTGTTACTATAACCATTTAGGAAAATAATAATAGGATTTATTGGAAATCAAGGAGCCTCCCATGAAGACTAAGAATTACAGGTCGGTACCATGCAGCTGATTAAAAATAACATTAAAACAATATAGTTCATTCTAACATGTATTTTAGTTTCTCCCTTACAAAGAATTAGCAAAAATTTGAGCCATAGTACCAAAGGAAGCATCTCTTGTCCATTCTCAAAATACCTTTATAGTCTGAAAACTGTGATCACCCTCTGAGGTGCCATCCCCAGATGATCACCATTTTGTATAAATCCTAACTGTACAAAAAACTGTCACTCTAAATGTACTTGGAGATTGTTTTTCTTTAAGAAGCTCGGCTCAATTCTGTACTTTTCACCAGTTTTTTATGTTCAGGGTTAATGATGTCACTCTGCTATTTTCTGTACCTCAGTCTATAAGACTGTCACCCAGATCTTTGGAATGTGCCTCATTCTTCTTTTTGAGTTGTGTCACACTGGGCAACTGAGGAAGGTGGAAATGGAGGCTAGGAGGATTATTTACTCAGTTCTTTTGAGTGGGTTTGGTAAGAGCTGGAAATACAACCCCCCCACTGGTCAAAAATGTGAATTCTATAATCTTCCCCTGCCTTTCCTCATAACTTTTTGCTCTAAAAACGCTTCTACCTTTTGATGCAATAATTCTATTTTTGTGATTCTATCTTAGGTAAATATTGTAAAATACACAATAAGGTTTATGCCAAATTATATCATTTTAATAGAAAAACAAACATTCTAAATAGACAATACTAAAAGAATGACTAAGTAACCTGAGATGTCCATTACAAATTATGTTTGCAAAATTTTTTAATGTAGGTGTATTATGATATATTATAGGTTTTTAAAACCTATGTATGTGCACTGTATTCATTTTGTACAGCTGCTGTAAAAAAAAAAATTACAAGTTTGGTAGCTTAAACAATATATATGTGTGTGCGCGAGTGCACGTGTGCACACACGCATGCGCATGTGTATATCATTTCACAGTTTTAGAGGTCAGAAGTCTGAACTGCATCTCAGTGAGCTAAAGTCAAGATGTCTGCAGGCAGTTGGCATTGCTACCGGATATTCGAGGGGAAAATCTATTTCCTTGGTTTTTACAAATTCTAGAGGCCACCTGCACATTTCTTGGCATGCAGTCCTCTTCTCTAGCAAGCTGCTATCTTTCTGGCTTTCCCTTTTCTGTCTCCTTTTTCTACTTTTAAGGACTCTTGAAGTTAAACTGGGCCCACCTAAATAATCCAGGATTATCTACATATTTTAAGGTCAGCTGATTAGCAACCTTAATTTCATCTGCAGCTTTACTTCCCCTTTGCCATGTATCCTCATATATATATACATTAGGGAACCTAATCTGGGTTCCCTAGATTAGGATGTGGATATTTGGGGGGGACTATCATTCAGCCTATATACACTATGCAAGAGAAACAAACCAAACAACCAAACAAAATGAAAAATAAAAACCACAAAACAGCATAGAACTTCTAAATGAAAACATACCAACATATTTGCATTAATTTGTAGAGCTATGGGTTATTGTTTTCATTCTCCTTAACTTTCCATGATTTCCAAGTTTTACTATTTTCCATGATTTACTATTTTCTAGATATTAATCAAAATTCTTATTTTGATAATGAAAAAATAAGTCTTAGCCAAGAAAACCTTTTTTTAATCCCTGTGGCTACAGTAGCCTATAAAAGATAATAACCCTTTCATTTTCTTTACATGAATCTTCTCACTTGTACATAATCAGCTGTTAAAGGAAATGAAAGAATAATAAGTGCAAAGATTAGTATAATCTGTCCTAAAAATATATAGTAACACCAACCTCACTGACTGAGAGAGCTCAGAATTGCATGTCAATTTGTAGTTATTTGTCTTATCTCCCCAATTAAAAAGCAAACAATTTAAGAACAAGTATGAGTCATATTTTTTATTGCCAAATTGTTAGTGTGTTTAAAAGAGGGCATAATCACGACCCTTAAACAAATATAAAATGAACATGTCAAAGACCTTATTTAACTCAATAATTAATGAGGGAACCAATAAGATGTTACATCTTGTTTAGAGGAGAATTTGAAGTACCATACTTACATAATTAGATGAGGAATTCTGAAATAAATTTACAACTAGATAGATGCCAAACAGGTCTATTCACGGGGCTATAATCAATCCCATTCCACCAGACACAATTAATTTACATTCCCAGGGACAAGAATCATTTGCATTATTATTGGTTCTCTATGACTTAGAGAGTTATAAAATAGCTAAAAGACAATGAAAATCAGAGCTAACCCAGAAAGTCATGCTAGGTAAGACATTTGATATTCTTTTTTCTTTTCTTTTCCTTTTTTTATTTTTTTTGGCTCATGTCAGTATTTCATATCTTTTCCTGACAATATAATACCTCACATAGTACTGTTTGTAGCAGGCACTCAGTATAAATTTGGGGTCTAAATGTCTGATTGAAAGATCAACTCTGGCCTTTTTGCACTAATTGTATTTAGAATGCCAGTCCCCTATTATTCTTTTTCTTAGTTTGAAACCTCTAGTTATTTATCCTTTGTCTTAGATATGCTTAAGTTACAAGAGGAATGTTTCTGACATCTGGATTTAGCTGTACTTATTAAGGTGAAATTGTAGAAGAGTGAGTACATGATGCTGAAGTATAGTGCTAGTTGAGTACAATCTAACAAGAAGTGATCTCAGGCCTCATAAGACTAGAAGTGACAGATTCCCTTCACTATCTTGAGTGGGAACTTACATGGCCCTCAAAAAGAAAATACTCCAGGGATGGTCAAGTAGCTGTCAGCATTCTTGCCTGGGTTATACATCTGGATTTCAACAAGATTTACCTATGGTTTTCCATTAAGCTATATGTTCAAATAAGCTATATGTTTTTCAAAAAGTTTAAAGATTTTCATGAAAAATCTTCATTTTCAGAGGATTCATTCCTATAATCTCAACAGAGAATTGTAATAAAAGAGGAATTTTTCCTTTAGGAGCTAGGGAAATTAAACAGTTTAAGAACTCCCCCCTGAAATTTTCCAGATGTGTAAAGAGGTAGAAGTTAAGTGCAATTAGAATTCCACCTAAGGTCATCAAAATTTGAACACTAAAAGGAAATTGTGTAAATCTATAAAAGATTCCAGTTACTCACACTAACATTTAAAAAAAAAACAAACTATTGTTGGAATTCGACCTCTAGCCTGGGAACTTCCATATGCTGCAGGTGCAACCCTAAAAAAAAAAAAAAAAAAAAAAAAAAAATTACCGCTGTATTTTTTAAAAAGACGTATAGATAGATACAATGCAATCTTGTAACTTCCATCAGAGACAGTCAACTCTAGTATCCTTGGATGCACAGAGAAGCAGATCAAACCAAACAAGATGCCACACATCTTACCAATTAAAACCTTGAACAATTTAAAGTGCAGAATGATCTATCCACATTAAAACACACACACACACACACACACACACACACACACACACACACATGAGAAAAAAAAAAAAAACCTTGGCATTGCACATCTTGGCACCCATTCGGATAGCATCCACCACTAACAGTCACAGTAATTCTTCTCATTATAGTGTTTGCATGCACATAAATCAGACTCAGGTGAATTTACAATGTGCTGTGAACTGTCAGACTTGGAGCAGCCGGCAGATTGTCTTAAGTGATACAAGATTCACACCTTCGAGCTGCACATAACTCTTACAGCTACTGGACTACATTCCAGATGCACCCTCCTCAGTATTCTTCCATTTCCACACACTGATGAGTTTATGTGTGACATTTCAAACTTCTGATATTTTACTGTTGCCTGATTTTAATTCTAAGTGAATCCTGAAACTTAAAAAACCACATGCAGTCTTTTCAAAGGAGATCCGGATTTTTTTTTTAAAAAAAAAACACCAAAACACCCTTGGTACAGAGGCAGCATGTCTCCAAGTTCCCTTAGAATGCTGCCCATTTAATGCTTCAAGCTACAGTGTCTTTTGGCATTTGAGCTTTTTCTCTTCCTGCTAAGCCTACAGTTTCCAGGTGCACTTCAAACAGACTAAGAAAGATAGCCCCTTGACTGCATGCATTTCAGCCTACCCTTCACAAAGGATCTAAGCAGCTGCCACATTAAACAGGAAGCCCACAGGTCAAAATCCAAACTGAGAGGGAAAAGGTAACAAGGAGACATGAGCCAGGGGTAATTTATGATTGAGTTAATGAAATTCTAATTAGGCTTATAAAGCCCTGAAGTATTTCCTGCAATGGCTTGTCATGAAGCCTTTATTCACGGAAAGCCAAAGTGTGTTAGATGTGGGTCATGTAGCATATTGTCACATAGATTCATGTTTATATTCCTTCTTTTACCATCAAGCAAACTCTTAAAGACAGAAAGGTGATATGAAGCACTGGAGGAATAAAAAAAAGGCAGCAATCTGTTCAGACCCAATGTGATCCTTGCTCAGAGGACATCTGGGTAATTGTTCAATTTCTTCTGATTTACAAAGCAGACTGTTATCAGCCTAAATAATGTCTAATAAATGCACCAAAGAGCATTTCTGGCCTGCTGTCCAGGTTATTTTAAGAGTGGAATTGTCATTAGAATTAAGAACATCGCAAAATTAAAAATAGAATGTTATTAAAAGTAGGGACCCCTACTTAATTAAGCATGCCTATTCACAAGCATTGAGCGGTGCCCTCTATAGAGCAGAGGGAGAGACGAGGGCCACTTAGCAAGTTGCCTGTGTGACTGGGAATGAGGCTCCATTAATCCAAGTGTGCCTAGATCAGGCCTGCACCTGCAGTGGGAAGAGGTGTGGTGTTAATGGAGGTGGCCTGAGCAATCTATTTTGAAGTATTCTAGCTGGGAAATTCATCTCAAGAGAGAGGAATTGAAAGTTAAGTACCATGCTTATTAAAAAAAAATAAGACAAGAGTCAATGATAAGTCCATTTCAGTCTCACTTTCACACTTTTAGATTTAATTAGCTTATAAGGGAAAAATTATATTCAAAAGGCAACACCTTACAAAATCTTTGGGGGCCAACTTTCCCAATCATCTCACTCCAACTTGGACCTTGACTTGATTTACTTATACCTCATTCCTTGTATAATTATCCAGATGATGGATGCAGATCCATGAATGCATGACGATACGCCAACCTGTGAAAACTGAGCTTTGAGATCTTGAGCTTCATGTCCTTTGCCACTCTGGCCCACATTTCACTGCCCTCCTTTGATTCTCTCATTGGAAAAGATTTCCAGGGTTACTGACTCCCTCCTAATCCTTGACTCTTTGGTTAGGCAACTACGACATGAGCTAAACTTGGAAAAAAACACAACTTGGATAATGATATTTAATATTTATCTATCATGAAGCTATATGTATGAAACATAATCACTTCTAACAGACGGTTTCACTTCTTTTAAATATGCTTTGAAGAAGGCACTGTTATACTTCCATTTTACAGATGAGAAAACTGAGGGATAGAGAGAGTGATACTTTTTCAAGGCCATGTAGTAAGGCCTGAATTTAAACTAAGGTCTTTCTCACATTAAAAATCCCCTGGTCATGGAGTTCCCGTCGTGGCGCAGTGGTTAACGAATCCGACTAGGAACCATGAGGTTGCGGGTTCGGTCCCTGCCCTTGCTCAGTGGGTTAACGATCCGGCGTTGCCGTGAGCTGTGGTGTAGGTTGCAGACGCGGCTTGGATCCTGCGTTGCTGTGACTCTGGCGTAGGCCGGTGGCTACAGCTCCGATTCGACCCCTGGCCTGGGAACCTCCATATGCCGCGGGAGCGGCCCAAGAAATAGCAACAACAACAACAACAAAAAAGGCAAAAAAAAAATCCCCTGGTCTTAACCTCTTCACTGACACTCCGTGACGACATGTCTTCTCTCAATTTTCTATGAATTTGGGATGTCTATTTAACTATTGAACAATAGTAATTTTTATAAATCCTGCCCTGACAAAATAAGTATTGCCCAGAATCCCAATGTGCTTATTAATATATTTATAACAAGAATGATGACAAATGATGATAATGCAGACTTGCATAGAAAGGACAAATTGTTCTAAATTGCAGGCAGCATGATTGAACTGTCCTCACTTAATATAATGCTTTTCACTCCCTTTTAGTCATGCCCATTGTCCCCAACTGTTACCAACATCTGAAAGAGTATCTCCAGCTTAACAAACTCCAGGTTTCCCTGGAAGAAAACTTCCTATGAAGATGCATTACAGAAATCAAAGAAAATACATGGTCTTTTTTAGGTCCATGATTGGTCTAGTTTAAGCCATGTGGGCATATGTTCATCTGATATGTCGAAGTATTTTGAAAAGTAAAGGATAAGGCTGTAGCAAAAAATATATATAATATATAAAATATATTTTTAAAAATCATATATATGTATATGATTAATTATATACACATATATATGCTGGAGATAAGCAATTGTGAGTGACAAATTAATATCATTATTAACAATTTAATATTCAAAATTATATTGATGCTGTCAAAATAAGTAACCCAATTCAGGCTAAGAAATCTAGAGCATATTCAGGTTGGGATTTAATTTTTTTTTATTTTGCTTTTTAGTTCTTTTGTGGAATAGGGAGGACCATTGATTAATTATTAATAATGAAAAACAAAAGACAACAACATCAACAAAATTAAGAAATATATTATCCCTGAACTCTACCAACTACCTGACACACTACTGACATGACTGAGACATTACAAATGAAGGAACTCAGACTTGGACAGCTTAAGTAATTCCCCAAGGATACCGGGACAGAAGGAGTATGGTAAGGCCTTTAACCGTGTTCTCTCTTGCCTGCTAGCACTTCTCTCAGAAGAGATCATAATGCCCTCTCTTCATCTCTATATTTGCCTGGATAATTCTTACGGGTCTTTCGAGACTCAACTTAGATGTTATTTGCTATAGGCAGCAGTCCCTGAAACCCCAGGTCTAGATTAGAACACCTTCCCCCCCCCCCCCACTATACAGCAAGGGGATCAAGTTATCCTCACATGTATACATTTTTTTCCCCCACCCTTTGTTCTGTTGCAATATGAGTACCTGGACATAGTTCTCAATGCTACTCAGCAGGATCTCCTTGTAAATCTATTCTAAGTTGTGTCTGATAACCCCAAGCTCCCCATCCCTCCCACTCCCTAACTGGAATCTAATATCCAGCACAAATGAACATCTCCACAGAAAAGAAAATCATGGACTTGGAAAATAGACTTGTGGCTGCCTGATGGAAGAACACCTCTTATGTGTGTTCCCAAAGTACTGTAGGCATAACACCCTCCATCACACACTTTTCATGCTACAATATAGTTGCCTATTTTCTTGTAGAACTTCCCCTCCCATCCTGAACCACTGACTATAAGTATCTTAATTGCTAGGGACTTTGGTTTATTGAGGATTTATCCCTGGGGTCTACACAGTGCCTGCACACCAGAGGTACTCCAATGTTTAACGCAGAATTAAAAAATCAATGGGCAAATGAATGGATCTAGACTCCAAAGCCCACATACTCTGCTGCCACAAGTTCAGTGTCTTCTCAGTCTGAAACACACTGCCTATTAGATTAAGTGTGTGGTGGCAAAGGGCCCAACGGGAAGGCTGCATTCGGTAAGCATTCTCAGTAGTTAAATTCAGGTAGAGTACCCAAGGGTCTAAGCCAACTATATCAGAGAAGGGCATGAGCTTTCTCATATTTCAAATCAATTAAGACTTCGTCAATAACACAGCAGTTTAGTCCTAGTATTGAAAACACAATTATTTCCTCATTATTTAAATGGAGGGAAAAGATGAACTACATGTGGCTTACTTAGCAGTAGTACAACTACAACGCTATTTTATAAAATTCAGACTTAGTGGCCTTCAGACTAAAAGCTACTAAGACTAAACAAAGGAAAATAAGCTCTCCCTTTACTTTTTTAAAAATTCCAGGGCTCTGCAAGGCTATAAGTGAGAATAAAAAAGGAATAAAATCATGCTGTCTCTATGAGAAATGGTTAAAGCACTGTTTGAGAAGACTCTTGAGTAGTTAAAAGTGTGGGGAGGAAAACAAAGTAGAAGAGAATTACCCTTGATACTGAGAGGAGAAAGCGGGGAGGGGGCTAGGGAAAGAAGAGGAAAGAAAACTAAAAGGAGGAAGTTTTTTCTTCACTTCTCTCAGCTTCTCTCTCTCTCCACTACACACACGTGCACACACACACACACACACACACATATACACACACTCCCTTGGGAATATAAATACGTAAACCCAATTATTCCCTCCCTACGAATGCCTCCTGTGATAGGCAGAATAATGCCCCTGCTAAAGAGGCCCACATCTTAATCATTGGAACCTAATTACTTTCCATGGTCAAAGGGACTTTTCAGGTATGTGGATTTTCTGGATGGACCTAATGTAATTGCAAGGGTCCTTATAAGTGAAAGAGGGAGGCAGAAGAGTAACAATAAGAGAAATATTTGAAGATGCTATCTATACTTTGTGTCTTGAATGTGGAAGAAGGGTCCACAAACAAATGAACACAAGTGACATCTATAAGCTGGAAAAGGCCAGGAAACAGATTATTCCCTCACCAGCTCCTTGATTTTAGCCCAGCAAGATCCATTTCAGACTTCTGACCTCTAGCACTATAAAAAAATAAATGTGTGTAGTTTCAAGGCTCTAAGTTTGGGACAATTTTTACAGCAGTTATAAGAAACTAACACTTCTCCCAAACTTAATTCATGAACCTGAATCAGGCTGTTAGCATCTCCATGTCAGATTGCTACTAACAATCCCAATACAACATGTCCAAAACTCAACTTATCATCCTCTTCCCCACTCTGGCTCATCTCCCACACTATCCTTCATGGTCTTTTATCTAGCCTATCTTCTAGGTTGAGGCTAGATGCCTGTGACTCTTCTACTTCCTTTACCTTCCTCTACAATCCATTCCCATTCCTGTCAATCCCATTTGAAAAAAGGACGCCAAGTGACAAAGTTTTCTACTCTCATTGTCATGATCCTAAGATGCACTCTAATTCTTTCAAGAATTAAATTCTAAAGAGAATTTAATACAACTTGCATAGGGAAAGGAGTAATAAAAAAAGAAAAAGAGAAGAGAATTTGGGGAGGAGCCCTTGATGTCCTCCTTCTTATTAACATTTCTTGATTTAGTCATCTGGCAAGAAGGAAGGAATTTCCCAAGAGGCAATGAGTGTTCATCAAGTAAGCTGATGTAAGAATCTTCCAAATAAGCAAACATACAGGTTTTATGGCTAAAGAAAGCGAGGAGGACTTGTAGAGAAATGGAGTGAAACAAAATCCTTCCAAAGCAGTCCCAAAATGCTATTTTATTTCACCTTGCCTCAAGCTTTCATTTGGGACACAGCCGCTATTTTCACCAAACCCATACCCAGGATGTGACTATGGCATACACGAGGATTCTTCATCATCCTATAGCAGTCCAGAATCAGGTTCCTGGATTCCAGTCATTCCCTAAGGTAAAATTATCCAGGAGGTAAGAGTTAGTTCATGGGAGAGCCAGCTGACCTAGTTAAGATAATATTTCATCCTGTGAAAAGTTGGTAGAAGAATAAAATATGTCACCAAAAGTTCAGTTAGATATAGAAACTCTCTAAAAGGCCAAACTCAGAAACCAATAAAGGAGAACAGTTCACTTTCTATTGACAGCTTGTCACTTTCCAAGAGAAATGACTCTGCTTAGGCAGTTTCAGGACACCAGATACTGAGTCTGTCCTGACATGCCCTACGACTTTAAAGTTACTCAGTTCTGAGTTCTGGAAAACTGTACTTATAGAGATACAGTCCACTAAGATCTTTATAATATTTTATTTATGCAAGACATCCAGAATATATGGTTTCTCAAGACAAATGAAAACATCTGACCATGTCCCAAGAGTCAATTCCCAACAATGCAATAGGCATTTCCCAATCCTTGGAATCACTACCTGAAGTCATGTTATACTTATTGGATCCTGATGAACATCCATCCTACAGTCTCTCAAAGCACTAACTAATGATAGGCTACAGTTCTAGGCCCATGAGAAAAACTGGTGAGGATTCACCCACCAGTGCATCACTCATCCTAGACTGCACTCTAACTTGAGCCCACTTCTCTTGCCATTTTAGCCAATGGCAATCTTTACTTCCTGAAGCCAAGCAACATTTTGAACTTTGATATTCATGTAAATCGCACATCAGCTTTATAAATTTAACTTCTGCGAATGCATATAAATAAGTTTTTAAATAGTAAAATATCTACCTTTCCCTATTTCCCTCTCCATTTTTTTTTTTCTTGCTCTTTACAAGAAGAAATACAAAACAAAGAAATGGCGCAAACCATACTTGTTCATCTTTCGTCCAAAAGGCAGAGTTTAAATGAACACAAATTTAAGCAAATCAGCAATACCAATATCCAAAATTTCAGTGGTGTTATCCTCTCTAAATGGCTGCCCAAGAAGTGGTCCATCCGAGCCCTCTTTAAGATGAGGTGCTCTTCCTGGTTCTTCCAATAAACATCTTCAATACATACGGCACCAATGAAGAATACTGCTGACATTCTGTGTGTTATATCCATTCACACTTAAAAAACAGAATCCACACATTGTAGGAATTACAGGAAGAACTCTCTCCTTCTTGAAAGAAAACTGAACCAAATGAAAATATTTCACTAACTGAATCCCATTCTGGAGATAACGCTTTCTTGACAGTATACTTCTGATTGCTTCTATCTCTCAATCTCGATTTTAATTGTTAAGATTAAAGCCTTGGGAAAAATCAGAACAGCAGAAAGAATCATTTCAAAAACATAATGTTCACTTGCAGATGAAATGTGTGAAACTAGAGCAGTGAGTGAGTTTGCTAAGAAAGAGAAGATGTGCTGCAATCAGGCTGAGGCAGACAGAATACAGAAATCCCCAGGGACTCACATGGTTAACCTTCTGAGGAACTACATCCACACATCTGTAAACAGTTATGGTTAAAATGCTCAAGAGTTGTAAAAGTTGTACTCTTAGCTAAATATTCCACAAAAAAAACATGACTTTCAGGGCTCTCCTTTATAAATGGGTCACAGAAATTTGAGTAGAAATAACTTCAAGCTATACTATGTGTGCCTGATTCATTTTGTTCTTTTTTTTTTTTTTTTTGTCTTTTTGCTATTTCTTGGGCCGCTCCCTTGGCATATGGAGGTTCCCAGGCTAGGGGTCCAATCGGAGCTGTAGCCACCAGCCTACGCCAGAGCCACAGCAACGCGGGATCCGAGCCGCGTCTGCAACCTACACCACAGCTCACAGCAACGCGGGATCGCTAACCCACTGAGCAAGGGCAGGGACCGAACCCGCAACCTCATGGTTCCTAGTTGGATTCGTTAACCACTCTGCCACTATAGGAACTCCCCATTTTGTTCATTTTTTATAGAGACTTTATTTTTTGCTGTTGTTTTTGTTTGTTTTTGTTTTGTTTTGTTTTATCTAGGGCTGCTCCTGCAGCATACGGAGGTTCCCAGGCTAGGGGTCTAATCGGAGCTGTAGCCACCGGCCTACGCCAGAGCCACAGCAACGTAGGATCCGAGCCGCGTCTGCAACCTACACCACAGCTCACGGCAACACCGGATCCCTGAGCAAGGCCAGGGATGGAACCTGCAACCTCATGGTTCCTAGTCAGATTCGTTAACCACTGTGCCACGACGGGAACTCCCCCATTTTGTTCACTTTTGATGAGAAATGTTGTACTCCATTTTTCTTCCACGTTGGGGCACAGAATTTGTAAAAACAACTGCTGGTCTTCTTCGTCAATTCCTAATCATTCCCCTTTCCACATGGTTTTTGTCCTTTAGTCTATTAATATAGTTTTTCACATTGATTTTTTGATGTTAAAAAAAGTCATAATTTTTACACACTGTGGACATATATTATTCATTTTTAAATTAAGGTAATTTCAAGGTGGGTCTATTCTATGAACTTAGAGTAATATTCAAAACAGCCTTTAGACAACTGCCTTAATTAAAAAAAATAAGGCAGTGAAAGAAGAAATGTTTGATCTAGTCAGAGGTAGATTTTAAGAAAAACCTAAAGTGATTCTCTTGTATACCACAGAACTTGATATCACTGACAACTAGGTTTGCTTTCCTTACCCAGAATTGACACCTTAAAAAGAGGTGCTGCACTTGACAAATACTTTCAGCATAAGAGAACTGCAGCTTGTCTGTGATCACCTATAGGAACAGAGTCTATAACTCACATAAATTTATGCATGAAAAGTAAGGCAGCATCTTTCCAAATATAATCAAATACACAGAGAATGTCAACTGTTAAGCAAACACTTCATGGTGAGCTGGACTCTTCCCAGGAGTTCCCTCATTCTCCCAGAGTGCAGAAAGTAGGTATAATAGAAGGGCCTAGGTATATGTATGCTTGGAGGACACCAGGATAACATTTTCCAAAGTTTGCTTCAAGGAGCAAGAGTCCCTCTGAGATAGTATACGTGTTTCATAAAAATTCATTTCAGTAGTCATTGAAGCTTAGCAAGCTCTCACTTTACTATAAAACTTCACCTTTGCTATGCTAATGTGTGTTGGGACTCTCTAGAATGAATCATATTATACAGATTTCTCCAGACTTATTTGACCAAGCAATCTCTTCACTGAACATCTATTAGCATCTCATTGGGTCCCCAGTGCTTCAAGGTACACAGCTGGGAAAGTGCTGCATTTGTGTAATGTGACAAAGCCCATGGAGCAGTAGTTACAAAATGAGTGAAGAGATGGTCATTCTAAAGCAATCCCATTCCCTGTGATATCGCCATCTAAACCCAAGCAATAGCATCAAGTATTTCACTACACCAACTCAGACTCCTAGCAGGCATCCACAGTGGCAGGTTCAAACTAAGTGACAAACAACTGTATTCTCAAATGCCATTCAGGAGCATTTCTCAAAATCTCTTTGTGGTCTGTTCCACAAATTTTATGCAATTGTACATTTTTGGTGCCAGGACTATCTGGCTGTACATTTAATTTTCAGTTTTGTTTCAGAGCCTTGTCATTTCATCAATCAGAGCTATTCCATCTGCTGAAATGCTGACAAATCCAGCTGCTTTGTGACTTCTAATCAATTTCATTAATGTTTCCACGTTCTGTTTCAATTAGCAGCCTATTCTTTGGACTGTTTGATGACTTGATACTACCTACTGTCTGCAGATTAAACACCAAATTACAAATTGCTTTGTCCTTGACATTAAAAATCCTTCCTTCTTTACCAAATCATTCCTATTTAGCACATTTACCCTTCTTAAGTCAAATTACACTCTACCATGCTGTGAAGTAAGGGTTCACTTGTTATATAAGTAATGGATCCATACTGGGAAGTTCATCTTGACATTCACTTAATCCTTGTGCCCTTACTCAGTTGAATCTTCTTTCATCTAAGTCTTTTCATTATTGTAAATTTTTTCAGCACATTAAACACCTACTTGAAATGTTATCTGCCTATCCATAATCCTCATGCATTTTTTTAATTCATCAGACACAATACCTATATTGCCTTTTGTCTGCAATTCCTGACTTTGCAAACTGTTTAAGAGGACCAGTGGGGCAGAGTCATCCTTGTTACTGATTACACTACCATGTAAACTAAGCAATTGTGAAGTAGCCATTTGAATGCATTTCTTTAAGTTTACTGAATACCTCCTCTCTCCCTTCCTACACTTTCTTTATGTCATGAAAATCAGTCTGTGCTTACCTATTTTAATTACATAAAAATGAACAGATTTTTACTTTTGTAACAAAATAAGATAGACTTTTTACTGTCCTTTCCCATACTTCGTGTCTCCAACTGACAGTGTGGAGGTTTGGTAGCCTAAAGCAATACAGAAACAGTGCTGTGGGTCATATTTTTAACTTTAATGACAATCTGTAATTGCCTGCAGCCTGCCTTATTTCTGGCCCTGCTGATTTCTTGAGGACCTGTGATAACACAGCTCCAACTTGGCACTCTAATCTGGCTTGTGGACTCTTTTATGTGTTTTTTTTTTTTTTTCTATTTTTTAAGGGTTATCAGGTCTTGGAGTAAAGTAGTCAGAGTCTATAGCTCTACCTCCTTCTTCAGGGCATTCCAAGGAATTAGAATTTCCTTCCAGCCTGCAAGCTTTCATAACTGCCTGTTCCTGTGGCTGGGAGTGGGGAAGGTTTGAATAGCAGCAGCTCTGCTTCAAATTGAAGCACCTGTTACAAGCCTTGAAATCCCCTTTAGCTTTAATCTTTTTTAGACATTTGAAATTTTCAAAATACCACTTGTCAGTATAAGTTCCCTTTTCCTCCAGTATAACTGGATCACATTTATATCGTATTTAAGAGACATTGCTGTTAGTTCATTTACAGTGAATATACATGTGTCCATTTATTCAATAAAAATGCATCGAATACCAATTATGTGTTAAGCACTGTCTTAAAAGGTACTAGAATCCAACAAGAAACAAAGTAGCATTGTCACTGTCTTTCTGAAGGGCTTACCATTTGTGGGGACATACTATGGTTAACAAGATAGACGTGATTGCTGTGGTGAGGAGTGGGGGAGTTACAATATTACCATTAAACAAAGAATAATAATAAAATGAGAGGCAGCATAGCATGGTGTTAAAGAGGATGGATGCAGGAGCCAGACAGTATGGTTCAAATCCTGCTCCATCACTGACTAGATATGTCCATGGGCAAGTTACTTAATCTCGCTGTGCCTCATTTGTCTCATCCATAAGTGGCAGCAGTAATAGTTGTATCTCCAAGTCTTACTATGAAGATCAAATAAATTAATCACTTAAAACAACGTCTGGCACACAAAAAGTACTACAGAACTATTCAGAAAATTAAATATAAATAACACATTGTAGGGCAGCACTGTGATGTGGCAAGTAGTACCTACTGCTTGGTGAGATGACTGCAGGTGTGTTAAGCTAGTTCAGGAGAAGTCACAGAACACTTAGAAGAAGCTGAGATCTGAAGAAGGAGTAGGACTAACCACAGAAAAGGTTAACAGAAAGGAACTAGAGTGGTATCTTTATAGAAAGAACCTAAATAAGTCAATTAAAGGAGTTTTCTGGTGGCACAGTAGGTTAAGGATCCAGCATTGTCACTGCAGCGGCTCAGGTCACTGCTGTGGTGTGGGCTTGATTCCTAGCCCGGGATCTTCCACATGTGGCTGGCATGACCAAAAAAAAAAAAAAAAAATTCAATTAAAGACAACTAAAAAGGAGTTCCCATTGTGGCGCAGTGGTTATCCGACTAGGAACCATGAGGTTGCGGGTTCAGTCCCTGGCCTTGCTCAGTGGGTTAAGGATCTGGCGTTGCCATGAGCTGTGGTGTAGGTTGCAGACACGGCTCGGATCCCATATTGCTATGGCTCTGGCGTAGGCTGGCGGCTACAGCCCCGATTAGACCCCTACCCTGGGAACCTCCATATGCCGCAGGAGCGGCCCAAGAAATGGAAAAAAGACAAAAAAAAAAAGACAACTAAAAATATTAAGGTTAACAGTTTAATAACCAATCTGAACTTTGACTTCCAGAAAGCCAGAAATCAAGAAGGTTACATTATACACAAATGGCTTGAAGACTTAAATGTAAGACAAGTCACCATCAAACTCCTAGAAGAGAACATAGGCAAAACATTCTCTGACATCAACATTACAAATGTTTTCTTAGGTCAGTCACCCAAGGCAACAGAAATAAAAGCAAAAATAAACCAAAGGGATCTAATCAAACTGACAAACTTTTGCAGGGAAAAGGAAACCATTAAAAAAAGACCAAAAAGATAACCTACAGAATGGGAGAAAAGAGTTTCAAGCGATGCAAATGACAAGGGCTTAATCTCTAAAATATACAAACAACTCATACAACTCAACAGCAAAAAAAAAAAAAACCAACAAACCAATTGAAAAAATGGGCAAAAGACTTCAATAGACATTTCTCCAAAGAAGATATACAGATGGCCAACAAGCACATGAAAAGATGCTATACATCACTGATTATTGGAGAAATGCAAATCAAAACTATTATGAGATAGCAACTCACACCAGTCAGAATGACCATCATTAATAAGTCCACAAATAACAAATGCTGGAGAGGGTGTGGAGAAAATACAACCCTCCTACGCTGTTGGTGGGGATGTAAATTGGTACAACCACTATGGAAAACAGTATGGAGGTACCTTAGAAAACTGTATATAGAACTACCATATGACCCAGCAATCCTCCTCAATCCCCCTTTTGGGCATACATCTGGACAAAACTCCCCTTGAAAAAGATACATGCACCAGTATGTTCACTGCAACACTATTCACTACAGCCTAGACATGGAAACAACCTAAATGTCCACTGACAAATGAATGGATTAAGAAGATGTGGTATATATACACAATGGAATACCACTCAGCCATAAAAAGAACAAGATAATGACATTTGCAGCAACATGGATGGAACTAGAGGCTCTCATACTAAGTGAAGTAAGTCAGAAATAGGAAGACAAATACCACATGATATGACATATCTGGAATCTAATATACGGCACAAATGAACCTTTCCACAGAAAAGATACTCGTGGACTTGGAGAACAGACTTGTGGTTGCCAAGGGGAAGTGGGAGGGAGTGAGATGGACTGAGAATCTGAGGTTAATGGATGCAAACTATTGCTTTGGAATGGATAAGCAATGAGATCCTGGTGTATAGCACTGAGAACTATATTTAGTCATTTATGATGGAGCGTGATGGAGGATAATGTGAGAAAAAGAATGTATTATGTATGTGTGACTCGGTCACTTTGCTGTACAGCAGAAAACTGACAGAACACTGTAAACCAACTATAATGGAAAAAATAAAAATCATTTTTAAAAAAACTGCCACCTACCAAAGAGGTTATATAACAATGATAATGTAGAAAATTATAAACATGAATAAAACAGAATATCCTAAAATATTAAAATTCAGAAGATTCCTTAGATATTTGGAAAAGTAAATATACCACTAATAAAAAGAAGTGCTGCCAATTCTCTGTAAATTTTTGAAGTTAATTTTCCAATGAAGTGACACAGATTCAACATGAAGTGGCTTCTTGGAAAAGTCTGGGATATTCTGGAGATATAGCCCTACTTCTAAAGCTGGTGCCACCTTCCCTACTACTGCAAAAACAAAAAAAAACAAAAACACCTCTGGGCTAGTTACAGCAAGGGTTCCTTCAGTCAGTAACTCTTTTTATCAAATTAGCAGGTTCCAGGAACTCAATACAACTTTGTGGTTTACTCAAGCCAAACTCCCTTTATGAAGGTGAAGGTCAGTGGCTTAATGTTGCCCTTCTAATCAATGACCTAAAACAGACTTCATATTCTATCCCAGGGCATTACTGTATTTCCATCAGATAGAATCATATGAAATTGCCATTTTTATAACTCAAGAACGACTGAATACCAGAAGTTTTGTATGATTAAACCTAATGTATGTTATGGGAAATTTTCAGTTTGTTCTGATGCTTTTTGCTGAAAGATAAAACCACAGGACTGCAAGTGGTTTCTCAACCTCTCAATGAACAGAACTTACCACTGCATAGTGCAAGTTTCTTTATGTACATGCTCTAGGCATTGGGAAATTTATTATCTCCTTACAGAGAGCCAAGATGTGCCTTTTTATAAATTCAACCCATTTGAACTAGTTCTCTCTGAAGCTACCCAAAGTAAGTCATCTCCCCCTCCCACCAAAGTCCTGGACATCGCACACATTCTCCAGTCTTTCTGATTAGGACAGTTGCCATACTTTATCCATGAAACAGCACTCTAGATACTGTATTTCGACTTTTGAGACCCAACCTACACAGAGACAGTGTACATAGCTTCCTCTAACCCCAGCCCAGAGATACTACACCCAGAGGTACATGTTTATCAAAAAAAGACTTGGGATTTCCCATGGTGGTGCAATGGAAACAAATCCAACTAGGAACCACGAGGTTGTGGAATCAATCCCTGGCCTCACTCAATAGGTTAAGGATCCGGCGTTGCTGTGAGCTGTGGTATAGTTGCAGTCGTGGCTCAGATCCCTTGTTGCTGTGGCGTAGGCTGGCAGCTACAGCTCCAATTCAACCCCTAACCTGGAAACCTCCATAAGCCGCAGGTGAGGCCCTAAAAACAAAAACAAAAACAAAAAGACACTTGGTGTTATTTTAGGAAAAGACATTATGGTTTTAGTGCCATAATTCTATGATGATATCATTTTGAGTCTATGTCACCATTTCACTCATACATAGTGGTTTGAGAGGAGTAGTCAATGTAACTGCGGGGTATGCTTTTGGCTGCAAACGACAGAAAAATGATAGACTGTGGCTTGAAAATAAAGATTTTATTTTTTTCACACAAGACCATGGAATTAGGTGTTTCAGGGTTTTATAATGTCAGAATGTGGAAGGCATCCTTGAAATTCTCTTGGTTCCCTTTAATTGCAACAGGATGGCTGCAGTAGCTCTAACAACTTTGACCTTACATGACAGCATCCAAAGCAGAAAGTGAAGAGATAGAGGAAGGGAGAGAAAAAAATAATGCCTTTTTTTTCCTGGATGGTTTCTCATTAGAAAGGACAAAGTTTCCCAGTTGTCCTTACAGCTTATTGACCAAAATGGATCACATGCCTATACCTTCTTAAAGTGTATTCCTCAGACCAGCAGCAGCAATGCCACCTGCAAACTCATTAAAAATATGAATTCTAGGTCCTATCCCAGACTACTGAATCAAAAACTCCAGAGTTAGGGCCCAGACTTCTGGGTTGTAACAAGTTCTCCAGGTGATTCTGATTCATGCTAAGGCTTAAGATCCACTGCCCCAATCAGTGACAAAGGAAAACCAGATCATTTACCAATCATTATTCATCCACTGTTCTATAGGGGGACAGGGGGCTTGTATTAAAATTGAGTTTCTGAGGGCAGAAAGGGAAGAGAGGAAAGCAGAGGTGAGGAGTGGAAATGGGAAAAAAAAAGAGGAGGAAGAGGAAAAGTAGGAGCAAGGGGGCCCCAATCACCCTAGAAGTAGATCTCAACTTGGACTGAGTTTATTTCTTGAGAAGTATCTAAAATTATTGACTTTTGCTGTTTAAAGGGAACCAATACAATAAAAAGCTGGAAGAAATAAGTTTTCTAATGAAAAACAGACTTGATTATTCTACTTCAAATGTACTTTAGAGTGTGATAAGTACTATACCATGCACATTTGCCAATAAATGATACATGCTGCAAAAATCAGTAGTTAATTAGAACTTCAGTAAAGTGCCAGATTTCATAGGGAGTGTGAGATGGGGTAAAGAATGTCGTTTAACAAAATGCAATTTAGTGGGTTTGCATTTCTTCCTACTTTTGAAGAATTTATTTTATATCTTCGAAACAGTATTAGAGAATGTGCACCGATTACTTTCTAAAGCCTTGATGCCCATATTGTAGCCACTAGGAACATGTGGCTATTGAGCATATGACCTGTGACTAGTGCTAACTGAGCTGTGCTATAAGTATGAAATAGACACTGGGTTTCAAAGACTCGGCACAAAAATAAGAATGTAAAATATACCACTAAACATTTTCATATTGATAACATTGAAATGATATCATTGTGATATACTGGGCTAAAAAATATTAAAATTATTTTCTCCTTTTTTCTTTTTCCTTTTTTGTGCTGCTACTACATTTAAAATTACATGTGGGGAGTTCCCATTGTGGCTCAGTGGAAACGAATATGATCAGTATCCATTAGGACACAGGTTCGAATCCTGGCCTTGCTCAGTGGGTTAAGGACCTGGTGTTGCCGTGAGCTGTGGTATAGGACTCAGACATGGCTGGGATCCCTTGTGGCTGTGGCTGTGATGTAGGCCAACAGTTACAGTTCTACCCCTAGCCTGGGAACCTCCATAGCTGCAAGTGGGACCCTAAAAAGACAGAAATAAAATAAAATAAAATAAAATTACATGTGGTTTTCATTATATTTCTATTAAATAACGCTGATAGTTTATATATTTGATGTAGCAAATCTACTTCAATTGGACATGAGAACTTTGAAAAATACCAATGAAGTAAAAAAGAAACAGGTAAGATTTATGGTTGCAGGAGTTCCCATCGTGGCACAGTGATTAACGAAACCGACTAGTAACCATGAGGTTGCGGGTTCAATCCCTGGCCTTGCTCAGTGGGCTGAGGATCCGGCGTTGCCATGAGCCATGGTGTAGGTCGCAGACGCAGCTTGGATCTGGCATTGCTGTGGCAGTAGCGTAGGCCAGCAGCTGCAGCTTCGATTAGACCCCTAGCCTAGGAACCTCCATATGCCATGGGTGCGACCCTAGAAAAGACCAAAAAAAAAAAAGAAAGATTTGTGGTTGCAAATGACATAGGATTTGAGAGAGTCTTGTGGGAAAATAATCCCATCCATAAGTTCTTTATTACCTCCAAGAATCAATGTCTTCAAATTAACCATTCTTCCCAAAGGTTATAATATTTAAGTATACTCTTACAATGTAAGAGCTTATAATGTAAGTATTCTCTTGATGGGACTAACATAAATATACCTAACATGGGGACTGGAAAATACTTTCCAAGATCTCCAATTTCCATTTCTTCCCTTTCCTAAAAAAAAATCTTTTGCTCAAGATCAAGTGCAGTCAAGATGTTAACCCAGTTCCAGGTTCTCAGGTTTTTGTGGGTTTTTTTGTTTTTGTTTTTTTTTGTTTTTTTGCTTTTTCGGGCCACAACTGTGGCACATGGAAGTTCCCTGGGTAGGGGTCTAACTGGAGCTGTAGTGGCTGGCCACAGCCACAGCCAGAGCCACACAGAATCCGAGCCGTGTCTTCGACCTACACCACAGCTCACGACAATGCCAGATCCTTAACCCACTGAGCAAGGCCAGGGATCAAACCTGCAACCTCATGGTTCCTAGTCAGATTCGTTTTCACTGAGCCACAATGGGAACTCCTCACTTTTCTTTCTGTAATAGTACTCCAACCACTTTAAAATAAGTAAATAGCATACAAATATTACAGTGGAACATTTCTTAGTGTGGCATTGGGGGGATATCTAATAGTGGGTCCATTTGGTGTTGGTGCTAAGAAAGTAAATAGTTTAAGAAACAGATATGAAATTCTTTTGCAAGTTACTCAGTTTTTGTTTTTGGTTTTTTTTTTTTTTGCTTCCTAACAAAATTGAAGGAATAATCAAATCTAGTTTTTCACTGATATTTTTAAATGCTTTTAAGGAGAAATTACTAGGTAAACATCTTTTTTTCTGCACACAATTCAGAAGAAGTCTTAAAATAATGAGTAACAGCATGATAACATTGTTCTTTCCAAGGCCAATCTATTTACATGAATGATGTTTGTCAGCATTTGCAACTACAAAAATGAAAAAGGGGGTATTACTGATGCTGAACCCTGTTTCATTTTACCACTAGGTATTATGCATTAAAGAATACCAACTTATTTTTTAAAGCCCCATACATCTCATTAAAAATTCATTTCCAACAAAACTATACTTTTCAAGTTTCACAGTTATCAAAATTTGTCATATATTTATGTCAAGTCCATGCTAATAGTATTTCTAATGGTAATGCAGCTGAGAAAGGGAATAATTTTAACTTGGAGCTTTATGGAAAAAGTTTTAATGGTAAATTTCTATTGGTAAACATATTTTTGTTACAGAGAAAAATGATGAAATAATCAATAAACCAAAAGTTCTGTGAGAGAAACTGAATAGAAGTAGGAGTTCGAGGAGGAAAAGGAATAATGTAAAATGTCCAAGAGTTAAAAGAAGGCTTATTCATCTATTTCTTAAATGGGTAACGGTAGACAGGTATCCAATCCCCTAGTCTCTGGTTTCACAGACTCATGTGATTATTTATTTGCTTTATTTTAAAATATCGACATTTGTAATACGTAGAAGAGTACATTATTGAAGCTACTTAAACTTATGCCGAAATATTTTATATGGCAACCTAAAAATGTGAAGTGATACAGAATTTTTCAAAATGTCAAGTGTATGATGTGAGGGGGAAAGTATGTAGACCAGTTGGTTCTCAACTCTGCTTGAATCGAAGCCATAAATGCCCAGAACCCATCCAGAAAAAATGAAGTCAGAACTCTAGGAGTATCTTCCCTACCCCACTCACCCTCATGATACTCACATGAGCCAGAGTTGAGAACCACTGCCATAGGGTGAATTAGCTTTTTCTCTTACATTCCTCTCTTACAGGTCTGGGAAAACAGATAGGAGCAGATGCAGGACAAGAAAAGGAAGGAACTGAAAAGAGAAAGAAGCAGGAAACAAAGGACATTAAAAGCCATTCCACTGCAATTTTGCCAAAGGATAGGCTGCCTCTAATCAATACTGATTTAGTTATTACTAGTGACTCTTGGAAAGCACATTTGTTCTTTTAAATTTCTGTATTATTTTAGGAGTTCCTGTTGTGGCTTAGCAGTAACAAACCGACTAGTATCCATGAGGAGGTGGGTTCAATCCCTGGCCTCGCTCAGTGTGTTAAGGATCCAGCATTGCTATGAGCTGTGGTGTAGGTCACAGATGTGGCTGGGATCTGACATTGCTATGGCTGTGGCATGGGCCAGCATCTGTAGCGCCGATTCAACCCCTAGCCTGGGAACTTCCATATGCCGTGAGTTTTTAAAAAATAAAATAAGTAAATTTTTGTGTTATTTTAATCTTTTATAAAGCAAATGTTCAATTAGCATCATTTGGAATGAATTAATTTTTGCCGCTCTCTGATAATAGGACATCTCTCATCTAATGAATATTGATTCTTACCAGTTTTATGCCAATTCCTCCTCCACAGTCTACTCAATATTCAGTCCAAGAAAGAGTGGCCACATCCTTGTTTTGGGTTGCAAACACCAAGGACTCAAGAATACTCTTTTCTCTCTGGTAGACGATGCCTGCTACTTTGCTACTGCATATTTCACTTTAGAAGTCCTTCATGATGCTCCTGATACATCCATCCTTTAAAAAAAAAAAAAAAAACTACCTTGTAAGTGATAAATTGCATATTTCCTTCTTTCTGACATCACTGGATTTTGACACTCCACAGGTAATGGGTATTGTTGTTTTGATGCCTCAGCTGTTGACATCTGTGGCAATTCTTTTAACTAGTAGCTTACCTGTGGGTACTGAATAATTCTACCCAACTTTCAAAGGCTGTCAGAAGGTGCTTTCTTGAAATTTTATCATTTCATGAACAAACATGAAAACCTTGGTAAATTCATGGGTTTCTTTACATTTATTGTTTTGGAAGCCATTCTCAATTTGACAAGTGATGGCATACATTTGCTATGAATGTTTTCTTTCAGTTCATATAAACATGATGCTGAAGACAGCAGCCAAAATATTGCCCCACTAGAAAAAAACAATTTATTGTGAAGAACATTTTATTGATTTCATACAAACTTTTTCAAGTCAATAAAATAGGATGTTCCAAAAGTAGACAGCATATTCCTCATCATCACAATCTTCAACTAGGCAAATGCTTTCAAGAAACAACTGAATCTAGCTGCATGAACCTGTCATATTGAAGACACCTCCGAATCATTAAGCAAAATCTCTGAGGCATAACTGACACTTTTATCCCTTATCTGACAAATTTGACAGGAACCACCGTGTTCACTAACCCCTAATCCTTTCTCGGGAGCCCCTCATATTTTATGTGAATGGCTCCTG
This sequence comes from Phacochoerus africanus, assembly GCF_016906955.1. Taxonomy (NCBI): domain Eukaryota; kingdom Metazoa; phylum Chordata; class Mammalia; order Artiodactyla; family Suidae; genus Phacochoerus; species Phacochoerus africanus. The sequence continues at coordinate 161,876,258 of NC_062546.1, read as the reverse complement.
CATTCAAGGTTCCTCGAAAGTTTTCATCAGCTGCAATAATTTAGGGATATTATTCAGCTGTTGGCTCCATCCAGCTTTTGTTTCTGAAGGCTAACATTTCATGCTGAACTTCACCAACGAGAGCGAAATAAGAGAACAGAGGCAGCCCACTGAATCATGTAGAAGGGTTGAAAGGTTTTTAAGTAACTTGAGTTTGACAGGTAACTATAACTCCAGGCCCTCACTTTCATTTTGTGCATTCTCTACATCAAAATATTGCCAAATCTGAGTTTATTTCTCTGTTCCACTCTTACGGCTTCTACCCCTTGGTCAGGGTTCTGCCCCCCTCACCTATATTTTTGTGACAACTGCTGACAGGTCTTCTCGCCTTGGGTTTTTCCTCTCTCTAATTTGTTCTCTTTCAGACCATTGTTTATGTTACCTTCAGAAAGCACAGCTTTGATCATATGATTTCCTTTCTCAAAAAGTTTCAAAGACTCCTCACCGCACATAGAACCAAACCTGAACTTCCTCACTCAGCTTTTAAAACCATACATAGCTGAGTCCCATGATTACCAGATTCAGCGTTCATAAAGGGCCTCAATTACCAGGCATTCATGTAAATACTGAGGTTACAGAAAGTAGCAAGAATATTAAGCATTTATTTGTCTTCAGAGAAAAAAAAAATATGGTTCTCTTTAGAAGTTCTCATCAACCTGGGAGGCAGACACACAAGTAAATCCTGAAGAAGGGGCTAGTTCTATTCTACTTTCAATTGCCCCATGCATGCCACCTTTTATCCCAAACACAGTCTTGGCAGAAATCCTCTCCTCCAACCATTCAGGACAATCCACAATCCTACAGGTTCACAACACTCTGCTACCTCTGCATTGTTGCTCGGCTGGTCTTCTTCTTTTAGAAGTTTTCTTCCTCCACATCCTTCCCCAAGGAATATTTGGTAATATGCAAATGCTTTATAATAGAACCTAAACAAAGTGGTACCTGATGTACTGCCTCTTTTTTTTTTTTTTTTTAATTTGCTGGCATTGTTTTCCATATGATATGAAGATTTATTTTCAAACGCTCATGGAAGTTTTCATGGCTTCTCTAACCAGACTGCAAGGCAATTCCTTCAGTTAGCACCATACAGTGGGGAAAGAAAGACAATACCCCTTTTCTCTAATGTGCTCTGCAACTGCAGATTTCCTTGGCTATGCCTTTCTCTGATAATCCTTGATCCAAAATCCAAATGGCAATGCTGTAACAATGGTAGACACTGAGCCACAAAGCAGCCACAATTCTAAAAATTGGCAAAAACAAAAAAAGAAAAAAACAGAAAAAACAAAACCTCATTAAATGTTTGCTAATTAAACAGACTGGGTAAACTCCAGTTTCATGAACTGTTACCATCTTCTGCTTTGGATAGAGGTACTCCTGGGCTCCATAACAGATTTTTTGTTTTGTGTTGTTTTGTTTTTGATTTTGTTACTTGTCTTTTTGCCTTTTCTAGGGTCACTCTCTCGCCATATGGAGATTCCCAGGCTAGGGGCCTAATCGGAACTGTAGCCACTGGCCTATGCCAGAGCCACAGCAAAGAGGGATCCAAGCTGCGTTTGCAACCTACACCACAGCTCACGGCAACGCCGGATCCTTAACCCACTGAGCGAGGCCAGGGATCGAACCCACAACCTCATGGTTCCTAGTTGGATTTGTTAACCACTGCGCCACAATGGGAACTCCTCCAGAACACATTTTTTAAAAAATCAATTATCAATCTAGTGAGGGAGGGGAAAAAAAGGTGGCTTTTTTGTTTGCTTGTTTTTTTGGTAAATCTCAGGCAGTGTGGTTGGCTTTTATTTTCTGCTCTTCAACTCAATATTTTGTTATCTTGTAAATAGGACACATTTCGGGGGTGTTTTACTGCCTCTATTCCCTCCTCATTGGGCCCCCATTCTCAAGGCACTGAGCTTTGTTTCTGGCTCCATCATATATGAGCCAAAGCAGAGCTTTGTGAGTGGCTAAAGAAGACTTCATTTTGGAACTTGCAATTTAGTGGCTCTCAGGCTGAAACAAGTCCACAAACTGCGGCCCGCACAGTGTCTTAATTTCTTTTAATTGGCTGTCACCTTTTAAAAGTCAACTTTCTGGATTCTTCCCTTAAAAATTAGAATATCCGCATTTCCATAGTTGAGGAATCATTGCTCACTTTTAGACGAAGATAAGCTTTTCCGTTTTCCCCATTCCACACAGCTCCCCACTTAAATCATTTACATTTCCCTTCCAGTCTTTTTAAACATCTGTATTGGGCATTCCTGCCTTAGAACGTCCAGATTCCTCAGGTTAGAGCACCTATGAGAGCAGCAAAACTTTTTACTACTGACCACTTTTCATAGTATAATATGAATTCATTAGACTTCAAAACAAACAAAAGCCAAAAAGGAACAAACCTGTGTCTCTATTCTGTCTTCCTAAAGATGTCCCCAAGGAAATTTGATTCTACAACAGTTATAAAGTGAACAACTTTTTTTTTCTTTTCTTTTCTTTTTATGGCCACGTTCGTGGCATATGGAAATTCACAGGTTAGGGGTTGAATCAGAGCTATAGCTGCCAGTTTATACCGCAGCCACAGCAATGTGGGATCCCAGTTGCATCTGCGACCTACATCACAGCTCACAGCAGCGCCAGATCCTTAACCCACTGAGTGAGGCCCAGGATTGAACCTATATCCTCATGGATACTATGTCAGGTTTTTAACCTGCTGAGCCACAATGGGAACTCCAGACAACTTTTTAAGACAGTTATTTTTGTCAGATCACTAAGGTACCACAGTAGTTAGTATGTAATGTACTGATCAATTACTAATGAGTATTTTTTAAAATGCAACTTTCACAGAAAAAAAAATCAAAGTTCAGACACTCAAAAAAATCTAAATCTATAAATAATTTTACTATCCTTTCTGCCTTCAGAATCAATTCCAAGTCTTTAGACTGAGAGGATTCAAAGGCCATCATGCTATGACTCCCTATCTTTCCAGAATGAGCTCTCATCTCCCTGCTATCACCCTAGTGTAAGGCAGCAGCGCCTGCTGCCTGTGTACTGCAATAACTCCAAGAAAACTCCCTAATTTCCATCTTGTCCCTCCATACTCCACAGTCCACTCTTTACTCATCAGCCTTAATGTTCTTTCTAAAATGTAATTCAGTCAGCATCCTTCATCTGCATGAAATCCCCCAATGGTGTCCAACTGCATCTAGAATAAAACTCAAAATAGTTTCCACAATATTTAAGATCCTATGAGATCTCACTTAATTCTCTGGCCTCATCATTTATTATTCTCATCACTGGTCATGATTCTCCAAACACACTGGCCTTTTTGTTCATCAAACAAGCTTGTTTTATCACTAACTCTGGCAGTTCCCTAACTTTAAGCCTCAGAAAGCCTGGACCCTTCTCATTATTCTGGTCTCACAGCAAATATCACCTCTTAAGAAAAGTCTTCTCTGTCATACCCATTCTAAATTAACTTCTCCTCTCAGCCTTGCCAACTGTCTTTAGTTATTTCATTTTTATTTTATAGCATCTTTCACTATTAGATTATCTTATTTTTTTAATTTATATATTATCTGCCACCACTCACTAATATGCTTGCTCTATTGAGCTTGGGTACCTAGTCTGTTCATTCAGGTCAGTATCTCCAGGCACTAGAGCAGGTCAAGGCACATAGTAGAAGTTCATTTTATAAAGTTTGCAGGACAGGATTAAGATGGCAGAATAGAAGGACTGGAGCTCAACTTCTCTCCTAAAAACAACAAAATTCACAACTAAAGACTGAGCACTCTTCACCCAAATGGACTGGAAATCTTAAAAAAGAAATCCTACTCCAGAAGAAAAAGAGGAGGACACATCAAGAGGGAGGAGGGGAGATTTCACGATATAAACAACCCCATACCTCCAGGGTGGGATGCTCCACAGACTGGAAACTAACTGGTTCACAGAAACTCACCTACAGGAGTGAGAGTTCTGAGCCCCACATCAAACTCTCACGTGTGGGGATCTGGCATGGGGAGAAAGAGCCCGAGAGCATCTGGCATTGAAGGCCATTGGGGCTTGTGTGCAGGAGCTCCACAGGACTAGGGGAAATGGAGACCCCATTCTTAAAAGGCGTACACAGACTTTCACGTGCACTGGGTCCCAGGGCAAAGCAAAGTCTCCATGGGAATCTGGGTCAAATCTGACTGCAGTTCTTTGAAGACATCCTGGGAAAACAGGGGTGAACGTGGCTTGCTGTGAGGGAAGGACATTGAAAGCAAAGCTCTCAGGAATATTCAGCAGCCATGCCTTTCTCTGAAGGTGACCATTTTGGGAAAATCTGGCCCCACCTGTCAGTCAGCTGCTGAGAAGCTCCAGGGCAAACAAGAACCCAGGTGGGATCACAGCCCCGCCCCTCAGTAAACAGGCTACCTAAAGACCCCTCAGGCACACAGCTGCCTCTAATCCCAGCCAGAGACTAAGCCCCACCCACCAGCGAGATTAGAATCAGCTCCACCTACCAGTGGGCAAGCATCAGCCCCTCCAATCAGGAAGCCTACAGCAAACCCCCCATACCGACTTCAGCCACAGGGGGGCAGACATCAGAAGTAAGAGAGACTACAACTCTGTTATCTGTAAAAAGGTCACCACACCAAAAACCTATAAAAAGGAAAAGACAGAGAACTATAACTCAGATGAGGGAGAAAGGAAAAAACCCAGAAAAACAGCTAAGCGAGGAGGATATTCTTAGCCTTGAGGAAGAAGACTTTAGACTGTTGATGCTGAAGATAATGCAAGACACTGGAAATAAACTGGAGGCAAAAATGGATAACTTACAGGAAACACTGACCAAAGAGATACAGGATATAAAACTCAAACAAGAAGAGATGCAAAATACAATAACTGAAATAAAAAATTCACTAGAGGAGTTCCCGTCGTGGCACAGTGGTTAATGAATCCGACTAGGAACCATGAGGTTGCGGGTTCGGTCCCTGCCCTTGCTCAGTGGGTTAACGGTCCGGCATTGCCGTGAGCTGTGGTGTAGGTTGCAGACGTGGCTTGGATCCCGCGTTCCTGTGGCTCTGGTGTAGACTGGCAGCTACAGCTCCGACTCGACCCCTAGCCTGGGAACCTCCACATGCCGCAGGAGCAGCCCAAGAAATAGCAAAAAAAAAAAAAAAAAAATTCACTAGAAGCAGCCAACAGCAGAATACAGGAGGCAGAAGAACGAATAAGCGAGGTGGAGGACAGATTAGCGGAAATTACGGATGTGGAACAGAAAAGAGAAAAAAGATGGAAAAGAAATGAAGAGAGTCTCAGAGAACTCTGGGACAACGTTAAATGCACCAACACCTGTATTATAGGGGTGCCAGAAGGAGAAGAGAGAGAGAAGGAATCAGAGAAATACTGAAGAGATAATAGCCAAAAAATTCTCTAACATGGGAAGGGAACCACTCATTCAAATTCAGGAAGCACAACGAGTACCATATAAAAAAAAAACCGGAGTTCCCGTCATGGCGCAGTGGTTAACGAATCCGACTAGGAACCATGAGTTTGCAGGTTCGGTCCCTGCCCTTGCTCAGTGGGTTAACGATCCGGCGTTGCCGTGAGCTGTGGTGTAGGTTGCAGACGCGGCTCGGATCCCGCGTTGCTGTGGCTCTGGCGTAGGCCAGTGGCTACAGCTCCAATTCAACCCCTAGCCTGGGAACCTCCATATGCCACGGGAGCGGCCCAAGAAATAGCAACAACAACAACAACAAAAGACAAAAGACAAAAAAAAAAAAAACCCAAGGAGGAACACCCCGAGACACATATTAATCAAACTGACCAAAATTAAAGACAAACAGAAAATCTTGAAAGTAGCTAGGGAAAAGAAACAAGTAACACACAAGGGAACCCCAATAAGGCTATCGGCAGATTTTTCAGCAGATACTCTGCAGGCCAGAAGGGAGTGGCATGATATACTTAACGTGACGAAAGGAAAAAAACCTCCAACCAAGATTATTCTACCCAGCAAGGCTCTCATTCAGATTTGAAGGAGAAATCAAAAGCTTCACAGATAAGCAAAAGCTGAGAGAATTCAGCAACACTAAACCAGCCTTACAACAAATACTAAAGGAACTTCTCTAGGCAGAAAAGAACAAGAGAGGAAGGAAAGAAAAAAGAGCAACAAAAACAAATCCAAAGCAATTAATAAAATGGCAATAAGAACATACATATCAATAATTACCTTAAATATTAATGGACTAAATGCCCCAACCAAAAGACATAGACTGGCTGAATGGATACAAAAACAAGACCCATATATATGCTGTCTTCAAGAGACCCACTTCACTTCTAGGGACACATACAAATTGAAAGTGAGAGGATGGAAGAAAATATTTCGTGCAAACGGGGATCAAAAGAAAGCTGGAATAGCAATACTCATATCTGACAAAACAGACTTTAAAATGAAGAATACTTTAAGGGACAAAGAAGGACATTACCTAATGATCAAAGGATCAATCCAAGAAGAAGATATAACAATTTTAAATATCTACACACCCAACATAGGTTCTCCACAATATATAAGGCAAATGCTAACAACCTTAAAAGGAGAAATCGACAATAACACAATCATAGTCAGGGACTTTAACACCCCACTTACAGCAATGGACAGATCAACCAGACAGAAAATCAGTAACTAGACACAGGCCCTGAATGATGCATTAGAAAAGATGGACTTAATAAGACATTTATAGGACATTCCATCCAAAAGCAACAGAATACACATTCTTCTCAAGTGCACATGGAACATTCTCTAGGATTGATCATATCCTGGGCTACAAATCCAACCTCATTAACTTTAAGAAAATTGAAATCATATCAAGTATCTTTTCTGACCACACCACTATATGACTGGAAATCAATAACAAGAAAAAACTGAAAAACACACAAACACATGGAGACTAAACAACATGCTACTAAACAACCAATGGATCACTGAAGAAATCAAAGAGGAAATTAAAAAATACCTAGAAGCAAATGACAACAAAGACACGACACTCCAAAACCTATGGGATGCCGCAAAAGCCATTCAAAGAGGAAAGTTTATAGCAATACAAGCCCACCTCGGGAAACAAGAAAAAGTTCAAATAATCAAGCTAACTTTACATCTAGAGCAGCTTGAGAGACAAGAACAGAGAAGACCTAAAGTTAGTAGAAGGAAAGAAATCATAAAAATCAGAGCAGAAATCAATGAAATAGAAACAAAGAAAACCATAGAAAGTATCAATGAAATGAAAAGCTTGTTCTTTGAAAAGATCAACAAAATTGATAAACCCCTAGCCAGACTTACCAAGCAAAAAAGAGAGAGGATTCAAATCAATAAATTAGAAATGAAAAAGGAGAAGTAACAAAGGACATCACAGAAATACAAAGGATCTTAAGAGACTACTATATGCAACTACATGCCAATAAAATGGAAAACCTAGAAGAAATGGACAAATTCTTAGAAAAGTACAATCTTCCAAGATGAGACGAAGATGAAATAGAAAAGATGAATGGACCAGTCACAAGAACTGAAATTGAAACTGTGATTAAAAAAGTTCCAATAAACAAAAGTCCAGGACCAGATGGCTTCACAGGCAAATTCTATCAAACATTTAGAGAAGAGCTAGCACCTCTCCTTATGAAACTATTTCAAAAAATTGCAGAGGAAGGGATACTCCCAAACTCATTCTATGAGGCCACCATCACCCTGGTACCAAAACCAGACAAAGATTCCACAAAAAAGAAAACTATAGGCCAATTTCACTGATGAACATTGATGCAAAAATCCTCAACAAAATACTAGCAAATTGCATCCAACAATACATTAAAAGGATTGTACATCATGATCAAGTGGGATTTATCCCAGGGATGCAAGGGTTCTTCAATATCCGCAAATCCATCAGTGTGATACACCACATTAACAAACTGAAGAATAAAAACCATATGATCCTCTCAACAGAAGAGGAAAAAGCCTTTGACAAAATCCAACACCCATTTCTGATAAAAACCCTTCAGAAAGTGGGAATAATGGAAAGCTACCTCAACATGATAAAGGCCATGTATGACAAACCCACAGCAAACATCACTCTCAATGGTGAAAAGCTGAAAGAATTCCCGCTGAGATTGGGAACAAGACAAGGGTGCCCTATCTCGTCACAACTCTTCAACATAGATTTGGAAGTCCTAGCCATGGCAATCATAGAAGTAAAAGAAATAAAAGGAATCCAAATTGGAAAGGAAGAATTAAAACTATCCCTATTTGCAGATGACATGATATTATATCTAAAGAATCCTAAAGACTCTATCAGAAAACTGTTGCAGCTCATTCCACGAATTTGGCAAAGTTGCAGGATACAAAATTAATACACAGAAATCGATGACATCTCTATACACTAATGATGAAAGAGCAGAAAGAGGAATTAGGGAAGCAATCCCATTTACCATCGCATCCAAAAGAATAAAATACCTAGGAGTTAACCTACCTAGAGAGACAAAAGACCTGTACTCTGAAAACTACAAGCCACTGATGAAAGAAATCAAAGATGACACAAAGAGATGGAATGACATACCATGCTCGTGGATTGGAAGAGTTAATATTATCAAAATGACTATATTACCTAAGGCAATCTACAGATTCAATGCAATCCCTCTCAAATTACCAAGGACACTTTTCACAGAACTTGAACAAAATATTTTAAAGTTTGCTTGGAAGCAAAAAAGACCCAGAATAGCCAAAGACATCCTGAAAAAGAAAAATGGAGCTGGAGGAATCAGGCTCCCGGACTTCAGACTATACTACAAAGCAACAGTCGTCAAAACTGCATGGTACTGGCACAAAGACAGACATATAGATCAGTGGAACAGGATAGAAAGCCCAGAATTAAACCCATGCACTTACAGCCAACTAATCTATTAAAAAGGAAGCAAGACTATACAATGAAGAAAGGACAGCTTGTTCAATAAGTGGTGCTGGGAAAACTGGACAGCCACATGGAAAAGAATGAAATTAGAACACTCCCTAACACCATACACAAAAATAAACTCCAAATGGATTAAAGACCTAGATATAAGACCAGACACTATCAAATTCCTAGAGGAAAACACAGGCCAAACACTCTCTGACATAAACGACTGCAACATCCTCTCAGAGCCACCTCTTAGAGTATTGACAATAAAAACAAAAATAAACAAATGGGACCTAATCAAACTTCAAAGTTTCTGCATAGCAAAGGAAACCCTAAACAAAACGAAAAGACAACCCACAGAATGGGAGAAAATATTTGCAAGTGAATCGACTGACAAGGGATTCATCTCTAAAATTTATAAACAACTTCTGCAGCTCCATACCAAAAAAACAAACGACCCCATCCAAAAATGGGCAGAAGATCTAAACAGACAGTTCTCCCAAGAAGACATACAGATGGCCGAGAAACACATGAAAAGATGTTCAACATCACTCATTACTAGAGAAATGCAAATCAAAACCACTCTGAGGTACCACCTTACACCAGCCAGAATGGCCATCATCCAAAAGTCTACAAACAACAAGTGCTGGAGAGGGTGTGGAGAAAAAGGAACCCTAGTACACTGTTGGTGGGATTGTAAACTGGTGCAACCACTGTGGAAAGCAGTACGGAGATGCCTCAGAAAACTCAAAATAGAACTACCATTTGATTCAGCAATCCCACTCCTGGGCATCTACCCAGAGAAAACCACAACTTGCAAAGACACATGTACTCCAATGTTCATTGCAGCACTATTTACAAGAGCCAAGACATGGAAACAACCTAAATGTCCATCGACAGAGGGGTGGATCCAGAAGAGGTGGTACATATACACAATGGAATATTACTCAGACATTAAAAAGAACAAAATACCAGCATTTTTTGCAACATGGATGGACCTAGAAACTATCATGCTAAGTGAAGTCAGCCATACAATGAGACACCAACATCAAATGCTTTCATTGACATGTGGAATCTGAAAAAATGACAGACGGAACTTCTTTGCAGAACAGATACTGACTCACAGACATTGAAAAACTTATGGTCTCCAGAGGAGACAGTTTGGGGAGTGGGGGGGATGTGCTTGGGCTGTGGGATGGAAATCCTGTGAAATCAGATTGTTATGATCGTTATACAACTACAGATATGATAAATTCATTTGAGTAACAAAAAAAAAAGAACATGAACTCAACAAAAGAACCAATTATTATATTATTATCTCTGTTGTACATTTAGGAAGACAGTGCAGGAAAGATACCTGTGTACATGTCCATGTTAGAAGACACATAGCACTTTTGTAATTCTTGAGTGAGTATGGATTTGTACTATCTACCAGAGCAATTCTGACCTTATTTTTTAAATTTTTTCCAGCTTTATTAAAGTAGAAGTGAAAAATAAAATTGTATATATTTAATATAAAATTGTATTCATATATATATAATTGTATGTATATATTGTGCTTTCAAATATGCAGCATAGTGCTTCACCCGTGGTATGTATTCAATAAATGTCTTAAATGTAATATAAATAAACAAACAATAAATAAAGTTTGCAACTTACACCTTACTTACCAAACTGGGTAAAATGTTATCTCCCTAAAAATGTGCACTACTCTGTCCCATCTCTCCACATTTACTCATGCTCTTCTCTGAGCCAAAACTTCCCTGTTCCATTTATCGTTGGAATTCTATCTATCCTTCCATATCTAACTCAAATATCATTTAATTTATGAAAATTTTGCTAATCTTTCAAATTAATTTTGCTGCTTCCCTCTTCCAAATCTTTCTGGCATTCCTTTCATTTTTTGGATATGCCATTTAGAAAATTATTTCATATATTTTGGTTATCCATATGTCATTTTATCCCCACCATAAAATGGTTAAAGGACTAGAATTGTTTCTCATTTATCTTTGTACTTCTAGCACCTAGAACAGCAGTTTGTCTGACATGAAGTGGACACTTGACTTAAGTTTTATAACAAATTGAATGAATGAAAAATATATCTATAAATTTATACCACTAGAAATATACTATGAGAAATGAAAAAGAAACCCAAACTTCAAGGTTCTTTTCAGACAAATGGATGGGCAATCCTCAGTATTTTCTTGGAAGACTGATAATATAAACAGTTCCTTTGGAAGTTTTCTATTATTGACATTAGTCACCTTACTTATAATTTTGATTGCTTTATAAGACAGTAAGTTTTCATGTTCTAGTTCTAATAAGGAAATTCTTTTTCAAAAAAATTAGCAAGTGACTCATTAAAACTGTCACAATATCCTTAAAAAAGGAAAAACCTGCAGCCAACGGCAACTCACTGAACTAAGTCAATTGAGCTATATTGAAGCAGTTAGTCAAAGATCTTCGTTTCATCTTGGCACTAGAACAAAAATATGGGACACAATACCAAGATGGTAAGTAAACAAGATTACTGTCATTTTAAAGTAGGAAAAGTATGATTTGGTTTCTACAAAAACAAAGGCAATATTAGGGAGGGAGGATACTTTGTAAGACAACTTGGACTCAAAGCATAATCTACTTGTTATAGAAAACATAGGATCAGTCTCTGACACTGAATGCATTATTTAATAACAACAACTAAATCACAAACTGCTTCACATGTGCCAGATACAGTTCTAAATCCTTTACACATGCCAATTCATTTAATCAGTAGAGTGATTATAGGTATTATCATTTTAATATATCATCATATATCACTTTATGAGATAGATATTATCCTATTACCATCATCTCCACTTAATGGATGAGGAAATGAGGCACAGAAAGACCCAGTCCTTGCCCAAGGTCACCCAGCTGGTTGGTGGTAGCTCTGGGATGTAAATTCAGTCATTCTGGCTCCAGAGTCCATGCCCACAACCACTCCACTCTCCTTCCTCTCCAGTTGGTTCTTTAGTTTTTCCAAAATATTCTATTCATCTAAAGCAAGCCAAACTCTTTTCATTGTCAGGATAATGGAGTGGCTAAATCCATTAAGAAAGTTCTCTGCAGATTTCCACAGATGGTAGAAAATGCCTCTCCCTACTGATTCATGACCATATTGGAACTACAGTGGGCAGCAAATCTCAGATCCTTGATTCACTTGAGAATATCCCAGAACTGGAGGAGCAGCACATATGCCCCCCCAGTTTTCTGGCACAGTCTTACCCTAACCAACTTCCCAGCAGCATAGGGAGAGTTTGTCTGAATATGTATGGAGTCCAACAAAATCATTTTCTGCACGGACTTCTTCCAGAGTGGAGAGCAAAATTAAACCTGATAGGAATGGTTTTTAGAGAAAAAATGTGATGCTGTGTTTAAGAGGAACTACATTTCTACTGGAAGAAAAAAACATGTTTCTTTGGCAACTAGAGAAAGATCCTGGCTTCAACATGGTGGGTCTTTAACTCTACAGAAGGGTAACTGTAAGGACAAGACCTTGGGACTTCAGAGGCAGTTGTGCACAAAAAGAACACTCTCAGACCAGTTCAGGGGGCTCCTGCAGACTTTCCCTACGTCCCACCTCTTTCTTTCTTGCCAAGACCTTCTCCATTTTCATCTAGGCATCCCGGTACACTCTGATCTTTACACTGGTCCCCTGCTGGATGACCCATTTCCAAGCATCCTCTCCTTGTTTCCAACTTCAATCTTCCAGCTCAATTCTTCTCTTCTTCCTCCTCAACATAAGCAATAGAAAGGTCTTTTAAGTCACACCTTGAAATACACATTTTTATCTTCTTTCCCTGATCAGAAACAAAAATTATTTTTTACTTTGTTACTCTCAGGGCTTTCTACCCTTCTCTTTAGAAAAAAAAAAAAAAATGTACCAAATCCTTCCCCTGTAAAGTTTTCAGGCATATGTAAATCATTATTCCAAGAAATATTATCTTAAATTTAAGAGTTGAATAAAATATAAATAGCTGCCTTGAACTTTAAATTTTATTACTCTGAGAGAAGTATGCGAATTCCAAGTAACAGCTCAAGAGAAATGAAAAATGAAAAAAAAAGTATTTTTTCCAATTATTCCAAAGAAGCTCATATCAAAGTCACTTTGATTTATAAACTTCAAAGACACAGAATCCATTTACTTAAGGGCCAAGTAGTAGCAACACTGATAAAACCATCCAGTCATTCTTTAATAGATTAACCCTGAATTTTAACTCTCCTACAACTTCTTAGCATGAACTTCACTCATATTTGTCAATTGTCAATTCCTTTGCTCTTAGATATTATATGCTAACTAATATTGAATAGTATTTTATTCTTTATCACTGACTTGAACATACTCTTCTGGGATTAGACTACCTCCAGTTTAGTCTATCCGAACTTCTACTAAGATAACTATCTTTTGTTCAATTTGATTAATGTATTTGGATCAGTATAGCTAACATAGTTCAGAGATTTGCTCCTGTGCTTAATCCTTTTTCTCTGTAAAACTTTTTTCTGCCTTTCCCTGCATATCTTCAAGCATAATCTGATTGTTTATACTATATAAAATCTCTCCTAGCATTATTATTTTTATTTTTAATGTTATTACTCACTTGACTTTTTCCCTTCTTTTAAGTAGCACATGTTTCTCCTTTTGCTGTCCAATATATCCAACATGTTATTTGATACCTACTGGCTTCAATTTCCACGTAACTCCTTCCACCCCCTTTGCAGCTTACTTACACACCTTAAATTTATTTTCCAGCAATATCCAAACTATGCTGTAGCTCCACAAGTCTCTGTCCTCTGGTCTTTATTTGCACTTAACCTTTGATGGACTTATCCAAGTCCATGGTCTGGCCAAACCTCTAATCCCCTATACCTCTGCACACTAGTTTCATATTCCCAACCAAGTACAGCCACCATCCAAGTGAATGTCCAGCCATAACCTCAACTCAAAAAGTCCAAAATGTAACACATTCATCCTCAAATATAATCCCTTTACAACCATCCACTTTCAAATACTTAAGACTCAAAAGCTGAGAGATGTCATTAATCTTTCCTTGTTTTTCCTAATTTTCCGTCACTTCTCAGAATCACTTTTTCTGCATTCCAGTGGACACTAAATTCACACCCTTAACTCTGTACACATGAACTATGTAACTTCCTCCCTGATTGTCGGTCAGGTCTCTCTCCTTCAGCCTAAATAATATTGCCTATGCAAGAAACTTCAATGGCTCCCTACCCTTTACTGCACTAAGACACCAACTCCACTGGCTTGTAAAGATTCTCCCTAAAGTCAGTATGCTCTGGCGATTAGCAACCCATTCTCTATTCATCCGCTATTCACATGATAATCTCCATCAGGTTCTTTTCGCACTGCACTCCAACAGTGATATTTAAATTCTTGACTTTCCTTCTTTAAAATCCAGTTCAAATTCTGCCTTTTCAGAAAGTCTTCTCTGTTTATTCTAGATCCTGACTATGACCTTCCTTCTTTGAATGGGTATTACAGACTTAGTTTGCTTTTGCAACAAAATGCTCAAAAATGTCACACTCGCTCTTCTTTTTTTTCATGCTTTGTGTTGCTCCAAGACAGTGCTCTATATGTAGCACTCATAGTAGACCCTCCACAAATACCTTATAACCAAGAAATGGGTTAATCAACGCAGGCTGTCTTTATGAGAGAGTGGACTTTGGGCAGCCTCTTGAGTAAAACTGTCCACAGGGTAAATAACTTTTTCCTAGATCTATAACCACTAATACTCAATTCTGCCATTTGTTTTTGCATTTATGGCCCTCCCTGATTCTACCTAAACCAGCCTTTCAAGCTGATATTTCTGTCTATCCCTGGCCCTCCTTTTCCCTCCTCCCTGTCCTTTACCTTAGCCATTTAGTTCTACTCAAGAGTGTTCCTATTAGCTACTCAAATCAAACCATTAAAAAGAGTTCAACAGGGAGATCTGGTTGTGGCTCAGCAGGTTACAAACCTACCTAGTATCCATGGGGATGCAGGTTCCCTGGCTTCACTCAGTGGGTTAAGGATCTGACATTGCTATAAGCTGTGGTGTAGGTCACAGACGTGGCTCCAATCCCAAGTTGTGCTGTGGTTTAGGCTGGTAGCTGTAGCTCCAATTCAACCCCTAGCCTAGGAACTTCCATATGCTGCATGTGTGGCCCTAAAAAAAAAAAAAAAAAAAAAACTCAACAAAAGAAACCCACCAAAATCTGAAAGAAGGAAAAAATAAAAATAAAACCAAATATAACCAAATTAGTAAACAGAATTATATTAAAATTGTAAATGAGAATCAAGAGCTGGTTCTTTGGAAAAAAAAATACAAATCTAAAAAAATTTTAATCCTTATGTTAAGTAAATATATGAAGGAGAGAATATAAAAACAAATAAGGAAAAATTTATAATTATTTTAAAGTATTATGTATAACTCTATTCCAGCCCTTTTCAACCAGTTACAGGAGAGAATTAAGCCCTAAGGCATCCATTGCATATAATGAATTAACTTTTTTCCTATGTAGTTGGAATGGTAGTAATTATGTACCACCATGGAAGAACTGAAAACATAAATAATTCTTTGGAAAACTAAATCATTAAGATTTCAGCGAAAGGACAATTCCGTGAAAAAATATAAATTACTGAAGATGACATAAGCAGAAGAAATTGTTTAGAAGAAATAGTAAAAGAAATTGAAAAGCTTTAAAAATGACCTCCAAAATGATCCAAAGCCATTAGATGGACATCTGAGTTCTTTCAAATCTCCATGCAATCATATGCTTCAGGAAATAGAAAAGAAACTTAAAGCACCAAAAATACTTTAGGAAACTATATCCCACCCCAATGCCAAATCTGATAGAGAAAAATATTAAAACTATAGCCTTGTCTCATTTGTAAATATAGATTCAATAATCCTAATAAACAATCTAGCCAACTAAATTCTACAGCATATTGCAAAGAATGCCCAAGCAAAACAGAGTATATCCTAGAAACACAAACTGAGTTTATTATTCAGAAAATAATTCATATAATATATTAATTCAATAGATTCAGTTAGAAAAGTGAAACAAATTCGATCCATGCTTTTGCCTAGGAAGAGAATACTACTTTAACAAGAAAAATAAGGCTGCTTTTAAATTTTTAATAGTGGAAGCCATACTGAATATGAACTACTTGAGACATTATTATTTAAGGTATGAGTAAGTTGAAGACACATCCTGTTACTGTTAACATACAACATGGTTCTGGAAGGTCTGGTCAATACTTTAAAAATCAGAAATCAAAAAAGTTGATTTTTAGGATGTAGGAAATAAAATCAACAGCATTTTCACATGATAAAATTAGATACCTAAAAAAAACAAAAAGAATCAACTGAAAAATTCATAATTAGTAAAGTTCAATAAAGAAGATATATATTCAAAAACAGAGAGCTTCCCACTACATCAGCTACAATCAGTAAGTACCATGGAAAAAACATTCTAATTCTCAAAGAAACAAAACATACAAAATGCCAAAAACTAATTTTATTTACTAACATCTGAGATTACATCAATAAATCTATAAACCTTTTCTTGGGTTGTTGTTTTTGCTTTTTAGGGCTGCACATGTGGCATATGAAAGTTCCAAGGCTAGGGGTTGAACTGGAGCTGCAGCTGCTGGCCACAGCTACAGCAGCGTGGGATCCAAGCAGTGTCTGTAACCTACACCACAGCTCATGGCAATGCCAGATCCTTAACCCACTGAGCGAGGCCAGGGATCGAACCCACATCCTCATGGATATTAGCCAGGTTTGTTACTGCTGAGCCACAATGGGAACTCCAATCTAGAAAATGCTATAGAAATATTTTTAATTTTTATAAATGCAAAAACATATTATGTTCTTCTCTGATAAGAGCTTATATTAAAAAGATGCCATTCTTTCCAAATTAATTTAGAGATTTATTGCAAATTTCAAATTTAAATACCCAAGAAATTTTTTAACTTGTCTAAACGATTCTAAGATTCACCTGGAAAAATAAAGTGTTGATACCAGCTTTAAAAAAACGCCAACAAGAAGTTCCCGTCGTGGTGCAGTGGTTAACAAATCCGACTAGGAACCATGAGATTGCGGGTTCGATCCCTGCCCTTGCTCATGGGTTAAGGATCTGGCGTTGCCGTAAGCTGTGGCGTAGGTCACAGATGCGGCTCAGATCCCGCATTGCTGTGGCTCTGGTATAGGCCGGCGGCTACAGCTCCAATTAGATCCCTAGCCTGGGAACCTCCACATGCCACAGGAAGCGGCCCTAGAAAAGGCAAAAAGACCAAAAAAAAAAAAAAAACCGCCAACAAAAAGAGTAATGAATGAGGACATGGCTTACTAGATATATAAACTTTTATGAAACTACAATAATTTAGATGGTGTGGTAATAGCACAGGACTTGACAGATTAATGGGGCACACAAGATAGCCCTGAAATAGGACTAAAAATATATAAAAACTTAATGAAGAATGATAAATGAAAAATCACATACCATAAAAATGCTGGAAGTAACAGTGGCAAATATAAAACTGATTTAAAGCAATAGAATATATCACCAAGGAAAAGATACATAGATTTGACTGCATAATTTTTTAAATTTGTATAGCACTGAAATAAAGTTTACCTAATGTAACATCAATAATATTTTAAAAGTTAAAAACAAAACTCAGTATCAGAAAACACTATAAAAATATTTAAAAGCAAACTGTAACCTAGAAAAAAATATTTGTAACATATAGGACAAGTTAACAATTTTATTGTATAGAAGAAAATTTACATATCAGTAAGAAAAATAAGAATATACTATGTCCTCATTTCCTACTGCCATAACAGATTATCACAAATTTATTGGCTTAAAATAATACAAATTTACTTCCTTACATATCTGAAAGTCAGAAGTCCAAAGTCAGTTTCACTGTGCTGAAGTCAAGATGCCCTATGCTCTCGTTCTTTCTAGAGTCCCTAGAAGATTACTCCTTTCCCTGCCTCTTCCAGCTTCCAGAGGCCACCTATAGTCCTTGCTTCACGCAATCCCCTTCTTTCATCTTCAATGCCTGCAATGTAGTATCTTCAAGTCATCTTTGACTGCTGCTTCCATCACCACAGCTACTTTCACTCCAATCCTTCAGTCTTCCTCCTGTAATGACCCCGCCTATATAACCCAAAATATCCCCATCTCAAGGACCTTACTTTAAATACATCTTCAAAAATCCCTTTGCCATGTAAGGCGACATATTCACATGGTTTGGAGATTAGGTTATGGACATTCTTGGGAGGCCATTATTCAGTGCACCACACATCAATTGAAAAATAAAGCAGAGATAATACACAGAAAAAAAATAAATAAATGACCAATAAACATATGAAATATATATTCAATCTCGCTAGCATTTTAACAACTAGAAAATAAAACAATAGTGAAATATTTTTTGCCTAACAAATTGACATGTATTTTTCTACATTTCTAAAATGTAATACATAATTCTAACATGAATATAATTTCAGAACCATTCTAGACAACAGTTAGGTGGTATGCCAGAAGCCTTCATGTCATTTAGTCCAATAATTTCATTTCTTGAAATTTTTCTTAAGGAATTAGGTAGATATTTGAAATATACAACAAAGTTATTATTACAGTATTTTTAAAGAGTAATAAATTATTTAAAGAGTAATAAATAAATACATAAATTAGAAACTATGTCCAATAATAAGGCATTGGTTAAATAAATTGTGATAAAGCTATGTGATCGAATATTATGCAGCTATTAAAATTAGATCTCCAAAGATTTCTAACAATATTGTAGATATTCTCACAATGTACTGCTGAGAACAAAAATTAAACAGAATCCAAAACTGCATATATTATAACCTATATCCAAATGGGAGGCTTATAATGGTTAACTCAGAGTCATTAAATTATGGGTTATCTTTACTTCCTTTACTATAATTTTATTTTATAAAATTTTAATAATATTATTACTATTATAATCTTTTTAAAAGGTAATTTAAAAACTCCAAAGTGGAATACAACAGATATCAGACACTGAGCCTTAAAAATCCTAAGCAGGATGGAAAATCATGTGTTACATGCCCCCCAAATGGCATCTCCCACACATCAATCGGAGACCAGCCATGCACATTACTCCTTTCAGAGGTAAAGACAACCAGCACCATGTGCAAATTAGTATCTCACAGTTATGCACCGTCGCCAGCAGACGAGCAACAGAGAACAAGCTGAAGCGCATAACCCCAGACTCTGAGTAGAAACAGGTTTTCATCCTCGCATTTGGGCCTAGAAAGGATTATGGACATATTGCAGAGCCCTCCAGAGTGAGAAGGGAAGAATTATGGAATATGAGTTTTAATTAAATTCTAACATAGGAAGAAGAAACTAATTGGACAGGCTGAAGAATGTGCCAGATAAACACATCAAAGCACAGTCCACAAAGCAGCTTTCTTCACTTGACCAAAAAAATAATAATAAGTTTGATACAAGCTCCTAGAAGGAATACTCATTTCAAAGTATAAAGTAGGGGTACCTATGGTAACTTTGTTATAAGCTAAGAGAAAGTTAGTTTTATGGCAGCAAGAATGTTTTGTTCATTGATAAGTCCAGTGCCTGAAACAGTACCTGGCATCCAGTAGGTACTGAAGAGACTAAGGCTGGATCAGTAGAATGACTATAAATCTATATATTCTACATTTAGGTTAACTGGTTTATCATTTTTATGGGATTTGAACTCACAACCAAACGAAACCAGGTTTGGGAGATTAATGAACACATCCTGTACACTAGAAGGGATGTTACTTTAAGGGAAAATCAGATCTCAGAATATGGAAAGAAACGTAAACCTTTTCAAATCCAGGCCCTTCCATGTAACACGAAACAATATCTGAGAGCCTAACATGAATTATCCAAGGACACACCTCAACGTGGTAGCAGAACCCATGTGGAGGGCTCTTTCCTCTCCCTTCCCTACAATGAATGCAAGCATCAGATGCTGCCACATGGGGGACTCGGCAGGCAGAAGCATGTTCCACTGGGCCAGCTATAAAGCTTCTCACAAAATACAACCACCTACCATGTTACCCCACACTGTCTACACCCAGGACTTGCCATTTTCATATTAGTAACTCTAAACCTTAACATAAATGACATTACTTCTCTCAAGACTAACGGCAGATACCCTTTTTTTGAGTCAGTTGCCATGTGATTTTGAAATCAGCCAAGGAACGTCATTTCTGAGGATGCTGAATATCACAAGCCCAACAGACTTCCTGCTCCTTCTAACTGTGTTGTTCATCCTTGAAGTCTCTATATTTGACATTTTGCCATTGTCGGCTCATTAAATAAATTACTTATTAAAATAAAAGAGCATCCCTGCAGTAAATGCCTGGCCTGCTGACATCCAGCTGAGGAATGATGCCAATAGGTTTCCAGCTTTGTCCGATTGTACAAGTCAGCTTGGCTGGAACTGCCAGCCCCCAAGCAGCATCTTCAGAGGCTGGGGGCACACAGAAAGGGGGCACAGCGGGTGAGGGCATACAGAATATGGCAAGGCCATCTACACATATGGTAGAGGAAGACACTTTTACAAATTAGGGGCCAAAAACTGAATATGCCATTGCAGGACACTTTACTGTTCTTAGTGAAAATCTGCGATTTAGGATTACTTTTTTTATGTTCCAGAAGAAGAGCTAAGCAGATAGAATGACAGGCTCTCTCACAAGAAGATACTGACAGTAGCCCACCAGAGGCAGACACAGTGACCACATCATCATGAACAAATATCAAGGCAAAAGAAAGACTTGAATTCCTTCACCTCTCACACCTCAAAACTTTTTTTTCCAAAACTAAAATTCAAGCAGTAATATATTAAGGGTGAGATGACTCCACCTTTGCTAGTCTTTCTCTATTCCCTGAATATGAAGCAGTAAATGTAGATTTCTGTGGTTCTGTTCAAGGAAAATTGGAGCTGATAAGGACTTAGCTGAGCTGGGAATATGATAAATATTTTCAGGGACTGCTGAGTCTCACTAATTGAATACTTGAATGAAACTTGAACTTCCTCTTGTAACTTCTAACACCTGTTTAACCCTTAGAGCCTTCTATGGGCAATTTTTTAAACAAATGAATGTCTGATCCTGGAGAATCATTTTTTTCTTTTCAAATAGATGGTCCAGGAGTAAATTGATAATGGCTCCTAATAGAGACAGGACCATTTCTTTTTTCCTGCCGCCTTCAGACCCACTAACAAAGAGAATTTCTTTCCTGTATCCATTCAAAATGAAATTACCACTAACTGAACATTAAGCACTAAGGAAACACCCACTAGTACTTTCACACTGCTCCCCCACCATCCTATCCTACCAATTCCTCTGCTAATATACTAGGCAGAAAGATGTCTCTTCCTATTGTACCTAAACAAATCAGTGTACAGGGAAGTGATTTATCATTCATGAAAAGCAATCAGATTGCTTGGGGCTGACAGCTGTTCCCAAAATGCAGCTGAGAAACAGACCTTTGGCAAAGTGTAAAATTTGGAAGAAAATCATATTACTGTACTTCAGCTGGCAACAAAGAAAGGCTGATAGTGAGCTTAATAAACAAAGACCATGCAGCCCCAAATATATTAGCTAGTCTACATTTATAAACAAAAACTATCATTTTCCCCATTTTTTGTTGCTTTCAAAAGTCGAGCAAAATACCTAGGAAAAGTAAAATACTCTCTTTAGTATTTTTTTAAAGATTTAGGTAAATTTTTGGTAAAGACTTTTTTTCCACACAATTCATTATGGGAAATGGATCGGAGGAAAATGATGAAATGTATAAAGGTTAAAGAGGGACACAGCTTTTACTAGAAAAGGAAGAATTCCAGTATATTCTGGCCTCTAACCATAATTCATTTCATTTCTCTTGTCGAGAATACTTTCCCATATCTCTCTGCTTGTCTAAGATATAACTGTCCTTTCAAAAAATATAGATCCTCATCTAACCTCCAAAACGCTACAATTCTGAGGTGATTTTCCTGAATGTTCTGACCCTTGGTGATCTCACCTTCCTTTGAACCCACTTCTTTCAGGAGCCTGTCACCCTGCTCTCCTTCCCCTGTTGTCCCCCCTTGACATTTCTAAGTTCTTTCTTTCTCCACCCCACTCGCCATTGACTTACACTGAACCCTCTACCCAATCAAAAGCAAAATGTGGTTTTTTTCATACCTCTGTGTTTCTTTCAATACTGACTCCTACGCAAAGAAATGTCCTTCACCGCTTCTTCCTGGCCACTCACATTCAATCTTTGAGAACAGTTCAAATGCCCATTTCTTCCTTCATTCAATAAACATTTAACGAGCTTCTATGATGATTCTTGCTCTGATCTAATGGCCAGGGGTTAAGATATGAAGAAGACACAACATCCATTTTAAAGATACCACATACGCTTAGTATTAAGGACCCAAATCCTTACCCCTTCTAATGTCACAGTGTCATGTGGCCCCTCTCACGGGCCTCACCATCTGTCACTTCTCCTTTATATCCCTGGGCTCCAGCTACACTGGCTTTCTCTCATATCCTCAAACTACATTCCCTCCAACCACAGGACTTTACACATTCCATTTCCTCCTATCCTGTATTCACTTTTGACCAGATAACTCCTATTCTGCTTTACTTCTCAGCCCCCACATTCCTTTCTCAGGAATATCTTCTTCAAGCTTTCTGAAAGGTCCAATTCTCTTCTTAAGTACTCTTACAGCACCATAGAAATCTTGTTCAAAACTATGCAGCAGTTTAATTTTATGATTGTGTATTTGCTTTTTGTTTAATGCCTGTATCTTCCTTAAGAGTATAAGCTGAATTTAGCATAAACTTTGTGTCAGTTTGCCAGTTAATCCTCAGAACCTATATAAACATTGTTTGCACATGTGAACATTCAATAGCTATTTGTAGAATAAGTGACCCCTAAAGGTGATATATGAAATAAAAAGTCCAGTGGGTAAGATGAGAAAAAAGCCCCTAATCATGAAATAGAATGTATGGTGGAGGGAGCCATGTATGATACAAGACCCCTGAAGAAGGCCTGATCAAATAGGAGTCCACTGATCATTTTTATGTCAACAATTTCTTCTGACCATCACCCGGATGGTCAGAAATCATACTGAAATCAAGAGGTGAACAGGAAATGAAGCAGTGGACATGGTAAGTGAAGATTCTTTTTTCAAGAAGTTTAGTTGTAGGGTAGCTACAGGGAAGATCTAAAAAGGAGAGGATGATTTTTTTTTTAAGAGAAACTAAAAAATATGGATATGTTGATGGAACAGAGTTAGAGAGATGAAGAGATGGATAATTGGTTAATCTAGATTCCTGGGGATCTAGAGGGAATAAGAAGTGAAACAGAGGTAAGAAGAACTATCCAAAGCAAGAAGAGGGACCTCTTTTTAGGTAGAAGGTAGTAGACAGGGATGTTAAAATTGTAAGAATTTGAGAACATGGGCTCCTAATGGAGAGGTGAGCAGGTAGAAGGCATTTAGGGTAAGAAGAGCAAGAGGCAGGTCTTGAGAATAAGGATAAGCCCGCTGCATCCTGACTAATAAGACCATGATACAACCAAGGATAGCTGGACTAGAGGGAAAGTAGAATTAAATTCTTTTTTTTTTTTTTTTTTTTTTGCCATCCAGGGCATATGGAGTTCCTGGGCCAGTGATCAGATTCAAGCAACAGTTATGACCCACACCCCATCTGTGGCAACGCTGGATTCTTAACCCACTGTACTGGTTGGGATTGAACCTGCGTCCCAATGCTTCAGAGACCTGCAGGATCCCACTGCACCACAGTGGGAACTCCTAGAATTAAATTCTTTAACAGCAAGGACCACATCTTACTTACCATCACATCTTTATTAGGCAGTGAGGTCCCCACCACTGAAACGGTGCCCAATAAATACAGTTCCCAGGCTAGGGGTTGAATTGGAACTGCAGCTACAGGCCTATGCCACAGCCACAGCAACACTGGATCTGAGCCACATCTGGGACCTATGCCACATCTTGTGGCAATGCCAGATCCTATCTACTGAGTGAGGACAAAGATTGAATCTGCATCCTCACAGATGCTATGTCGGGTTCTTGACCCTAATCCACTGAGCCACAACAGGACCTCAGGGTGATAAATCAGCTCCTGAACATTTGCCCAAGATTTATTCAATTTGTGAATCATCTTATCTTCAAGAACCACTTTCTCTGCTCATCTGGCATTAGTAAACACTTAGAGTAAGGAGGTTCATGATGGACAATCTTTAGAAATAGCTGAATTAGGATGACATGAAACAAACACAGCCTCCCACACTAACCAAGCCCTGCCTCTTGAGGGAGGGGATCTGCCCTCCGTTGGCTGGAAGCACCCTCTCCAACAGAGAGAAGAGTGGTGAGGTTGCCACAGCACACTCAGATGCTGTTTTCACAAAATGCTGCTATATAAGCTCTGGGATCCACCAATGAAAGTAAGTTTCTGTCTTGAAAGAGCTCAGTTTATTACCAGATAAAGATGGGTGAATGAAATTGCCAAATCTAAGAGGATAAAGAGTCAGGAAGAGCCATTCAAGAGCAAAATCTCCTCCTGGATCCTTAATGTCTTCCTATCACCTCCTCAAAAACCTGCTTCCACTGATCAGCCCAGAAGTTTCTGAATTTTTTAAAATTTTCTCTATTTAGTAACTTTCCCCTAAATTCTCTAAGATGATTCTTTCAAACCAAGAGAAAAATAACATCTCTTTTAACTCCAAGTTTCCCTCTGGCTACTGTCAAATCTCTCATCTTTCTCGTCCAAACTCCTTGAAAGAGTAATATACTCAATAGTCTGTAATAACCTATATGGGAAAAAAAGAATGAATATATGTATATGTATAACTGAATCATTTTGCTATACACTTGAAACTAATACAACATTGTAAGTCAACTATACTCCAATAAAATTCATTCAACAAATATTTATTGAGCATGTAATGTAATGGGAATAGAGTATATCTATGGAGGGAACAGAATAGGATTCAAAAATAAAGAGGGTAAGCCTTATTGATAAGGCGATGATAAGGCAAAGACATAAAAAAAGGAGGATCAGAGAACAGTCTGAAATCCATGCATTTGCGCTGGCACCATTCCCATTCCTATTCCACCATCCAGTCCCAAAAGCTAAGAAGGAAAAAAAAGTGAAGTGATCCAAAGACAGAATGAAATCCCAAGAAACTGGTGAGAGAATGATTCCTGTGATGGATTATGGAGTTGGAAAATAAAGTAACTTATGCCAAAAACAGTGAAAAGTAGAAAACTTTTCTTGATTCCATAAGATCTCCCTAAAAGCTAGTCACCCCCTCTTGTGCTTCCACAGTAAGTTCCACATACGTCAATCCATAATCCATAGATTATGTTCATACGTAAGAACATTTGATTCTCCTTTGGATATCCCCCACAGCTTTACCCAATGGCTGATCAAGAGTACGCACTTAGTAGTCACATAATGCATTCACTGACCTAAATAATTAATTAAATAATATATCATTCATGTTTTGCTACCTTTATAATTATTTATCTCCTTCCATGTATATGATCTGTCTCACTGTATTATGTAGGGAAAGCACAGGATTCATGCCTGTACTTCTTTGTTTCCCTAGGAGGGTGCCCTAGAAATAGAAGAAACTCAATAATTTTTTGTTATTGCTGTTGAAGGGGGAAAAAATGATTAAGACAGTAAAGCAAGGTCAATTTCTGGAGTTCTCTCTCCCTGAAGCAGTCATAAACTTGTAGTTGAGTAATTGTAAAGTTTTGAGACTAGAGCAGAAAAATGATGTAATCAGAAGAACTGCCATGACAAGTGTTGAAAAAGATGATCCTAGAGATAAATGGCTCCTTGTGTCTCCAACATCACCAAGTACTTCTAGAAAATTATTTCCCATGATAGAACCATCCCTGGGGTTAAGAAGGGCATTTTACAAAATCATCACAGCTTGATGGAACTACCCTTCAAACAATGATTCTCCAATCATGGTCTGGGTATCCTCAGGGGAATTGAAGGTGATTCTGGAGATATGAGGAGCCCCAGGGTAAACATGGTGCATTTCTAAAGTGTTACTAGATGTCAGGTTAAAACATATTATTAACATCAGAAGAACTGCATCTATATTATGAGATGGAATACAAATTTAAGTGAATTTTAATGACAAATACGAAACTGTAAGCTAATTCAGCCTCTCCTATACCTAGTGCAAGATACTGGCCTCAGAGTTGGTAGGTAGGAAGTGGTATTTTCACTTTCCTTAGCTAATCTAGCACTTTATTATGCGAATTTGAGAACTATTGCATATTGTTACCAGATCCTTACTGATCCCATTCAACATCAAGCAAGTGCTTAAAGTCAAGTGAATTTTTTGGTGGTTTTTACTACCAAAGAGAAAGTGCCCTGTGAAGACAACTTTCTCACTCCCAAGCCAAGTATATCCCTTCCAATAAACACATAAATTTTCCTCCAGCTACAATATAATCTTTTGTGAGGACAGGCAGTGCAAATCTAATAAACAAAAAACAATTCATTTCCCCTTTAAAAACAATGTCATTTTCATTTACTTGGATTCCCCTCCAAAAGCTTTAATGAAAATGTTTCTTTGTTAACCCAATCCAGCCCTACCTCCATATATTCACCAAATTGGAAAAAAAAAAAAAATGGCTGGATTCCATGCTCCAGTATGAATATTGCAATGGTATTAACCCAAGTTTTTAGTAAGCTTTTTCTCTCCTTCAATACACTAATTTTCTGCTTTTACGTTCACAGTCTTCTGGTAAGTATGCCTTCCACTGTAATTTTAAATTGTACTTAGCAATAGGTATATATGTTATAAATTAAAATGTAAATATAAAAGTTGAACCTTTGGGGTAGAGAATAAAAGGGAACTATGAACAGTTCCTTCTTCACAAATTCATGCTCCTCAAACCATCCATGGTTATCCTTCAAAACAAGCCCCAAGAGATTTGTACAGGTAGAACTTCTACTGTGTTTTTAACCAATCAGAGAAAAAAATGTATAAAGAAAACAAAAAAAAAAGAGATTAACAACATTATTTTTTATGCAATGCTCCACCAAAACCCAAAGTAAAGAATAAAGGGTCCCTGATGATACTCTCAAAGTCCTGCTTTCTCCCTAAAATATTTACATCTTTAAAATTCAATATTCATGCATATGTGGATTTTACCTAAAGTAAATTAAATTTAGATGAGTTTGTATCTATGTTTCTTTAATCCACTTATGTATTTATAATTTGACCATCAAAACATTAGCTAATGATTACCAAGGATTGGAATGTACAAGCACGTTTTTATAAATCTCATAAAGTTGTTTTTACTATTTTGATTATTTGAACGTTACTCATTTTAATCAAATCACCTTACTCAATTGCAAAATGAGCCATTTTTATGGAAAGAGCTGAAATGTATTTAATGGAAACCACAATAAACTTAAAAACTGTTCTCATTGGTCTTAATGCGGAAACAATTTAAAGCCAATTTGGTGTTAGTTGAGATATTTTTCAATCAGCGGGATAAACTGAATTATTCAACAACAAAAGCTGGGCAAGTTTTCCCTCCATACAATTACCCAGGTTAAGCAATCAAGGCACATAGTCCCAGAGATTGCCTCTCCAATTTACACTAAAATTTGGTTTCAGAAAGTCCGCTGCTTCTCATATTTTACTCTCTCAAAAGCCCACGGCGTATTTTTCAAGGATTTTCACTGCCAACTGCATTTCCTTATTCTTAAAATACACTTCTTTCTGGAGTACTTACTAGTATTTTCCCTCAATTATCTTTCCCTATTTCAGGTTTACCTAGAGGGGTTTACTACCAGGTATCCTTTTTCCTAGACAAGCACAACATAATCCTAACAGCTGCCCCAATAGTCTCACAAAGCTCAAGGTGTTTGGAAAGTGCCTCTGTGTATTCAATATAATTTGAGTTTCAACCTTTGGCTGTGGTTCTACACCCTCTACATGGTACCAAATAAAAAGAGACAGGTAGAAAGTCCCCATTTAAACTAACCTCCTCTATGTAATTTCACTTGAATTATTTCAAATTGGATTTCTATTTTAGTACGCATTTGCATATTTATTATCAGGCTCAGAAGTAAACTGCTGTAACTGCCTCTGAACTCTCTTTACTCATCATCAAGAAAAGAGTAAAATACAATTAGATTTTGACACAGATGAATTTATTTGTGTTTATTAAAGCATAATCTGAAATAGATGCAAAATATTCCCCAAATGAGGAGTCATATCTCCAGTGTAAAGACTAACTCCTGTTTACATGTTATATGTGCCATGTGCCAGATTCAATCTCTCAGCCTGTTCTGCTCCCAGCCTGACATGAGCAGGGCCTGGTCAGCAGTGTTATAAAGAAGAAATATAATTGTTCCTCCATTTGCATTCATGACAAAAACAGGACATGGACACTTTGCAGGCGTATGGTCCAAAAAATGTGCAGCACCCAAGGAGAACAATGGCGAACCAAGTATCTGACTAGAAGAAGGAAAAACAAGTTTTTCCCATCCTTCCCTCCTTCTTCTTTTCCTGCACCAACACACAGTACTTACTATGCCTTGCACTTAATGGAGGTGCTCAATAAATGTCAAATTAGCAAAATTAGTAGGCAAGTAAAAGGAGAACTACTCTTAGGCCCAGGTAAAAGGAACCCCAACTTTAAAGAATGTCACACTCAAGAGGGGTCCCACTCAAGAGAGGTCCTACTCGGGCTGTCCTCTAGCTACATCTCTCCCTGGGGTCAAGAGGACATGCCTACTAGGAGCCTGTACCCACCTCCCACTGACCATGCTCTGGGAGTAGGAGACCTTAAAATTCCCTGCCTAAATAACCCTGAGCCACTCCCAGTGCCTGTCTAGGCCTCCTCCCAGGACCTGCCGCAACAAGGGCTAACCTAACAGATGTGCACACTTTCTGGCTGGCCAAGGGGTAGGTGATTAACAGGCTTGGGGGAGTGCCCTTGGACAGAGCTTGGACCTCCAAGCACCAGAGTACAGATGTGTGGAAGGCCCCTCCAAGAGCTGAAGGAGCCAGAGGTCGGAAAAGAAAAAAATGGTAGCTGGGTGCAGGATACCATGAGGGGACTCTCTTCCAGAACCACCACATTCTAAGTCAAAATCAGAGGAGTGAAAATGCTAAATTAGAACACTTCTCCCTCATTACAAGGGTATATTTGTCAATGTAGGAGGACAGAAAATATTTTAACAGCTTGTAAGCTTGTTTCATAATTTTTAATTACTTAGACATATAGTAGTTAAGACTTCATTTGTACTCTTGCCCCGGGCTCCACAAATGTTAGAAGCATGTTCTTCTATGCAGAAGAGGGAAAGAAAGAAATGGGAAAAATGAGAGAAAGCAGGAAAGAAGTTAACAATGAGCTGCTCACCACACAAGGATTAGGTATAGTCTCTTGACAGACTGTTCTCAGCGCCCAGTAAATTGCCTGGAATATTTCAGGTGTTCAATATAAATTAAATGAACAAATAATTGATCAATAATGAGAAACCAGGTAATTTGCTGTAGTCATAGTAATGACCAAACTAAGGATGACAAACCTTTCTAATATGACCTGCCAACTACTTATTCAGGCATCTGATCCCAACCTCAAGCACGAAAAAGACAAAACTGGTAATTAATCTATTGTGTGTATGCCTAAAACTCTCCTGACAGATCCATAAAGCCTGCCAACAGAGAATGAACTGACCCCAGGAAAACATCCTCACATCTTGGGTTTTAGGGAGACCAAATAATCAAAACAAACAGGTACTCTGAAATTGTACCCAAGTGAGATGAAAATCTTAAATTTGGCAAGGACAATGAAGCTAAAGAAGTCAGATGTTAGAATACTTCAAAGGGAAAACTGATTTGATCACTGAGGTGGCTAGTGACATTGCTAATTCACATATACTTGCTTAAACATTTAAAAATTCTGTTTTGAAAAAGAAAAGGGGGGGAATTCCCATTGTGACTCGGTGGGTTACAAACCCCACTAGTAACCATGAGGATGCAGGCTCAATTGCTGGCCTCACTCAGTGGGTTAAGGATCCCACATTGCCACGAGCTGTAACGTAGGTCCCAGAAGCGGCTCAGATGACACGTTGCTGTGGCTGTGGCATAGGCCAGCAGTTGCAGCTCTGATTCAACCCCTAGCCTGGGAACCTCCATATTGTGCAGCTGTGGCCCTTAAAAAAGAAAAAAAAAAAACCTTTTTGTACACAAACATAATGAGTAACAAAGTGTGTTCATCTTTCTCTCCTCCCACCTCCTATGCCCTGCCCTCCATTTATCTACACTGTGGTTCTCAATCCTGCTTCTCAAACCCAGAACTACTTGGAAGCATTTAAAAAACACCAGTACCTGGGCCCCACCTGTAAAGATTCTGATTAAACTGAGAATAGATTCTAGGAACTGGCATGTTTTTAATTGTTTCAGGATATTTCAATGTGTAATCTGGGATGGGAACTACTGAACCCCAGGACTCCCTGGAGCTAATTTGGTTCAATAACTTGGTAACAGTATTCTCCACCTGGAGCCAAAAAAAGGAAAAGAAAATCTAGAAAGGAGTGAAAATTCTCTGAGGATGTGACCTGGAAAGTACCAATCCAAGGGGATAGCTATTTTTACAACGTGGAGTTTTGGATTCCAATCATACCTCCTTGCTTTCATCATTGAAATAATTCACTCTGTGTCTGAATGACTCACTTCCAATTTTTTTAAATCACTGATTTGTATTTCAATTTTCCATAAGTTAACTTTTCCCTTCATATTTAGATTCACTTGAGTGTTTAATGATATTCTCAATTCTTTGAGTCATATTCATAGTAAGAATATTTAATAGATGTTGAAAATTCCAGGTACTCTTTAATTACCTCTTTCCCAGTCCTAGGTGGCCTTCCATTCTCCTCTCACAGCTGAGACTTGTCTTAGCCAAGTGTTCATATTTATATAAAAGGCAAAAATTAAAACTACATTAACAGCCCCCGCCAATTCACTGCCCTCTATCATTACCTTTTCTTTTCCTATCTAAGGATGGTATTTTCATGGTCACCTTCTTTCCTCTATTATATTCATCATCTCTAAGTATTAAAATTGGCCATATCTGTATGGTTGGCACCTTTCAAGGTGCTAGTGTGGTCACACAACAAAATGACAGTCTTAGAGTGCCAAACTCACACTGGCAATGGCACAGATGTGTGGAAGGCCCCTCCAAGAGCTGAAGGAGCTGAACAGCGGAGCAAGTAGATGTGGACAGGAGGAGTTGGGCCAAAATTGACTCAAGTGTGTGCTTTGACAAGGACCAGGTGCAGAAAGGATGGGTGGTAGGCAGAGGTAGGGGATTCTGCTCTCCTGGTCCCCAAAGCTTGTCTGGCACTCTGTGAATTCGCAGGAGTGGAGATGGAAGCTCATAAATGTGATTACCACATGTGCTGCCATCAACAGACAGGAATGGCTGCTGAGACAGGTACTCACTCTGAGCTTCTTGGGGAAGTCCTCTCTGGCTCACCTTGGACACCTTGGAATCAGTGTTTCCCTGGCATCGCCAGCTGTTTACCATAACATGTATTAATTTTAACCACTGTATTTCATGTCCATTTGTTCAAGTTCATTTGTAGCAAGACCTCAGCATTTGAAAATGGTTACAATTTTAGCCAAAGGAAACTATTTAATCAATAAACAGTCACTGTGCATAGGGATAAAGGAAGAGAGATGACAAGATACAGATGCTTCCCGCCCTCGTTGAGCTGATGTTCTAGCTATCTCAGAATTCTAGCTATCATTTGCAGAGAAACTTTCACATCAATTGTTTAATCCATTTCCCATTGGTGTATAGTAAGAAATCATATGCCCAGTGAAGTAGAATGTTTAATATTCCAATGCCCAGAGAGTCTGTATTAATGGGTATTGGGGGAATGCCTGAGCACTGCCATTATTTGAAAACTTCCCCAGATTACTGAGTATGTCTCAAGCGTTGAAAACCAGCTTTGTTCCAATGTTTCCTACCTCTGCTGGGTCCTAAGAATCACATAGGGTTATGATTAAACCTGGGCCCTAGACCCACTATATCAGAACTAGAGGGCTGGGAGTCTTTATTTGAACAAGCATTCCAGTAATGATTACAACTAGACCAATTTGAGAAATATTGATTTTTGTCAAAAATAAAACTGTCAATTGAAATGTGAATCAATCTATCATAAATTCTAATTTTTAAGTTAAATTTTAAAAATTCGTAATCAACTTTTCATTATTAATGAGCTGAAATTTATCTTTATTATAAATATTATGCCACTGTTTTAGGAAATGACAGAATGAAGTGGAATTAAAATAAATATGGCCCTATATGTTTTTGGCCTTTAAAGAGCCAAATAAAAAATGGACTTTGTCCTGGCATTAACACAATTACAAATCAGTTTGTTAAAATGTTTGGATTTAGAACATCTGATTTCTTGATCACAAACTAACCTAAACATTTCTTGTTAAATGAAATTTAGTCATGACTTGAAATATTTGAAGCAAAGCAGTCATCCAGAAAATTAAGGTCAACCAAAAACAGATGGCATCTACGAAATAGGGTGTTGAATTCTCTGTTATGCCAAGTAAAAAAATAAAACAAAATCTGTGTTAGAAGACAGTCCTTCTGAAATGTATGTCTTATCTGGGGATGCATATATCATTTTTAATAACCCAGACTTTTTAAATAGTAGCAAACCTTTCATGTTTCTTTCCAAGACTTCTGTCATTTGAAAATAAAGTTCCAAGAAGCATGGTTTTTGGAGGAAATATATTTTCATGTTACAAAACAGGACTTCTTAGGGCCCATTACATATACTACATTTCCATTTACATCCATTAGAAAGAAAACATCTTTTTCCTTTCTTACAGTAGCCTTTTAAAGAACTTTCTTTTCAGCCTAATGCTACTTTCGGAGAAAAATTTTTCCCAATTATGATGCAGAAGAGGAAAAAGTATGTTCTCAAGTCTCAGGTCACTAAGCCATCTAGACCCCCAAAAAAAGGAAGGGAAAATAAATGACACTGGCAAGGGAACCAAATGGTTTTGGTGATGACAAAAATAACAGATACTATTCTAGGGCAGCAAACACAATGAAGCAAATGGCTGCTGCTGTGGAGCTTTTTCATCATTCATTTCCACTACAACTTCCTATCTTTCAGACATAATGAGCAACCTAGAATTTTTCATTTACGAATGCAGAAAACCTCCTTCTAGGGCACTGGGTTGTGAAAGGCATGAATAAAGATGAAGTAATGGGCATTTTCATTTTGATTGGAGCTAAGTAGTTTAAAAAATGATAATGGGATTGAAAATGTATTTAATAAAAAATTATGCTGTGAATAATAAATTAGGTATTGTAATTCTGACATTAAATCATTTTCTAGAATACTTCAGGTTTTCAGTAGAATATAAGCTCAAAACTAAGAACTAGAAAATACCTTACACATTTTTTCTATCCGGAATGACGTTTTTTTCTTCTTTGTACAAAAATAAAAGGCAAAACCATGCTCTAAATTGGTATTTATGGAAATGTTTTGAATAATTTTAAAACTGAATGTATCATGAAACATTACAAATATTAATTCATTAATCACTATTAAATTTCTATGTAGATTACAGTAAAAATGCTATTAAAAAAAGTCATACCATCATCCAACCTTACAAATGGCTTTTCCTGTACTGGGCTCTACAATGAAGAGCTATGTATTTCATGACTAGGCAAGTTCCTAGGAAGAATTTGGTCTTTTCCTGACTAATGATACCATTTGTTCCAAACATTTGATTTCCAAGTTACAGAATAAATGATTCACAGTATGAATTTATTCCAACATAACTTGTTCTCAAGCCACATTTGCTGAAATCTCACTGAAATCTAATGATGTGGAAAAATACTCATGCTATATTATTAAATAAAATAACAATTTATCAAATAACTACAAGGTGCCAAAATGTATAAATATATACCTATGGCTACAACTATCAATATGTCTGAAAGGAATTATACATAGTTTCTTCACACTTGTTTTGACAATGAACATGGCTTCCTATTGTAGTTTAAAGGTATTTATTTTTCTTATGGTATATTTATTTATGGTATATATTGGTGAGATATATATCTAGTGAGATAGATAAAGAAGGTAGTAATCAAGATTATCACACTTAATTGTGTTTAAATAAATTTGTAAATAAAGTACCAAGACCACAAGTTAGATTTATCATCGGAATTTTCAAGATCCTGATTAAGTCTTCCACCCTCTGCTCACTCAGCACCTAGGCTCCTTCAGCATCTCAAACATTCCAGACTACCCAGTGCCCTTCCAGGTGTGTGCCAAATACCTGGGAGTGTCCAAGGTTTACCATCTTTTCCACACATGGGCAAAACAAATCTGGATCCCAACCTCAAGGAGTTTAGAAGAAAACAGAAACCATACTCACAAATTATAACCATAATGAGAAAAAAGAATGGATATATATATCTAAAATCCATTCACTTTGCTTTACACCTGAAACTAATACAACATTGTTAGTCAACTATACTCCAATAAAATTTAAAAAACAAAGGACAACCATAGAAAAATAATACAGGATAAGCTCCCTAAAAAAAAAAAATCATGGTGTTATGAAATTTTAACACCTTCCTCCTATGTTTGATTCCACTGCCTCTCCTTCCCCCGTTGATATCTTGTCTCTTCTTTTGTACCTTCAGTCTCTCCTGACTAAATTGTGACACCCTCTCTAGTTGTTTCACTCTCTCCTCTCTCTCAAATCTACAGATTCCTGAATTTCTGTCTATGCTTTCTCAAAATAAATATGCATATTTACTCCCCTATTGTTTTTTCTCTCCCCCCACTCCCACCCAAGGGCCAAGAATACCAACACCAGAGCCAGAACTTGCTGTCTGGGGATGATTTTCTGTTCAGGGTTTTACACTCACTCACATCTACCAATTTCCCTAGGAGGTGAGAAATATAACTCAATCATTGCTAAACATTCTGGTACATTTAAGTTGTGCATATCATATTTTCGTGATGTTTATATTCATTGACCCAAAATAAAGAAAAACCTTGAGCCTCTTTGCTGGGGGAGGGGCTGAGAAGAGACATAGGAGAGAGCTTGCATTTTTCAGGTAACGGTTTGAGTTAAGAATAGAATCAACTGACTCCTGGGAAAATACCAAGCCATGAAATTTGTTCAGTTATGTTAGATTAAGACAAAGAATTCCCTTTTTTGTTTTTGACCTTAAAAACCTTTAAAGGAGTGATGAGTGTTCAGATGAAAGGTCACAGGAAGAAAAGCAATGGAAGCCGAGATATAAAAAAGAAAAAAAAATCCACAGCATTAAGGAATTAGAAAAACACGGCGTTATAGCATTTCCACATTCATTCCGAAGTAAAAGGAAAGTAGGTGGACCATTAAGGGAAAAGAGGTTCTTGCCTAGTCCTCCCCCCACCCCCAACACACACACACAGCCTAGCTCTTAAGAACCCTTAAGAATCTCCGCCATCGCCTAAGTGCTCTGTTAGGCTCTTCCCACCTTCAAGGTCAAGGCTTCCACCTCTACAGACGCCACACCCAGTTCCCCCAAGATGAGGCCTAGTATGCGGCCCTGGAGATATCTGCCTCAGCTCGGCCCACACCTGTTTCTCCAGACCCGCGCAACCGCAAACGCCTGTGATGCTCGGGTCACCAGAAACGCCACCGCGGGCAGCACCTACCACCACTGGGAGGAGGGGGCTCCCTGCAGGTTCCTCCTGCCCCACCGCGACTGGCCCACCGCGACGGGGAAGCCTGGGTGGGCAGGCGTACTGCCGCGGGAAATCGGACCCAGGAGTCCGACATCAGTCGGCCTCCAAAAGAGGGAAAGGAGGGCTCTCCAGGATGTCTGGAGAACGAGCTAAACCCACGACCCGTCTTGGGATGTGAGGAAGCGCCCCGTGGAGGCTCCTCAGGTTACACCCTGCCTCCCCGCCCGACCACGACCACGTTCGTACCTGGAAACCCCAACATCTCCGGCCGCTGCCCGAGACGGCTCCCGCGCCTCTGTACTCACTCGGCCCTCAAAGTCGTTCATTCCATGGCACTCACGTCGACAAGACATGAGAGACGAGGCTTGGCTTGAGGGTGGCTGGCCTAGCGGACCCCCTGCCAGGACCGTGGAGAGGAAAAGAGTCGGCATCGAAGGCCGCTGCACGCAAACGCCGGCGAAATGGCGCCGGCCTCCTGGCCCAGGCAGCTTAGCCCTTTTCCACGCGGCCTGGAGCCGCCCTCCCAAATGCGGTCAACATCTCCCCTCTGTGCTCCAGCCCCGTCCCAAACTCAAGCTAAGCTCCCCGCTTTTGAAGAGTCAGACCCTACCTCCTGAATATCCCCCAGCACTTATTTCTTTCCCCAACAAAATTGCAAATAGCAAAGAATGCAAAACAGGACCCGTTAAGGAAAAAGTGTTAGGAATGAAATAGAGTGGTGTCAACCAATATTTCCTATGCAGGGTCAGGGTTCTAAATTCCTATAAGGATGTCTGCAGTCTTTTTTGGCATAGCTAAATATATAAATGTGTTCACTATTTTTCTTCTTTTGCCAATTTCAGGCGTCGGCTTAGTTGCTGTTCACTTCCAGGGCCGTCTTTATGCTGATGTGGGGTACTTGGTGAAGAGAAAGAAAACCAAGAGGTGGAGAGCTGCAGGCCAAGGAATGGAATCCATTTGGCAGGCTGAAGGAGATGGCAGAGGAGCTGGCAAACCTAGGAGGAGGTGGTAACGGAGAGAGAACAGAGTTGGGAGGGGCGGGGACTGCTAATGCATGTGGATAATGGGAATGCTGGCCAGGCGCCATGCAACACAATTTCAGTTTGCTGTCTCTTCAAAATCCTTAAGCAAAAGCACACAAGAATTTTATAATTTGGGGGGATTTCTTTTAGATTTGACAAAAACAGAAAGACCTAGATCTATTGAGGTTTTGGTACATGTGTAATGTCAGGGTTAGTGAAGGGTGGAAGGAGTGAATGTCGGCAATAAAGATGTACAGAAGTAATGTTGTAAGGCCCAACAGAATATGGTCCTTCAGTGTTCCTTATAAAATATTAAGTGACAATAAATATTAGATTTTAGGTTTGTTTTTTTTTTTTAATTTCAGTGGAGTTAGGGACTAACAGGGTAGCAGAAATTCTGTTTCACTGATGTGAATGACTCATTCTGTCCTAAGTGAACTCCTGTATAGTCAAGTTTAATATACTACTGTGTATCATCTGCACAGGAGGAGGGGATCTTTCAATAAGCCACAAATCTAAATTCCAAAAATTAATGGTGTATATTTAAAATATTATTATACTACAAAAAAATAAATTCACTCTAGCCTTAAGGAATTATGGAAATGTAAATAATCCCAAGAGAGAAACAGAGTGACTGAAAGAAAAATAATTTTTTAAATAGATACCATGGTTCTTTTGGTTCATTTTACTCACCAGAGTAGTTGACCTAATTTTTCCCTGATCAGAGGCACAAGAGTTTGACTCAGCTGCGCTTATGCTGTATCATCAGTCATTAGTAATACCCAATGTTAACAGGACACATCCTAAACACATGTTTGCCTTTCTCTGATTCATTAAGCTCATTTGTTACTAGATTTTAACTTCCAAGATTCAGAACTTTCAGTATCTCTTGCCAAAGGAATTCATATGGACACCAATCTGTCCAGCAGTTCCTCTGTAGGATGTCTGCATAATGCTCTCTGTTTATTGTAAAGCTTTATTCCTCTGGAAGTTGAAAGTTTTCTGTCTGCTGAATGACCTCTCCTTTAGGAACTTCCAGAAAAGCTTCATAATGGCCCATCATTTCCAAGGAGATGTGTCCAGAGAGTACATACCCACTGAGTTTCTTGAGGTTTGAATATTATAATCACTGCACCTCCCTCAATTCCTTCTATTCAGCCAGCTTTAATTCTTCCCAGAATCATCTCCTTCAATCTTTTGCTAAAATTTCAGATCCTCTACAAATCCCATGAAATGGAGAAATATGGTCAGGCCATATGTTTCTTTACTGGAAAAAAAAGTGGTTGATGAGATAAGCCTAGTTTCATTCTACTTAGCACAGGTGGAAAAATCATGATTGTATTATTTCTTTTCTTTCTATAGTGAGTCACTACAAAAATAAGCATTTAGCCATTATATCATTCATTTTAGGCAACAATGCTACTTTATCATTTACCCTCTTTTCTTTGGAGTGGATGGCTCTTTTGACTGCTAACCATCATGACAGAGGAAAAAGTTGAAAAACAAAGACAAAATTGAGCTTTCTCCAGGTTTTATCTATTCAGCCACTCATTTTCCAGGATTCTTCATTAAGCAATTGTATTGGCTTTAAAAAAAAAAATGGAGTCAATTCTGAAAAGAAGCAGCAAAAGAAGAGCCTAGCCAAATGAAGTCCTAAACAAGGTATAATGGAGCTAGAGGAGGCAGTTAGAGATGAGATAGAATTCAAAGCTAAATAAGTTTTGAGACCATGCAATGCTCCAAAGCCAGATGAGTGTGATATATAACCCATTAAGTTTCCTTCTTGCTATGGCTATCTGGAAGCTGAGATTTATTTATTCATCATTGGCTCACCATGAATATCTCTATATGATATCCCTTTCCAGGTGCACAGGGTGTGTGGTAGTAGCCACTGGGGGAAACTGCTGTGGGTGAGGAAGCCTGAACTGATACTGGGATATGAAAGTTCATGCTCATAATTGTAATTCAGGAAGCCACCATGCAGAGGCGGCCCTGACTGGGGTTGTGATCTGAATACCAGAAACCAAAATGTGGATGTTAATAAAAATAAAACTAAAAAGACCTCCTGTATGGAGAAGGGCACAGCTGTAGAAAAAAATGTGAGTCCTCAAGAATTCTGGAGTTCCCATTGTGGCTCAGTGGGTTAAGGACCTGACATAGTTTCCATGAGGATGCAGATTCAGTCCCTGGCATCACTCAGTAGGTTAAAGATCTGGCATTGCTGCAAACTCCAGCATAGGCAGTAGATGCAGCTTGGATTCTGTGTTGCAGTGACTGTGGTAGAGGCCAGCAACTGCAGCTCTGATTCAACCCCTAGCCTGGGAACTTCCATGTGCTGCAGGCGCAGCCCTAAAAAGAAGAAAAAAAAAAAGAATTCTATATGGTGCCAATAGCCTCAAGTATAGCATTCTGGAAATAATTAAAGATGCTAGTATGGTAAGGCCTCAGTTCTGAAATACTAATAATTATCGCCAACCTTACATGGGATTTTTGTCATGTTCTACTAGAGAGCAAGGGGGAACTTCAGCAGTATGCAGCACCTGCAGCTCCTGATGGTTCTCACACTATGCCTGGGCTGGTCCTTGTTCACCTACTGTTGGAACAGTTCTTCCCTCCTAATGGTAAGCCTCCCGAGGGTTCCAATATCTCTATTTTTCCTTAAGTTTTTTTACATTATTCAAGTAATTTTTTATTCCAGTTTTATTGAGATATAATTAACATACAACACTAAATAAGTTTAAGGTATACAGAATGATTTGATTTCTATATGTGACGAAATAGTTACCACAATAAGTTTAGTGAACATCCATCATCTCATATAGATACAAAAGAAAAGAAAAAAAATATTTTTTTTGTGATGAGAACTCAGGATTTACTCTAACTTTCATAAATAATGTATAGCAGTATTAATTATATTAATCATATTGTATACTGCATCCCTAGTACTTACTTATAACTGGAAGTTTGTACCTTTTGATCACCTTTATCTAATTCCCCTCCTCTCACTCTCCTATCTCTTTCCATAAGTTTTTAAAACCCTTTATTATTTTAAAAGCCTTCACTGACCTTACCAGAAATTCAATATTTTCATATTAGTAGTAGACTTGACTCTCCCCAGATAAGTTTTAACAATTTTCTTCTCCACTGCTTATTTACGGATATCTATAGAAATGTATTTATAATTACCCTTAAGCTAAAGACGTATGACTACTATTGGGCCTTAGTATAAATATTTACTTCTTATGAGGATATGTGATGCTCTACACCCAGAACTTGGAGACTATGAAGCCATGACCTGGGCAACACTATTTTGGACTGAATAAAGTCATTGATGATTAATATAAATATCTGCATAATGTTTTATATTTTATGAAGTACTTTTATAATATTCAGTATGTCAGCTAAACCACGCAACTTACTAAAGTAGTGGAACAGAAATTATTCACAGATGGGGAAATTGAGACTCTGGGAGATTACGTGACTTGCTCAGGTAATTGTTTCTCAACAAGTTTTAATTGTCAGAGCAGTGACTCAGAACCAGGACATATGACTCCAAGTGAAATATTCATTCCACCATTATATGTTGGTGGCCTTTTCCTGTCTGGAGCCCACATCAGAATTAAACTTGCAAATGAAAGGGCACTAACCATTTTCTGGCATAACTGAGTAGGTGAATGTCACTGGTGATGCTTTTGGTCTTGTATCTTTATAGTTGTTTCACAACTGCCTGGTCTTTACATCTCCTAAATGCTTTTCATATATAATAAATGTCAGAGATGGTAGTTAGTCATTGTCATTTCTCTTCTTAATGTTTTGATGGAGAATGTACAAGTGGCCTGTGTACATTCAGCTTAAAGCATTCATAAGTCAGCATAAAGCAGAGAGTCGCTACAAAAATAAGCATTTAGCCATTATATTCATTCATTGTAGGCAACGGTGCTACTTTATCATTTACCCTTTTTTTCTTTGGAACCGATAAAGTAACGGATGACTCTTTTGACTGCTAACCATTGTGAGAGAAAAAAATTATTGCTTTTTACAATAATCAGAGCTTGGTTATGCTGGAGGGACTGTGGATAAACTATCTACCTCAAAAGCCTCAAACAGGTCACTGGGACTGTCTTCTTTTATATTTATTTAAGTTAAAAATGATGTTGGGTCACCCTTTGAGAAGGGTAGGATGCAGATGCTTTGTTTTATTTCAAACTTGTGTGTGTTCAGAGCTTGTATTAATTCCAGCTTCTTCCAGTGCAAAATAAAATGGAATATATTGACTATACACTGAATAGCCCTGTACCAATTCCTCTCACTTTCATGCATATTCTTCACCCTCCAAAACATCTTTCCTCCAGACTAGATGAGAGGGTATCATTCTTTTTAAATATAAAGACTACTTTTTAATGTTAAAAAAAATCCAGAATCCCCATGACAATAATTGTAATTTTGTTATCTACTGAACAAGAAAATACAAAATAAAAAAAGGCTTCAGTGAGGAGTTCCCATTGTGGCACAAAGGAAATGAATCTGACTAGTATCCACAAGGACATGGGTTTCCCTGGCATCACTCAGTGGGTCGGGGATCCGGCATTGCCTTGAGCTGTGGTGTAGGTCATGGACATGCCAGATCTGGTGTTGCTGTGGCTATGGCTGTGGCATAGGCAGCAGCTCTGATTCAACCTCTAGCCTGGAAACTTCCATGTGCCATGGGTAGAGCCCTAAAAAGCAAAAAAAAAAAAAAAAAAAGGCTTCAGTGAATTCAATAATAGTTTTAAAAAGAAAAAAACTTTGTTTTATTTACCTTGGTATTCTGAATACACTTTCTTGGAAAAAAAGTAGTATATGTATGCAAGACGTATTTATATTTCATCTACACATGGTTCACAATTATCCTCCCACAACTAGAATTTTTCTCAGGCTGCTCCATTGTCAGAGCGGTCTTCATTGCTCAATTTCTCCAGGTGGAAAGATCAGGGTGCAAGAGCAAGGGACATCTGCCTGGTATGGATTCATCCATCCCTTCAGTAATATTAAGTACCTCCTCTTCAACTGACATACTAGGTCAAGTTGATGCAATTTCTGGGGACTTTGCCACCCACTGATGACTATAATTGCACTAGTCAGGACTGCATTCCTTTCTTATCAAACTTACATCTCTCAATGTTCAAATTTTCCCAAGAAAGATAATACTTTTGAGTTGTTAATTTTTTTTTTTTGACACATCCACAGCATGCAGAAGTTCCCGGGCCAGGGATTGAACCTGTGCCACAGCAGTAGCCAGAGCCATTGCAGTAACTATGCCAGATCCTTATCCCACTGAGCCACAAGAAAACTCCTGCTGTTACTTGCTTTAAATCCGAGCTACACAGTAAAATCACCTAGGGAGCTTTTAAAAAACTGCCAATGTCTGGGTCTCACCCCAAGCCAGTTAAATTAGCCAGATATTGTTTTTTGTTGCATTTTTAATTTTGTTGTTAAGATACAAGATGATCTAATATGTCACCAGGTAAGAACTATTGGTTTCTCAATGTTCCCAAAGGACCTAAAGGAGAAGAACAGCAATAAGAATGATGTGATGAAATGTCTCTGAATGTGAACCTGCCCTGGAGTCTGGATCAGCAGGTAGGGTTGACAAGGAACAAGTCATAAAGACAAATTATTTTCAACCTTATAACTCTGACCCCTGTCTTATCCTGAAAATGTTACTTAGGATATTTTCATCCAAAATATTTTCCTTTGGCTAAGCCCCATATCTTCATTCTTTCAACACACACTAATATTTATTGAGCACCTACTGAGCATGATGCACAAGGCAAAGCTCTGCCCTCATTGAATTTATATTCTAACTGGGGAGAAGGACAATAAAACAATGAATTTAGCATCCATTTTGTACTTCCTGGTTCTTATCTCTTTTCTTAGATTTGCTGGTATCTTCCCAGTACTTGATATTACTCTGATGGGATGTCAGTGGCCCTCATATTGGATTCTTTTCCATGTCATTATGCATGGGTATCATGTGGGCTTTTTAAAAGAGTATTCATAATTATACTTCACAAATATATGTCTGAGATGACCAACTTCCATCCTACCCTTAGAAAAATAAAGTACTTTGGTTTTAAAAATGTTTATGTCCAGGTGAAATATGGACTTAGGGCAGGATTTTAAGTCAGGAGACCCAAATTCAAATCTGACTCTGCCTTACTGGCTATGTGACCTCAGACCAGTTACTTAACCTCCTTAGGTCATGTTCTCATTTATGACATGAGGATAACAGTATGAAAATCAAATGATAAGTATACAACACACACAGTTAATAGGGATCTACACAGAGCACATGTGGAAGACTAGTGGCCAAGAGTGAACTGACCCTGGGACAAAGACCACCTTCCCCTAGCCCTTTCATCTCCATTATCAACATTGAAGATAGATGTCCAGAAACTCCCTGCTCTTCACCACCAAACACATGTTCTCACCACCATTATCTGTCTTGATAACTATCTCATTTTTTCATTTACCCTAATTTATGTCAGCCACCACACAACTTCCCAGGCTCCCTCCCACCTCCCACACTCTAATCCTTTTAAAGCTCTTTACATATCCTATGCTTTCAACAGATGGGATTAAGATGGTGGAATAGAAGGACTGGAGCTCAACTTCTCTCCTAAAAACAACAAAATTTACAACCAAATGCTGAGCAATCTTCAACCAAATAGACCAGAAACTTTCAAAAAGACATCCCACTCCAGAGAACAAAGAGGAGGCCACATCAAGAGGTAGGAGGGGTGATTATGCAATATAAGCAACCCCATACATCCTGGGTGGGAAGCCCCACTGACTGGAAAATAACTGTTTCATGGAGACTGACCTACAGGAGTGAGAATGCTGAGCCCCACGTCAAACTCCCATGTGTGGGGATCTGGCACTGGGAGAAAGAGCCCCCAGAGCATCTGGCATTGAAGGCCAGTGGGGCTTGTGTGCAGGAGTGACAGGACTGGGGGAAACAGAGACCCCATTCTTAAAAGGTGCATATGGACATTCACGTGCACTGGGTCCCAGGGCAAAGCAAAGTCTCCATAGGAATCTGGGTCAAACCTGACTGCAGTTCTGGGAGGGCCTCCTGGGAAAACAGGGGTGAATATGGCTTGTTGTGGGGGAAGGATATTGGAAGCAAAGCTCTTGAGAATCTTCATCAGCTGTTCCTTTCTCTGAAGGTGGCCATTTTGGGAAAATCTTACCCCACCCATCAGCACTGAGAAGCTCCAGGGCAAATAACAACCCAGGTGGGATCAAAGCCCCGCCCCTCATTGAACAGGCTGCCTAAAGACCCCCTCCCCCCCACATCCCCCACCCCCCCCCCTGCC
The DNA here is from genome assembly GCF_016906955.1 of Phacochoerus africanus. Taxonomy (NCBI): domain Eukaryota; kingdom Metazoa; phylum Chordata; class Mammalia; order Artiodactyla; family Suidae; genus Phacochoerus; species Phacochoerus africanus. The sequence continues at coordinate 161,832,057 of NC_062546.1, read as the reverse complement.
GAGGGATAGGAATCAGCTCCACCTACCAGTGGGCAGGCATCAGTCCCTCCCATCAGGAAGCCTACAGCAAGTTCCTGTGCCAACTTCAGCCACAAGGGGGGCAGACACCAGAAGTAAGAGAGGCTACAATTCTATTATCTGTAAAAAAGTCACCACACCAAAAACCTATAAAAAGGAAAAGACAGACAACTGTAACTCAGATGAGGAAGAAGAAAAAAACCCAGAAAATCAGCTAAGTGATCAGGAGATTCTCAGCCTCTGGGAAAAAGACTTTAGGTTGTTGATGTTGAAGATGATGCAAGACATTGGAAATAAACTAGAGGCAAAAATGGATAACTTACAGAAAACACTGAGCAAAGAGATACAAGATATAAAAGTTAAGCAAGAAGAGATGCAAAATACAATAACTGAAATAAAAAATTCACTAGAAGCAGCTAATAGCAGAATACAGGAAGCAGAAGAACGAATAAGCAAGGTGGAAGATAGATTAGTGGAAATTACGGATGCAGAACAGAAAAGAGAAAAAAGATTGAAAACAAATGAAGAGAGTCTCAGAGAACTCTGGGACAACGTTAAACACACAAACATCCGTATTATAGGGGTGCCAGAAGGAGAAGAGAGAGAGAAGGGGACAGGAAAAATATTCCAAGAGATAATAGCCGAAAACTGCCCTAACATGGGAAAGGAACCACTCACTCAAATCCAGGAAGCACAGCGAGTACCATATAAAATAAACCCAAGGAGGAATACAGCAAGACACATATTAATCAAACTGACCAAAATTAAAGACAAAGAGAAAATCTTGAAAGCAGCTATGGAAAAGAAAGAACATACAAGGGAACCCCAATAAGGTTATGGGCAGATTTGTCAGCAGAAACTCTGCAGGCCAGAAGGGAGTTGCATAATATACTTAATGTGATGAAAGGAAAAAAACCTCCAACCAAGATTATTCTACCCAGCAAGGCTCTCATTCAGATTTGAAGGAGAAATCAAAAGCTTCACAGATAAGCAAAAGCTGAGAGAATTCAGCAACACTAAACCAGCCTTACAACAAATACTAAAGGAACTTCTCTAGGCAGAAAATAAAAGGCTGCAACCAGAAACAAAAATACCACAAATGACAAGACTCACCAGTAAAGGTATATATACAGTAAGGATACAAAATCATCCATGCACAATTATGCCACCAAAATCAGAAATCGTGAGAAGAGGAGGGTACAAATGCAGGACACTGGAGATGAACTTGCAATTAAGAGACCAACAACTTAATATCTTATATATATAGACTCTTATATCAAAACTTCAGAATAAATGCAAACCAAAAATCTACAATTGACACACAAACAAGTAAGAAAAATCAACTCAAATACAGCACTAAAGATTGTCATCAAACCAGAAGAGGAAAGAACAAGAGAAGAAGGGAAGAAAAAAGAGCAATAAAAACAAATCCAAAGCAATTAATAAAATGGCAATGAGAACATATGTTAATAATTACTTTAAATGTTAATGGACTAAATGCCCCAACCAAAAGGCACAGACTGGCTGAATGGATACAAAAACAAGACCCACATATATGCTGTCTTCAAGAGACCCACTTCACTTCTAGGGACACATACAGATTGAAAGTGAGAGGATGGAAAAAAATACTCCATGAAAACAGGAATCAAAAGAAAGCAATACTCATATCTGACAAAATAGACCTTAAAATGAAGAATATTTTAAGGGACAAGGAAGGACACTACATAATGATCAAAGGACCAATCAAAGAAGAAGATGTAACAATTTTAAATATCTATGCACCCACCATAGGTTCACCACAATATATAAGGCAACTACTAACAACCTTAAAGGGACAAATCAACAATAACACAGTAATAGTGGGGGACTTTAACACCCCACTCACAGCAATGGACAGATCATCCAGACAGAAAATCAATAAGGAAACACAGGCCCTGCATGAAGCATTAGACTAGATGGCCTTAATAGACATTTATAGGACATTCCATCCAAAAGCAACAGAATACACATTCTTCTCAAGTGCACATGGAACATTCTCTAAGATTGATCACATCCTGGGCTACAAATCAAACCTTGGTAACGTTAAGAAAATTGAAATCATATCACGCATCTTTTCTGACCACACCCTATTTTTTCATCTTCTCTCCCCCTTCCACCAGTCCTGAGACCCATCCACTGTGCTTTCTGAATTTCATAACTTTAATTGCAAAATACCTTTGTATTAATTATCTATAGATTTGCTGCATGGCAAATAACTCCAAAAATTAGTGACTTAAAAACAACGTATTATATAGCATAGTTTTTGCAGACTGGAAATCAGGTAATGTCTTGGTTAGACAATTTTAGCTTGGAGTCTCTCATGAGGCTGTAGTCATCTGAAAGTCTGACTGGGGAGGAAGAATTTGCTATCAGTGGAGTTCACTCACCTGCTGGCAAGTTGGCAGTAGTTGTTAGGGGAAGTTTCTTCTCTCCACAGGGCTGCCTAAGTGTCCTCATGGCCTGGTGGATGAATTCACCAAAAAACAGTAATCTAAGACAGCAAAGCATAAGTTCCAAAGCCTTTTAAAACCTTTCCTCAGAAATTACATGTCATCACTTCTGCAGTATTCTATTGGTCACACAGGTCAGCTGATTCATATGGGAAAGGGACTGAAGAAAAGGCTTAAATGCAAGGAGGTGAGGATGCTGTTATCTTGGTGGCCAGCTGCCACACCTCTATTTTCACAAACAGTTCTTTGAATGTTCGATTCCCCTTTTTGCTCTCATCAAAACCTGGATTTCACTTGAGAACACCCTATCAGCCACCTCCCAATTGGAGACTGCCTTTCCTCTTGTAGCCTTCAGATCTTTGAGCCTGGAGATGAGTACGTGTCATCCTTATTTCTCATTGTTTTCAGACACTTTTCCCTCCCTCTTCCCTAAAACACCAACGTGAATCTCACATCATCATATATCACACAGTAGCTGATAACTCTGCTGACCCCCTCATTTGCCTAGATTCTAGATCCTGGCTCAAAGGTATCCTCTCCAGTGCTACTTCTGCCCTAATTCCTGAATCTATGGACACACAAGTAGATCATGCCTGCACCCTTGCCTCTCAAGTCCTTAAACTTTTCTTTCCTCTTCTCTTCTCTGTAGAGCATGTCAACCATTCTACCACAACCTTGCAGTCACAGCCCTATGAAACCTCTCACATTAGAAATAAATGCAGTGGAAATGCTGTAAAATTGGATTGTGATGATCACTGTACAACTATAAATGTAATAAAATTCATTGAGTTAAAAAAAAAGAAACGCTACCCTTCTTAATGTTAAATTCATGCATTACACCCTCTGACCACACCTCCAATATTTCCAGCTCACTCTCTCTACTATCCCATCACCCAATCATCTTTAAAATTCATTGGGACCTCTGCCACTATTTCATTGTCCCTCACCCTTAATGTTATTATTCTCCTACTTGCCAAGCTTAAATTCCATGATCAGTGTTTATAATTGTTCCCTTATGTATACCCTTGACTCTTTTGCCTCTTCAGATTTATCATACTTACTTGGAAGACTAGAATCTTGGTTAAAATCCAACTCACTGCTTGTGCCAACCTCCACCCAACAGCTAAGTGTGACTGGAGAAAAACATATAGTTATGGTGTATGGTCTCACTTTAAACTTATGAATGTATCCTCAAATATGCCCTTAATACTACTTAACACATATCACAACAACAAGGATATCGCAACTTAATTTCCCAAGATTATTCAGCTTCCCAGTCCTCTGGACAACATTGTCACACTTTCACTCATTTCAAATACCCAAACTTCCTTCCTATCTTCACTAAGAAAATGAAAGCAATCAGAAGCAAACTTCCACAGACTTCTACCCACCATATTTACCCACCTACTAGTATAGGTATTACATCTCTGTCTCCATGCCTTTTACTATCCATGATCCTACTTAAAGCCAACTTCCTTTTAGGCACTAAATCCACCCCCTATAGTCTACTCAATGACACCATTACAGCACTCTCTGCTGGATTATTTTCATTCAAATGCAAATAGGATGGTGTCACTCCCATCTTTAAGAAACATTAAAAAAAAATAGAAACAATAATTCCTCCAGATTCCACTTAACCCACTGGCTGTTTCATTTCTTCCCTCCCTTCTGAACAAAAACACCTCCAGGAAGTGATATATTGCTCCTGTCTAAATTTATTTCTTGCCATTTGCCATTAAAACCAACCTAGTCAGATTTTTGCCTCCAGTGAAACTGGTCTTAACTGTTTACTCTGAATGTGAACAATATCCACCATGTTGCCAAGTGAGCAGCCCAGTCCTCCCCCTGCTCACATATCAGCAGCATTTGGCACAGTTAATTACTTCCTCCTTCTTTGCTACACTTTTTCACTTGGCTCCCAGGACACCACATTCTCATGTTTTTCTCCTATCTCACTGGCTACTCCTTTATCTCCTTTGTTGGTTCTTCCTCTTTCTTTCATACCCTTGAATGCTGTAATGCCCCAGGGCTTAGTCCTTGATTCTGCTCTTTTCTTTAACAACACTGATTCCCTCGGTAGAAAAAGCAATATTATGGCTTTAATACCAGTGATATAGTGCTGATCTCCAAATGTATATCTCTGACTCAGACCACAGTCACAAGCTCCACATATGTATGTCCTCTGATGCAAAATAAACATCTTAAACAGAACATGCCCTAATCTGAGCTCCTTATCTTATTGCCAAAACCTGTTCTTCAGTTAGGGGAAACCCCACTTTCCCAATCAGCAGATGAAAAACCCTGGAGTCCTCTTTGACTTTCCTCTTTCTGTCATAGCCCACATCCTTTCCAACCACAAATCTTATTGGCTGTACTTTCAAAATATATTTAGAATCTGAATGCTTTTCACCACCTTCTCCGCTGCCACCTGCTCTAAGCCATCATCTGTCACCTGGCTATTGCGGTAGCCTCTTAACAGTTCTCCCACTTTGTCCCTTGCCCCTTTACAAGTTACTCCCAGCATGGCAGCTAGAGTGATTCCTTTAAAATGCTCATTTTGGTCTTCTGCTCAAGATCCCAAATTGACCTCCCATTGGCACAGAGTAAAAGACAATGGCTTCCTAGACCTTACAGGACTGAAAACACCATCTTACTTCCCTCTCTGACCTCACCTTCAGCTGCTCTCCCCCTTGATCACTCCACTCCAGCCACACTGGCCCCTTCTTCCTAGAACACGGGTCAGACAAACCTCCACCTACACTTTAGCTGTTCCTTCTGTGTGGATGTTATTTCCAGCTTGGGTAACTCCCTAACTTCTTTGCTCAAATGCCACCATAACGTGGAGGCTTACCTTCATCACCTTAATTATTACCTCAATGACACCACTGTGCACGCACACATCACTGCTCCCCACTTGCCCTGTCCCATTTGTTTAAAATTTCATATGTCATTTGTCATATTGTAAGGATTTGGTTAATTTATTTTACTCACTGTCCCTACCTCTCCCTCCTACAAAGCAAAATGGAAGCTATTTGAGGGCAGAGATCTTTGTAATAGTCCCTGATCTATCAAACCTAGAACTTCATGTAACCTATTCAATATATCAATAAACAATGTCCTCCTAGAATTTATGACCCAGAAATTTTAGGTATAAGTTCTATAGCTAATTAGTAGAAAAGCTAAACTTGAACTTGGACATTGTGAATACAAGTTCAATGACCTTTCCACTCTATCGCTCTACCTTCTAGACAAGAACAACCCTCTCTCAAACCCCTGAAATACCAACATTGTTTGTTAAATGTTGACAACTTAGCAAGTATAAAATATACTATTTTAATTAAATAGTTGTTTATTAGGACAGATAAACATTTTTCATGTTTTTTGCCGAATTAACTGAATTGGCATGTACTTTACACCTCCCAAATTTCTGCTTTGTGGCCAGGAATGATTGCTTTCTTAGATCTCTTTACTGTCTCTTTACTACCATTACCAACACTAGCAGATGATTTTCTTTTATAACCCATTTTATACAAATAAACTAAGTTTTTATCACTTTAGGAGAGTTTGTGTGCATGCTAATGAGAAAGAACACAGCCAAGTTGAAATTCAGAGGCTGTAGGGGATGAATCCCTTCTTCTGTGAGTCATTCTAACACATTAGTATTGCAAAGCTTAAAACCAAAATTCATTGCTCAGCAAAACTGCAAATTGCTACAAGTTGCTTGAAAATAGTCAAAAGGACAAATTTTTAAAACTCAAATGTCAATAATGTATTGTAATTGGACTCAATCATTGCAACAGACACCATGAAGTAGAGGGTAGCACACAGATGAAAAGAAAAACGAAAGTGAATCCCAGCCAGGAGGATTTAGAGTTAGAAAATTTTCTGCTTTGGGCAACCCTCTGCTCTTCCAGGTGGTGGCAGTAGGAAGGTAGCAAAAGCAACAACGAACTATCAAAGTAAAAATGTTTTAGTGTTGCAAATGTGACTCTTACAAATCCGAAGTATGTCCAAATTTACATAATTCATTAATGAAGGAATAGAAGGATGATAAAGCTGGTTCAAAGAGCATTTGGACAAAGAAAACCATAAACAAAAAGAATAGACAACATATGACTAGAAGAAAATATTTGCAAATGATGTGATCTACAAGGGCTTAATTTCTAAAATATACAAGCAGGTCATACAATTCAATAATAAAAAAAAAACCAACAACCCTATCAAAAAGAGGGCTGAAGTTCTAAACAGATATTTCTCCAAAGACATGCAGATGGCCAACAGGCACATGAAAAGATGCTCATCATTGCTAAATATTAGAGTGATGCAAACCAAAACTACAATGAGGTACCACCTCGTATCAGTCAGAATGGCCATTGCTAAAAAGCCTACAAGTAATATGATGGAGATGGTGTAAAGAAAAAGGAATCCTCTTATACTGCTGCTGCAGCCACTATGAAGAACAGTAGTTTTTAGTTTTCTCTAAAAACAAAAAACAGAGTTGCCATATGATCCAGCAATCCCACTCCTGGGCATATACTCAGTCAAAACTATAATTTGAATAGATATGTGCACTTGTACATTCATATCAGCACTATTTACAACAGCCATGACATAGAAAAAACCTAAATGTCCATCCACAGATGAAAGGATAAAGAAAATGTGGTATGTACACACACAATGGAATATTTCTCAGTCCTTAAAAAGAACAAAATAACTTTCAGCAACATGGATAGACCCAGATATTATCATACTAAGCGAAATAAGTCAGAAAGAGAAAGGCAAACCATATGATATCACTTATATGTGGAATCTAAAATATGACACAAATCATCATATTTATAAAACAGAAACAGACTCACAGACAACAGACCTGTGGTTGCCAGGAAGAGAGGGGTTGGGGGAGGGAAAGATTAATTTGGTATTAGCAGAGGCAAACTATTATATACAAGATCGATAAGCAACATGGTCTTAACATATAGCACAAGGAACTATATTCAATATTCTGTGGTAAACCATAATGGAAAAGAATACATACGTGTGTGTGTGTGTGTGTGTGTGTGTGTGTGTGTGTGTGTGAAACTGAATCACTTTGCTGTACAGCAGAAATTAATACAACATTGGAAACCAACTGTACTTGAATTAAAAAAAATTTTTTTGAAGAAAAAAATAAAACATGTGGAGAACTGTTAGCTGAGTAGTTACAGAAACTGAAGGCAGACTGTTGGAGTAGATTGCTAGGTTAGACAGAGGACTGGCTGATATTCTACAAAGCAATAAAATCATCATGATAGGGTTATGTTTTCTACTAGACAGAAATCATTTGCACTTCTACCAGATAAAACTTTATGCATTAACATGTAATATCACAGAATGTGATAATCAATAACAATATATCAAACAAAAGGATATTCTCCCCAAAGAATTAAGTAACTCTTGGGTGGGCCTGTTAAATAATGCTGTGGTATGATGCTAAAAGGACACACAGACATTCCCTTTGCTTTATTTCCAGTTTTCTGGTAGTATTTTTAACAGAACTGAAGCAGGAGAGCCTTCTCTTGGAGAGCTGCCTCTGGAGAAACACTTTATTCTACTACATTGGAAATGTTTCTGGTCTGTTTTGAGGGAGAACCCTCGCCCCAGTTCCAAACTCTAAAAATATCCCTTCAGAACACAGCCTTATCTTAGTAACAGAGAATTTTGTTTGTATTCCTCTCCTAAGCAAAAACATAACTTATGAATTAATGATTGAATGAATCCCATATTTCAGTTTGACTTATAAATTCTCTGTGTTCAAAGAATTTATCAACTGTTGGAGTTGCCATTATGGCTCAGCAGTAACAAACCTGACTAGTACCCATGAGGACTCAGGTTTGATCCCTGGCTTCGCTCAGTGGGTCAGGGATCCGGTGTTGTGGTGAGCTGTGGTGTAGGCTGGCAGCCACAGCTCCAATTGAACCCATAGACTGGGAACTTCCATATGCCTCAGGTACGGCCCTAAAAAGACAAAAAAAAAAAAATTTCTCAACTCAAAAAGTATTTTGTAAATGGGAAGCACCTTAGTTAAGGGTCTAAGAGTAAAATAATGTCCAGAAAGGTTAAGCCATTTGCTCAAGGTCTCAACCTGTGATTCTGAAACTTAGCTCATAGAGAAATTTAAAGCAGAAAAACATATGGGACTATAACAGCTGTATAAATTCCAGCTTCTGTGGTTGGTGTCTCGATAACTGTGTTCTCTAACCCTTAAGTCATGCTGCTGTGCCAGAAAACAGGCTTTATAGCAAGGACCTCATATTTAAGGATGGTGAGGACTTTTTGACTATTAGTAATTTTCTCCAATAAGATGCACAGTGAAATAAATAGGTTAATTCAGCTGCAGAAAAAGAAAAAATTAAACCTAGACATAGCACCATTTAAGTTGGCTAGTCACATTATTTCATCTTTTATAACTTGATTTTCTTCTTTTTCCCAATGAGAAAACTGCCTCCTTGACAAACACTTTCATTTTAGTAAATAAGGCCATACTGCTGAAATAATCAGGTTTTAGAAAAGATAGAGTATACGATGAAGCCAAAAGAACAAGAGAATTTGACTAGTGAATAACCTTGATGGCAGATTAGAATGCACATCATTTCTTATCTTCCTTTTAATTCTCCTTATCTACAAATTGAATTTCAAATACAGGATGGGCTGGTAGTGTTGAGGGTGAGTTTTATTACTTACTTTCAAGTATTTATGTCAGTCATGATAATTATGCTTGAGCAGCAGTGGTCTTTCATCATGAATTTGTGGAATACTGATTCTTCTGCTACCAAAATTATTCACTTAAAACCAGGGATTTGGCATTAGAAGATGAAGCTCAATGACTGTTCAAAACTGGTTGCTAATTGCTGCCTTGATTCTGTAATCCCTAAATTTCTCTGAACAATAGGCTTCACACAATTTAAAGTTAATTCAAATCTGCCTTAGTTTAAAATATATGTGCATACCACACGGCACTTTGACATTTACGGAGACAGAGAAACCTGGCAGACAAACAGGATAAGCAAACTGGAATGACAAAATTCTGGAAAGTTCAAGAATAGTTGTAATATCAAAAATACACCTTTTTAGTTATATTTCAAGTTTTAACTCTATAGTATCCATAGTTGTCTTAAATCTTAAGTGGAGGCTTAATACTTACTATCCAACCTGGACTATTCAAAGTATGTGTTTTATTAAAATCCTCTGAATACACTATTCGAAATGACTGAATAGAAATTGTTTAAAGTGGAAGCTGATGGTTCTTATTCAGCTTTCTTGTTAATAAACACTCACCTTTTAAAATAAATGAGCATATCCTAATACAGAACAGATATTTCAATAAAATTTGGACAGCTTAGGCTACCCAAGGCAGTGTTTCCTAATAGTGTTCTTGGCACATTCTATTCTCCTACTTTGGCTAAATGTAAACTAAAAAGAAGTGTTACTAGAGTTCAATACAACTCAGAGACCAGAAGAGGGGTCCTGGTGGCATCAATCCCATGCTCTAACCAACAAACTGGAGACTTCAAAGGGCAGAGATCCTTTAGGGTTGAGAAATCAGCCCCCGAAGGGTGGAGGAACTTCAGCATCTCCATTCTGCTAGAAAAAAAAGGTTTCCAATCATTCTCTAAAAATATGATGAAAGGACAATGATTCTGTTCATTTTTAAATTAAATGTATGCGTAGAGGTATGCCTAAGGGAAAGAGGGAGCTGAAATTCCTAGGTTCCTAAAATTTGAAACTTGTTAAGGTTCAAAGTGTCTTTTGCTGGGATAGACCAGGATGGAAAATAATATTAAAAAAGAATGCATGTATATGTATGACCAAGTCACTGTATTGTACAGCAGAAATTGGCACATTGTGGATCAACTGTACTTTAATAAAAATTTTAAAAATTTAAAAAACACACAAAAAAGTGTCCTTTGGCTTTTGAATCACATCTATTTTGCTGCTGACCTTTTTTTCCCCTCTACACCTCCTTAACATCACTAGAACTTTGTATCTTGAGGAAAATGTATCATTTTAAAAACAAAATTCCTAGGAGTTCCTGTTGTGGCTCAGCAGAAACGAATATGACTAGTATCTATGAGGATGTGGGTTTGATCCCAGGCCTTACTCAGTGGGTTAAGGATCTAGGTGTCTGTCGCCTTGAGCTGTGGTATAGGTCGCAGATGTGGCTCGGATGAACTTCCATTTGCTGCAAGTGCAGGCCTAAAAAGCAAAAAGCAAAAAAAAAAAAAATCCTTACCTGAACTCAGATACAAAGCCACTAAGGTCACTCTTTGGTACTCTAGGGAATTGTTAAATGAGGTGATTTCAACATACTGCTTCTCTCTTACTCCTTGAATTTCCTACATTAGGTGGGTATTCATACAGACTGCAGTATGAAAGGAGTAGAAATCAACAATGATTTTTGCGCCCAGCTCATGAAAGATGCTAGCTAAATGCTATCTTAAAATAGATTTTGTTTGTCCACTAGCTTCACTGGAGACCTGTAAAAAGGTTTTTTGTTTGTTTGTTTGTTTGTTTTAAGTTTTTGATAGATAAAAAGTCCCAAACTAGAAATGTCATTGATAATCCAAGCTAAAAGAGACACTCTAAAGTCAGTGGTGACGTCTCTGTCTTTCACATTACTGTCAACAGACACTGTGTGTTTTCAACTGGAATTACATGACTGTTTATATAGTTCTAAAAGAATGAAATATCACTATCTCAAGAGATAATGCAATTTCCCAAGGTATACTGGCCCTTAGGGATTTTAGATTAGAATAGAATATGTGCCTATATATCTAAGCAAGGTAAAAAAAAAAAAAATTGAACAAATACACTTGAAACAGGACATGCTCTAAAGTTATCATTAATAATGAAAACAAAAACAATCTGAGAATAAAGACTTTGAAGAAGTAAATTCAAAGTAATTTAGTAATAAGTTTCTGAAGTAACTAGTAATAAGTTTCTGAGGTCCCTAATTTTCTGCATTCTGTTCAGTCTTTTTGTTGTTGGTTTTAATTGTTGTTTTAATGAATGGAAACATTTATATGTAAAATAAATGATAAATTAATGATTATAAACTACTAGAACATTAGGGGTAGCACATGTACAAGATATAAATGCTTTAAAACATAATTAAATGACTCAAATCCTATCTCTGAAAAAATGGGCCCACATAAAAGAAAAATACATAATCAAACAGGACATGCAGACATGTGGAAATTGGTAAGTCGCCTTAGCTAACTTAACCATAAGGATTCCCTTTTTCCCTTCCTATCCTCCTAGGCTCAGTAGGTCTGTGCTGTGCTATTCCCTGGGAAGGACTGGTATTTTCCTTTTTATAGTTCACAGGTAGCAAGGTCAAGCTTGAATCTACTTGACTTTTTCTCTTTGTAAGCAGCAAGTCTCCTGTAACCAAGGCAACTGATATTGGCTCTGGTTACCTATTCCATATTGTTGTGCTGTCTAAAGCTATTTTAGTAGCCATAATGAATCTCTTCAAAAATTTCAGAGCTCCAGGTAATCCAGACAATCTTGGAAGGACTTTTTCTAAATGAGAGGAGATACTTGCATTCCCCTTTTTAAAAAAACAAAACAAAACAAAAAACAACTTTTTTATTTGGAAAGAATATACAGAGTTTCGATATCCCCCTCACCCATCACTAATATCTTACACATTTGTCAAAAACAAAACAAAACAAAAATACCTAGGTACATTATTATTAACTCATCTCCTAGATTTTTTGGGGTTTCATCAGTTCTTCTAATAAGACACTTTCTGTTCCAGGATCACTTATTGTCATATTTCCCTAGCCTCCTCTAACCTAGGAAAGTTTCCCAGTATTTTCTGGGACAACTTTTCAGTATGCTCCAGGCTTCTCTACTGTAAAGCTATTACTTCTCCATTCTATAGTCTATTTTTTTTTAATTAAGTCACTAAGTTTGGTCCACCCTCAAGGCAGAGAGAGTTGCAACTCCTGAAGGGGAGAATAAAAGAATATCAATATATACAAAATAGAACTTTTTTTTTTTTTAAGGGCCACATGTGCAGCAAGTTCTGAGCCACGTCTGTGACCTACACCACAGCGCAGGGCAATGCTGGATATTTAACCCACTGAGCAAGGCCAGGGATGGAACCCATATTCTCATGGATACAACTTAGGTTCTGCTTCCTTACCACTGAACCACAACGGGAACTCCTAAAATAGAATTCTTTTGTAAGGAAGATTTATCTCTTCTCCATTTGTTTGTTTATTCAATCATTGATTTATATCATTATGGACCCATGTATACTTTATACTTTGAATTATAATCCAATAATATTTTATTGCTCAAAATGATTCCAGCTGTTTCAGTTGGCTCTGTGTTACTTTGACATGACCCCATTATTTTGTTTTTTTCTTTCCTAGGTTTTTTAAGCTCTTTGCTTGTTTTTTACATTATATTATTTAGCCCCTTGGTTATTTCATCTAGTGTCTCTGCTTTAAATATCATCAGTATGCTGATAATTCCCAAATTTATAGCTCCCTCTCAGACTTCTCCCCTGGACTCTAGACTTTTCTGCTCTTCTGCTTCCTCCTCATTTCCACTTGGATATCTAAGAGGCATCCCATCTCAGCAAGTCCAAATCACAACTCCTTATCTTCCCATCTCAGCCCAGGATAATTCCATACATACCTTACATTTACCCACCCATCCATCCATCCATCCACCCACCCATCCATCCATCCATCCATCCATCCATCCATCTAACCACCCACCCAGAATCTCATCAGCTCTTTACACCACTGACCTCAGTCCAGCTCACAATCCTCTCAAACCTGGGTCATTCCAAGAGCCTTGGCACTGGTCTCCTTTCTTCCTCCCTTCAAATCATTCTCCAGCCCATCCTCACACAGCTGCCGGAGTAATCTTGTTAAACATAAGTTGGGTCATGCTGTTTTTCTCCTCTAAGTTCTTTATGTGTCCCACCTCAGAATACACACACACACGCACTCCTAGTGTTACTGAGTCCTTCTCCTAGTAGTCTCTCCCCACTCTATGATGACAACCCTGGCTTCTATACTATTTATCAGCCCATCAGGCAAGCCCTGGCCTTAGGGAGTTTGCACTTACTGTTTATTCTGCCTGGATTATCTTTTCTCCACTTATGGGAAACCCCTTTATCCTTTTTAGGTCTTTGCTCAAATGTTATACTCCTAGTGAGGCAACTCTTTTTAAGATTCAAATCTCCCCACCTAACCATTGCCAATCACTTTCTTACTCAACACTATGTATTCCATTTCCCTGATTTACTCTTTTCCATAGCATGTGGTCAAACATACTATGCATTTTGTTTGTGTATCTTTTTATTGTCTAGGCTCCCCCTTGAGAATGTAAGCTCCTAAAAGCAAAGTTTTCATCTTCTGTGGCGATTAGTTTCCTCAATCTCTAGAACTATCTCTACACCTTAGTAAAAGCTCAAAAATATATGTTGAATGAAATCATTATTTTCATTATCTTTTTTTCAGGATCTTAATTTCGTCATTTCAATCCTCTGGGCCTCCTCACTTTTCCATAGAGGCTGTATCTTTGAATTTTGGCATGTGTGAAGTCATTGCAGCAGGGGAAGAGGCACCTGGCCCACAATTGTTAAAGATGATGGGAATAGGCCAGTAGAAGTATATGATGTGAAATGTCCCTATAGTGCCCAAGATTTCCCATTGACTGGTCCATGAACTCTGAATCCACCTCATTCCCACTGTGATGTCTCTTCAGGTCCTCTCACCCTCAAGCCCAAACTCCTATCACCTTCTCAGAGATCAGGAATGCTCTGCTGAAACCTCTGAAGCTGCCTGCAAGCCCATGTGTCTATGGCTGCCTCACTACTGATTCACCAGGCTAGCACCAAGCAAGCCAGTGGATTTGTGGAGAAGCTGACAGTGTCCTTGGACTACATTCTTTAAAATGAATCACACATTTTTCTATAGCACCCTCCAAACTTTATGTGGGGTTGTGATCATTTCCTATCTTGGGGGATGGGAATGTTAAGGACATAATGAACCCTTGAAAATTCTTATCTTCATCTTCAGTGCAGAAAAGGTAGAGGTGGTGGCAGAATTCTCTCACACTTATAATTAATGGACAAGCTTTACATTCAAATATTTGCAAAGACCTTTGGCTCTTGATAGTCAAAGTGAAGCTTGTGACATTCAAACAAAAAACAAAAAACAAAAAAACCTCTATACTCTCTCAAAAAGCTCTTGCAAATCAAAAGCACCCAGGTTTCCAAAATTTGGATCTACTGTGGATATTTCAAAGATTTAGAAGTGCTAATAACACTTTCCTCTTTCCAGACTCTTCTCTGTCTGACCATCCCCGAAACAAATGAATGCTTCCTGAGGCCATAGAGGGGTGTTAGCTTAGTAAGGGAGTTGATGGTTGGGAGGTAGAGAAAACCAAGGGAAACAAAACCCACCCTAACAGTTCCCAAATTTATCCTGCCACACAGAATATTCTGCTCCAACTTTTATGAAAACTCAAAAATGCAGACCACCCAACTTGCTTCTTTACAAAACAGCTAGACAAGGTCTCTTGTATCAAGCAAGTGTCAGGAAATGGTGCAACTATAGTCCCAACTGACTTGCCTAAGACCATGATGGCCAGTAAATGGCTTCACTGGTTAAGCTGAGACAGAGATGTAGCAAGGAAAATGTGAGCATGCAATGACTAAGTGCTCTGGAGTAGTGGTATCCAAAGAGAGGGAGTACAGTCCAAGAGTCCTACAAAAATTATTAGAATTATTATTCCTATCTAAAGAAAAATAATAGTTAGGCTTTGCTATCATCTCATATACCAGTTGATAGTTGGTACCTTGCCTAGTTCCATATGTTAACTGGCCATGTGCACATTAAATTCCTTAACTGTCTTGAGGGAAGAGTAAAGTTTCATGAGGTCAACAGTTGCACCCATTCTTATGCAGCTGCCTTCGATATATTATGATATATTATAGTTAACCTGTGCCTGGTGGAGCAGCTAGATCCACCTGAAATTAAATTTGTTAATGTGGCTTTTCAATAAAGGGAATCACCCCTTGAAGTAATGCAGCACCACTTACCAACTGTTAAAGAAAATTAAAATCATAACAAATGGATAGACTCAAATATTTTTTGGACTAGCACTGTGACCACTTTCAACTGTACTATATAATCTTACTTTAGCAAATTAACCTTCAAAAGTTAGGCAAGTAACTTAAAGGAGTTGCTACAACATAAACATGGATGATGGATGAAAGATACCAGGATAAACAGAAGTAAATTTTAAAATGGCAGTGATGACACTTATAGGAGAACTCTTAGCCACATACAGACAAAAACAAGGAGAGTTTAATGCAGAGGCTCCCAAACATACTCCGTACACAATGTCTTGATGTCTCAGTAGTTTTTCTTGGTAGCCCTAGATTTTGAAAATGTTTACAAATTCATTAGTTCCATTTATTATCTAGTTGGGTCCAAAGAATTTGTCTTTATTGCCTAACAACTTAGTAGTCATCCAAAAAAAAAAGTAATACACCTAAATTGAAAAAAGTTTTTTTTTTTTTTTTTTGCTTTTTAGGGTTGCATCCAAGGCACATGGAAGTTCCCAGGCTAGGGGTCGAATCAGAGCTACAGCTGCCAGCCAACACCACAGCCACAGAAACGCCAGATCCGAGCCTCTTCTGCAACCTTACTGCAGCTCACAGCAACACCAGATCCCCGACCCACTGAGCAAGGGCAGGGATCAAACCTGTGTCGTCATGAATACTAGTCAGATTCATTTCTGCTGTGCCATAACGGGAACTCCTATTTCATTCTTTAACAGTGACAATTACTAATAGGATATATGCGCCTGTTGGGGTCTGCATAGCCTCGCCAACTGTGAAATCAGATTGGATACACCATACTCATTTCCTGTTCCACACTGATTGTCAGAGGCACTTGCTTTTTATTCCAGCAACTACCAAAAAACCTAGCACTGCAAATATATGCCATCATTGAAAATTTCATAGCATTACATAATGTTGAAAATAGACTATAGTAGTTTACATCCTGTACAACAGATGTTGATTTTTGTTGTGTTTTATTCAAAAGTTTAAAGTATCCTGTTGCATCTCTGTGTAAGACCTTTGGAAAAAGTGCCTGAGTCCATGACTAAAGATCCACAAGATAAGTCTATAACATTTTCTCATAATAATAGGGAGGAGGAAAAAAACTCTTAAAAACTACTGAAGTTATATCAGAAAGATTCTGGAGCCAACTTAAAAGAGATTCACACTGGTCAAAGATGGGTAATTTAAGCATGATAAGAATAATACCTTTAATAAATTGAAACATATCAGTTTGTTTAAATCTACGTCTTAATGACGATTTAAAAATCTAATTGGGGAGTTCCCACTTGTGGCTCAGTGGTCATGAACCTGACTAGTATTGGTGAGGATGCAGGTTCAATTCCTGGCCCCACTCAATGGGTTAAGGATCCAGCATTGCCATGAGCTGTGGCACAGGTCGAAGTCGCAGCTTGGATCCAGCATTGCTGTGGTGTAGGCTGGTAGCTGCAGCTCCGATTTGACCCCTAGCCTGGGAACTTCCATATGCTGCACATGCAGCCCTAAAAAGCAAATAAATAATAAAATAATATAATTGGTTATCTTATAGATATATTGTCATTATTTTGGAAACTGGTAAATAAAGTGAAATAATCTAGCATTTGTCCTCCCTTTGTTCCTCTTTTTCTTTTTATCTAACATTTTTATTTTTTATTGTAGTTTACATACAATATTACACTAGTTTCACTTATATATAACATCATGATTGAGCATTTATATACATTACTAACTGATCACCATGATTAGTCTAATAACCATCTGTCTCTATACAAAGTTATACTATTATTGACAATACTCCTTATGCTGTACCTTACATCCCTATGATGTATTCATTTTATAATTGGAATTTTGTACCTCTCAATCCTCTTCACCTATTTTACCCAACTCCTCCACCTCCTCTTTCTCTGGCAATCACTAGTTTGTCTTCTGTATGAGTCTGTTTCTGTCTTGTTCTATATGGCTGGTTGTTTTTTAGATTCTGCATGTAAGTGAAATTACATTGTATTTGTATTTTTCTATCTGACTTATTTCACTTAGTATAATACCCCCTAGGTCTATCCATTTTGTTGCAAATGGCAAGATTTCATAATTTTTATGGTTGGGTAATATTCCATTGTATAAATATACCACATCTTCTTTATCCATTCATCAGTGGGCACTAAGTTTGCTCCCTTATCTTGACTATTGTGAATAATGCTGCAGTTAACACTGGAGTACATACATCTTTTTGAATTTACCCCAGAAGAGGAGTTGCTGGATCATATGGTTGTCCTATTTTCAATTTCAGGGGGGATCGTTATATTTTTTTCCACAGTGGCTGTACCAATTTACATTCCCACCAACAGTGCATGAGGGCTCTGTTTTCTCCATATCCTCACAAACATTTATTATTTGTTCTTTTTGATAATAGCCATTCTGAGAGGTCCAAGTGATATCTCATGTGGTTTTTATTTACATTTCCCTATTGATTGGTGTTTTGAGCAATGTTTCATGTATCTTTTTTTCCATCTGTATGTCTTTTTTAGAAAAAAAATTATTCAGTTCTTCTGCCAATTTTTTAATCAAATTTTATTTTTGATAATGAGTTCTTTGTGTATTTTGGACATTAACCCTTTATTGAATATGTCATTTGCAAATGTCTTCTCCCATTCAGTAGGTTGCCTTTTTGTTGTGTTGATGATTTCCTTCACTGTGTAAAAGCTTTTTAGTTTAACGTATTTTTTGCTTTTTTTTTTTTTTGCATTTGTTTATTTTGTTTTTTGTTGCCCTGGGAAGACAGATGGAAAAAAAATATTGCTACAGTGTCAAAAAGTGTACTTACTTCCTGCTTTCTTCTAGGAGTTTTTTATTTCTGCTTTTACATTTGTCTTCAATTTATTTTGACTTTATTTCTGTACATGGTGTGAGAAAGTTGTCCAATTTCATTCTTTTACATGTAGCTGCCCAGTTTTCCCAGCACCATTTATAGAAGAGACTGTCTTTCCCTCACTGAATATTCTTACCTTCTTTGGAATAGATTAATTGACCAGCTAAGCATGGGTTTATATCTGTTATCTCTATTCTGTTCTATTAACTTGATCTATGTATTTTGTTTCTGTCCCAGTACCATACTTTTTGATTACTATAGCTTTGTAGGATAACTTAAAATCAGGGTGTGTGAATATTGCCAACTTCATTTTTCTTTCTCAAGATTTTTTTGGCTACTTGGGGTCTTTCCTAGTTCCATACAAATTTTAGGATTATTTGCTCTGGTTCTGTGAAAAATGCCATTGATATTCTGATAGAGATTGCACTGAATCTGTAAATTGCTTTGGGTAGTGTGGACAGTTTAACAATATTAATTTCCAACCAATGGGCACAGAATATTTTGCTATTTGTTTGTGTCATCTTCAATTTCTTTTCTCAATGGCTAATCAGTTTCAGAGTACAGGTTTTTTAATTCCTTGGTTAAACTTATTCCTAGTTATTATTCTTTACAACTGGAAATGGTATTGCTTGCTTGCTTGCTTGCTTTTTTTCTCTTTAGAGACACACCTGGAGCATATAGAAGCTCCCAGGCTAGGAGTTCAATCAGAGCTACAGCTGCTGGCCTGCACCACAGCCACAGCAACACAGGATCTGAGCCACGTCTGTGAGCAACATGACAGCTCATAGCAATGCCAGATCCCGACCCACTGAGCAAGGCCAAGGATTGAACCTGCATCCTCATGGATACTAGTAGGAATCATTTCTGCTGAACCACACACAACAGCAACTCCTGGTATTTTCTCAATTTCTCTTTCTGATAGTTTTTCTTTCATTTCTGATTTTATTTACGTGGGCCCTTTTTTGGTTTTTTATCATGAGTCTGGCTAAAGGCTTACAAATTTTATTTTTTCAAGCAAGCAGCTGCTAGTTTCACTGATCCTTTTGGGGGGGGGGAGTTACCACTGTGGCTCAGTGTTAATGAACCAGACTAGTATCCATGAGGATGTGGGTTTAACCCCCGGCCTTGTTCAGTGGGTTAAGGATCTGGCATTGCTGTGAGCTGTGGTGTAGGTTGCAGATGTGGCTTGGTTCCAGCATTGCTGTGGCTGTGGTGTAGGCTGGAAGCTACAGCTCAGATTCAATCCCTAGCCTGGGAACTTCCATATGCCACAGGTGTGGCCCTAAAAAAGAAAGGGGGGAAAAAAAAACCTGGAAATGGTATTGTTTTCCTAATTTCTCTTTCTTATAGTTTTTCTTTTTAATTTCTGGTTTTATTTACTTGGGCCCTCTTTTTTTTTTTTTTTTTTTTGTCTTTTTGTCCTTTTAGGGCTACAGTTCTTTCATCTTTTCAAAGAACCAGCTGTTAGTTTCACTGATCTTTTTCTTTCTTTTAGTCTCTATTTCATTCATTTCCACTCTGATCCTTATTATTTCCTTCTTCCTACTAACATGGGATTTTTTTGGTTCTTTTTCTAGTTCCTTTAGATGTAAGGTTAGAATTTTTGAGTTTTTCCTGATTTTCTCTCTTTCTTAGATAAAATGGATCATTGGGCAACCAAATATGTAGATGAAGGGTGTTTCTCTTTATACAAGTATCACAGCTAGCTAATAAATAAAGAAGGAATTAAACAGTAATAGATTATTACCATTTTGCAACACATAATGTATTATAAAATCTAGACATTAATTATACATGGTGGGTGGCATCACAGAAGAGAGAGGGAGAGAGAGGCCCAGACACTTGATAAATTTAACACACAAATTTTAAACTTTTAAACACAAAAAAGTGTCAAAATATAAACAACAAACTGGAAAAAAATTTGTAACACACATGCTGGAAAATAAAATAATTTCTTTGACATTCAAAAATTCTTAAAAATCAGTTTGAAAAAATTAAATACTCCAATAAAAAACAGATGAAAACACAAAGCATCAGTTCCCAGAAAAATAAATAAGCCTATTTATTTCAGCTTTGTTTTTAATAGGGAAGTCTTGGAAATACTTGGAATACATGTTCATCAGTGATAAAAAGGAAAAACAAGAAGATAGAGAAGAATGTAAAATTAAAATATGTGCACACTATTGTATATGGAATAGATGTTCAACAGGGACCTGCTATATAGCATAGAGAATGCTACCCAATATTCTGTGATAACCCATATGGGAAAAGAATCTAGAAAAGAATGGATATGTGCATGTATAACTGAATCACTTTGTTGTATAGCAGAAATTATTGCAACATTGTAAATCAATTGTACCTCAATAAAGTTTTAAAAAATGAGGAAAAGAGGCATATCAACCAACCACAATGTGTGGACATTATTCAAATGATGACTCAAATGAAAATATTTTCTAAAAAGAAATGATATTTATGAAACAATTGGAAATTTGAACACTGACTGAATATTTGAAAATAAGGAATTAGTGTTAATTTTTTTATCTGATGTTTATGTTTTAAAAAGTCCTTATATTTCAGAGAGTCATACTGAAATATTTATGGATGAAATGATATGATATCTTAAATTTCCTCCAAAATAAATAAGGGAGAGAGAAGTGAGCCATGAATGAGCCATGAATGGCCATAAGTTGATAGCATGGCTGGAGTTGGGTTCTGAGTACACACAGATTCATAAAATTATTCTGTATACTTTATTGTATAAAATTCTCATGATAAAATAGAGTTTTTAATTTTGTAGGAAAAAAAGAATAAGCCACAAGAAGAGATAGTACAGCTTGATTTTTAGCAACACAGGTTTCAGAGTCCACTGCCTAAATTCAAATTTTAGCTCCATGGAGCAAATACCTGAGAAAAGACTTTCTCGTTTTTCTGATCTGTAATAATACCCATTTCATTGGATTGTCCTGAAGATGACCTTGAGATAACACCCTAAAATTGGCAGACAGAATGCCATTGACTTTAGTTCAGAAAATCATAACATAGATGCAATTCTTCCTATTATGTATAGTATTAGTTCTAAATTGTTCCCACACCCTCTCTATCAGCATTAGTAATCAGAATTCCAGAACAAGAGTACTATTTTGAAAATTCCACACAGAGACTCTAGCATGCTTGCCACAGGGGGTCATGATCCTTCAGAATATGTTTCTTAGAGACATCCACATCACAAGAAGCCAACAGCCAGCACCAACTTGCCAATCATGTGAGTGAGCCAACTTGGAAGTACATCTTCCAGCCCTAGTTATGTCTTCACATGGCTGCTACCCCAGTTGGCAACTGACTCAACCTGATTAGAAACCGTGACCCAGAACAGCTAAGACACACCTGAATTCCTGACCAGCAAAAATAAAAAATGCTACAAGTGATAATAAATGTCATATAAAGCCACTAAAGTTTGGAACAATTTGTTATACAGTAATGGATAACTAATAAGATATATAAAGATATGTGAACATTAAGATTCACTGGTAAATATAAATTCAGCTATAAAATGCTATTCTAGTTTGCATAATTCTCAGAAAAAAAAAATGTTCTGGAATGAACTTCAGAGAAGTTCCTTTACAAAATCAGCAGTGGTCATGGTTAATATATGGACCAATTAACACAGATAAAGGACTGGTTAAAAAAAAATACTTTTCTTTCTTGGGATATATTATTTATTCACTTGTCTAAAAACAAAGTATGCTTTCTGAAAAATAAACATCTGATTAAAAATTATCTAATGTAAAGCATAAGATGTAATATAAATTGTTAGCAACAAACTGCTCCTCATAGCATGTATAATTTTGGTTTGTGGTCAATTTTTTTTTTCTCAAGTGATCTTAGTATTCTTGTTGGAACCATCTGGCAATACTATTTCCAAACATGCATTGGAAGTTCCAATATGGAACTTTGCATGGAGCTATGCAAATAAGGTCAGGGATAGTTAGAGCTATAAACTATAATTGACAAAGACTTCAGTTGAACAGAAGGTCTTCTATTTGCCAAGTACTGTGCTAGATGCTTGAAACGGAAAACTCAGTTAAGTATGAATTTTTAAAAACTCAAAGAGTCGGAGAACTCTTTAAGTATTAAAGG
Organism: Phacochoerus africanus; assembly: GCF_016906955.1. Lineage (NCBI taxonomy): Eukaryota > Metazoa > Chordata > Mammalia > Artiodactyla > Suidae > Phacochoerus > Phacochoerus africanus. The sequence continues at coordinate 161,809,412 of NC_062546.1, read as the reverse complement.
CATTGATGCAGGGGATTAATCAATTCAAAAATAATGGAAGGCAAACCAAAATGAAGATCCTGGGCCACAAAGAACTAAGATGCTGGAAGAATAAAGGGGGCTGGCCAAGAGTAAGGTGACTTCCCTGCTGAAGAAAGACTGTAAGTTCAGTTAACACCTTCACGATGCTTGTCAGTTTTAGATTTTTCTCTAATATGATTACGATATTAATTATTGAGTAAACTCAGTTTTCAACTCTCATGTCATGGGGTGGGTTCTATTATTCTCACTATTTCTGATAACCATATAAATTGCACTTGTAAAACATTTATACAGAAATATGTATGTCACACTGCAGTTAATTTTTTAAACCTTTAGAACTAAAAAAAAAAAGTATTTATTTATTTATTCTTGCTTTTTAGGGCTGCACCCATGGCTTATGGAAGTTCTCAGGCTAGGGGTCGAATCAGAGCTACAGCTGCTGGCCTATGCCACAGACACAGCACCAGGGAATCAAAGCCACATCTGCGGCCAACACCGCAGGTCATGGCAATGCCGGATCCCTGACCCAGAACAAGGCCAAGGACTGAATCCACATCCTCATGGACACTAGTTGGATTTGTTTCCGATGCACCGCAATGGGAACTCCCTAAAAAAATTTAAAAAGAATTATTTGATAGATGTATATACCCTAAACCTACTCATTTTCCTTCTAAGAAGATACTTTAAAGAAAGGTTTTGGGCGTTCCCGACATGACTCAGCAGTAATGAACCCAACTAGGATACATGAGTATGTGGGTTTGATCCCTAGCCTCACTCAGTGGGTTAAGGATCCAGCATTGCCATGAGCTGTGGTGTAGGCCACAGTCTCAGCTCGGATCTGGCACTGCTATGGCTGTGGTGTAGACCAGGAGCTGCAGCTCCAATTGGACCTCTAGCCTGGGAATTTCCATATTCCTTAGGTGCAGCCCTAAAAAGCAAAAAAATTAAAGTTTTGCATATACATAGAAGAAGATGTAGAAAGTATACTTTGCTGCATTGTTTATAACAGGTAATACTGGAAAGTTTAAGGGAAGATTAAAATATAGTTTCTTTCATTGCTTTTTATTTTTAGGTTTGCCTAGCTGTTGCTTGTTTATTTTTCAAATTGTCTTTAGATCCAATTTGTCTAGCTCTAGGGGAAAAGTTCATTGGTATCTTTATTGGTCTTGCTTTAAATGTATATACTAACTGGACAAAGTTGACATTTCTATGAGATTATGCCATTCTATCCAAGAGCAAAGAATATCTTTCCATTAGTTTAAGTTTTCTATTTTTTTTTTCCCTTCATATAGTTTGCAGGGCCATCCTTCTCTTATTCTTAGATCATTGATATGGGTGGGGTTGAGCCTAATCTGACTGCAGGGGGAAAATGGGCACATGGTCCAGGTTCTACCCATCAGAGTAAATGCTGGGTTCAGGAATGGTTATAATGGCCTGACCTGGACCAGTAAGCATCAGCTGGAGAACTATTTATTTATATATTAAGGGAAGAAAGATACTCTGTTGTTGTTGCTGAGGTGGTAAAATGCAAGGCTTCAGTTGTTTGGAAAGAATCTAAGAACAAAGCCAACACCAAGAAAAGAACAAGTCAAGGGATGAAGGGTGTCAAGGGCCTGACAAGAATCCTCGTACAACAGGATCCAGCCTTGCCTGATCTACCTTGGAGTCAATACATTCATTTTCTTTAAGACAGCTGAAGTTTAATTTTTGTTACCTGTGATTGAAAAAACCAAAATGACTAATAAATTTTTGTGTGTGTCTATTTTAGGGCCTCACCCACAGTATATAGAGTTTCCCAGGCTATCAGAGCTACAGCTGCCAGCCTAAGCCACAGCAATGCTAGATCCCAGCCATGTCTGCGACCTACACCACAGCTCAAGACAATGCTGGATCCTTAACCCACTGAATGGGCCAGGGATTGAACCTATGTCCTCATGGATACTAGTCAGATTCATTTCTGCTGAGACACAAGGGGAACTCCTAATAAACTTTTTTTTTTTTATTATACATGGAATTCCATGTAGAGTATGATTCCATTATCATCAAAACATTTCTGTCTTCTACCTTGGGCACTCACTTTATCTGGATCAAAGTCTTGAAGTGGGGAGAGGACAAAGTAGATGTCCAAGCCCCTTTCCCCTAAAAAGAGTCCAGATGAGCAGTCCACATACATCACTTTCTCTGAAAACTCTTTTGTCTCTATAGCTGGCCAAGAGGGTCTTTGCTTAGAGACATGTAGTTAAACTTATAATAAAGATTTCAGCTCAGGAAGAAATAGCCTTTTTGGACCTGGTCCTCTCCAGCCACAAGACACCATTTCATGTATAAAACTCCTGATAACAATGAGTCTGATTTGTCTCTTTTATATTTAACATAAAAAGCAGCCTTCTGGTTATCATTTAACAAAGTGCAGATATGCTTTGTAACCAATTAAACACATATAAAGGACAGAAGATATAGACCTGGAGCTACTGTTTCTAAGCAGTTTAAATATATGCAACCAATAGCTATATCTTTAATATACCTGTCTTTGTTTTACATATTCCGCTGCTTCTGATTTGCACCACAAAACACAAAGAGCCCAGCAATACAAGAAACCCAGCAAATGTGCAGACAGCAATTCCCAGCAGGGGCCTCAGCCTCTCACAGCATGAGGCTCTGCCTCTCAGTGATGTGAAAAGCCTGTCACAGACTGACTTTCCAGCTGATGCTGCAGCCTTCTTACATTCTGGATAAGCAATTTCTATACTGTTATTTTCTCACATGAATTTCACAAATGGTTCATATCAATTTGGCACAACCTAGTCATCTGAAATTTCCAAAGAAATGACATTTCTATCCCTGGAAAGATGAAATAAATGTGTAAATGTATTTGAGGATTTTGCTTTAAATATTATGCTACATATTCCAGTTATTGTATCTTGGCAATCTAACCTTGTTTCTCTTTATACATTCTAGATTATATAACATATACTCTCTTAAAAATGTATCAGGATCTCTAGAAAACTGTTACTTCCACCCATTCCTCCTATCTTAAATTATTAAGGATTTATCATATACTCAGTGCTTTAAATTCTGCACTAGAATTCTTCATTCCATTTCTCTTCCTTCACCCCCTCTTCATTCTCTTCCTTCTTATTGAGCAAGTTCCTTTACTAGGGCCTGGATTAATGTTCCACATGTATGCCCTTGGCCCAATCCTATCACTGGCCTTCACTATCGTATGCACACCTGTGGGGATACCTGCAATCATACAAGTGCGCACTGGCAGCCAAAGCCCCCACAGCTACTGGCATGCCCACAGTTGGCCTGAGCACTTGCTATTGGCCCTGACCCCAACCACTATGTATATGTCTGCATCCAGCCTCTCCACTATACAGGCACCTGAAGTCAGCCCCCACAGTCAAGTGTTATGAACACCAGTAGTGCTGACCTACCACTGCTGCCCTACCCTAGTAACTGGACTCAGCTCATTAAAAGCATCATACGCTAGCATCAAGTAGGATTCATCCCTGGGATACAAGAATGGTTCAACATATGCAAATCAATAGATGTCATATATCATATTTATAGAGTGAAAGAAAAATTTATAGAAAAAATCATGATCATCTCAATAGATGCAAAAAATTACTCAACAAAATCCAACATCCTTTCATAATAAAAAATCTCAACAAAGTGGGTATAAAGGGAACATACTTAACAAAAAAGAGGCCACATATGACAAGCTCACAACTAACATCGTACTCAATGGTGAAAGGCTGAATGCTTTCCCTCTAAGATCAGGAATATGACAAGAGTGTCTGCTATCATTACTCCTATTCAACACAGTACTGGAAGTCCTAGCCAAAGCAATTAACCAAAAAAAGGAAATAAAAGGCCCAAATGAGAAAGGAAAAAAAGTAAAATTGTCTCTGTTTGCTGATGACGTAAGTATAAAATACTAAGGATACCACCAAAAAGCTGTTAGAACTATTAAATGAATTCAGTGAAGTTTCAAGATACAAAGTCAACATACAGAAATCAGTTGCATTTCTATACACTAACAATAAACTATCTGAAAATGAAATAAAGAAAGCAATTTCAGTCGCAATAGCATCAAAAACAGTAAAATAATTATGAATAAATTTAACCAAAGAAGTGAAAGATTGGGAGCTCCCTTTGTGACTCAAAGGTTTATGAACCCGACTGGGATCCATGAGGATGTGGGTTTGATCCCTGGCCTCGCTCAGTGGGTTAAGGATCTGGCATTGCTGTGAGCTGTGGTGTAGGTTGCAGATGCGGCTTGGATCCGATGTTGCTGTGGCTGTGACGAAGGCTGGCAGCTGTAGCTCCAATTTGACCCCTAGCCTGGGAACTTCCATGTGCTGCAGGTGAGGCCCTAAAAAGCGGGGAAAAAAAAAAAAGAAGAAGAAGAAGTGAAAGATCTAGACACCAAAAAATATAAGACACATCCATGTTCATGGATTAGAAGAATTAGCATTGTTAAAATGTCTCTACTACCCAAAGAAATCTATAGATTCACTTCAATCCCTATCAGAATTTCAAAGGCATTTTTTTCACAGAAATAGGAAAGCATAATCCTAAACTTTATACGATATCACAAAAAACAAAGCATTCTGGAGAAAGAACAAACTCAGAAGCACTATGTTTCCTGATTTCAAACTATATTATAAAACTATAGTATCAAAATATGATACTGGCATAAAAACATATACATTGATTAAAGGAACAGAATTGAGAGCTTGGAAATAAACTCATGTACATACAGTCAACTAATGTTCAAAAAGCAGTCAAGAATACTCAATGGTGTCTTCAATATATGGCACTGGGAAACAAGATATTCATATTCAAAAGAATGAAATTGGACCCCTATCTTATTCCTCTCACATAAAAAATAACTTGAATTAGATTCAGGACTTAAACATAAGACCTGAAATGTGAAACATAAACTCCTAGAAGAAAACATAGGGAAAAGACTCAATATTGGTCTTGGCAAGTATTTTTTTGGATATGACACCAAAAGAATAAACAACAAAAGAAAATATCAACAAGTGATTCCACATAAAACTAGAAAGCTTCTGGAGCTCCCGTCATGGCACAGTGGAAACAAATCTGACTAGGAACCATGAGGTTGCAGGTTCAATTCCTGGCCTCGCTCAGTGGGTTAAGGGTCTGGCGCTGCGGTGAGCTGTGGTATAGGTTGCAGACCCGGCTTGGATCCAGCATTGCTGTGGCTGTGGCGTAGGCCGACAGCCACAGCTCCGATTAGACCCCTAGCCTGGGAACCTCCATATGCCACAAGTGCAGCCCTAAAAAGACAAAAGACAAACAAAACAAAAACTAGAAAGCTTCTGCACAGCAAAAGAAGCAATCGAAAAAATGAAAAGCAACCTAAGGAATGGGAGAAACTATTTACAAACTATATATGATAAGGGGTTAATATCCATATCTATATCTATATCATATAACTTGATCGCAACCCCCCCACCCAAATAATCTAATGAAAAATGGTCAACAGACCTGAATAGATATTTTTTCAAAGAACACTTTCAAATGGCCTATAGGTACATGAAAAGATGTTCAACATCACCTATCATCAGGGAAATACAAATCAAAGCCAAAATGAGATATCTCCTCATACCAGTTAGAAAGACTATTATCGAAGAGACAAGAATCAAGTGTTGATGAGGACTCAGAGGAAAGAGAACCCTTGTGTACTCTTAGTGGCAATGTAAATTGGTATAGCCATCATGGAAAACAGTATGGAATTTCCTCAAAAAATTAAAAACAGAACTACCATATGACCCAGCAGCCCTATGTCTGGTTACATAGACAAAGGAAATAAAATTACTATCTTGGAGAGTTATCTACATTCCCATGTTTATTGCAACATCATTCACAATAGCCAAGACATGGAAATATTATTCAGCCATAAAAAAGGAAATTCTACCGTTTGCAACAACATAGATGGAACCTGAGGGCATTATGCTAAGCGAAATATGTCAGTCAGAGAAAGAAAAATACTGTATGATCTCACTTACATGTGGAATCTTAAAAAGTCAAATTCATAGAAGGTGAGAGTGGTTCCCAAGGACTGGGGCAGGGGGTGGGGTGAGGGAAATAAAGAGATGTTGGTCAAAGGACACAAATCTCCAGTTATAAGAGGAATAAGTTCCAGGGATCTGATGCACAGCATGGTGACTACAGTTAAACAATACCGTATTTTATACTTGAAAGGTATCAGACAAGTAGATTTTAAATGTTCTTACAACAGCAACCAAATTGTAATTACATGAGGTGAAAGATGTGACTAACTTCATTGTGGTAAACATTTCACAGTATATATGGCTATTAAATCATCACAGTATACACCTTAAACTCACATAATGGGTCAACTATATCACAATAAAACTGGTGGTGAGAATGGAAAGAAGGAGAAATGCTAAAAAGGACAGAAGTTTAAGAGAGCAGAGTGATCAGCATTGAATCCATCAGAAGACACCCTCAGTGTATATCATGCACACTCTCACAGTCCTCGCTGCCCTGAGCCCACACTTAGGGACAGCCCCAGCTGCCTCACCACCACTTCTGGCAGTGTCTAATACTAGGTATTAAGGCAGTGCCATCAGCAAGGAAAACCGACTATCGTTGATGGGCATTGTGGACACTGCCATAGGCACTGATGTTTGGGGCTCTTGTGGCAGCAGAAACTATAGTCTGTAGGGTCTAGAGTGAACTATTTCCCAGTACTCATCGTCAGAACCTGAGAAGGGCCAAACTGTGCCTGTATTATGAATCGTTATTATCCCAGCATCTAACATCATACCTGACACATAGTAGGCATACACTGAATATTTATGAGATGAGTAAATAAACAGATGAAAACTGAATGAATGAGCAAACTAGAAAATATCAGAGTCACTAGATATACATTTCCAACTATGGGAACAAACTTCAAAGATTGTCTTTAAAAATATACATGAAGGGAAAGGTCATGAACACTTAAAACTCCAATCAAGGTGACTGAGAGCGGTTTCAAGGAGGCAGAACTGGTATTTAACTGTAAGTACAATTCTAATCAAGTATATCAGACTCATGTTTGAAAGAAAAAACACATGAATGGAAGATGATCATCCATATGAGCAGGGGGAAGAAAAATAGGATCCCAGAGGAAGAAAATGTTTATAAATAACTATGGAAGTAGTTACCTAGAAGAAAAGGAATTCCAACTGAACACTACAATTTTGAATTTCTTGGCAACATTATCCCTAGAGTACCTCAATCTGTTCCAGCTGGGGGATACTTCTTGAATCAAATCACTCCTAATATTTGGATTCCTCACGCACTTATCTTATGCCAATCCAGGCATTCTCATTTCTTGACAGTTATAATGCTTCCTAAAATTTGACAAATTCATGCATAGGAGATAGGCCTCTGAGAGCTGGGTTAATGATGCTATCTCAGGGTACGGGCAAAAGGAAATTTCTGAGCCGCAGGGCTGAGATCTAGCTATGCCCTGATGGTAGTGAAACTCCCAGAGTGAGTGTCACCAGCTGTGGAAAGTGGTTGGTGGCTGGCTAGTCTTCTGCAAGTGACTTCCCTTCTTTGCCCAGTGCCTTTGCCAATGTCACCTGTCCCCCCCAGAAAGCCAGAGGAGGACAGAAGGAAAATGGTGAACACCACTGAGCAATCAGTGGTTTGTAATAAACAAAAGAAACACCCTGGAGACACCCAGCAATGTATAAAGAATTTTTAAATCTCTAGATTTTTCTAAAGAGAAAATAGAAGCAGAACCAGAGAAAATCCATGACTCCATAATTTAATGGGCCAATATCTCTGGGAAACTTAGTTTGCACCATCTCTAAAATTCAAAGTCACTTACTATTCGTTTCTGTGCATCTCACCAAGTTACCAGTTACCTCCAAATTACCAAGTTCACCTTGTGCATTGATTACCTTGGTGCCTCTGAAACATTTGACAAAGGAGATTGCCGCCCGAAATGGAAACTTTTTCTCAATAGCACAAAGATGGGACAACATGCTGCCTCTCTCCCTGTCTCTTCAGTGGCTCCTTCACTAATTCCAATTTTTCCTCCTTCAGCTAACTGGAGTTTGGGTCTTCAAATCTTGACTCTCTATCTTTACTGCTAGTGAGTCCTGGCCCAGTCAGATTGCCCCAACCACACTCACCCAATATTTATTTATTGAGCAGCTCCAGTGCGATATGCTATTTTCTTCCTAATTGTGACTCAAGCCCAGCCCTGACTGGTGTATGAAACATTAGACGCATGCCCTTAGCAGCACTTCTGGACATCTATGTGCTGATGGTCTACCTTCACCTCCAGCAAAGCAGAGAAAAACATTTGTACTTTCTATTGCAAGTAACAGGGTATGAAAATCAAAATAGCCTAAATATAAATGAAAATAATTTGTTCAAGCTCAGGAGTAGAGTGAATTTCAAGATTTGGCTTCTTTTCTCTCTCTGTCTCAGTTCTGCCCTCTTCCATGGGTTGCATTAATACTCAGGCAGGCTACTCGTCTTAGCACCATCTTCTTAGAAACCTCCACACCATGATAGCCAAGTGGAAGAAGATGCAAATGTGCAGACTGAAGCCCCACCCCTGCTCCCCAAAAAAGTCAGAGGTCCAAGTAAACCACTATCTTGTATACCCGTAGAGGCCACAGGAGCGAAAATATAGAAGGCTTGAGGCCAAGCATGCTTGTACAAGTTATTAGACTACATTCTACTGTCTAGAACTTGTTTCAATGAATCTAGAACTTCCATAACCATCCAGTTTCCACAGCCACCTCTGAGAGGTCCACCTTGCTCATACCAAAACAGTCTCTCTTGGTCCTGAGACTTTCTGGACTGGATATATCCTCAGCTATGGCTGAGCGTAACACGTATACAATAAATCATCTCTTTTGTTGCCTTAAAAGAAATCGTTAGATGGACCTTCTCATGGTAATAAATGGTTGCACTTGTTCTAGGACTCAAACATACATCTCAGATTATAGGAGAAGAGGGCCTCTCTTTATAGCCACTTAACAGTATAGCTTTATTCTGATTGATGAATTGGGGTCAGCATCTACCTCTGAATGATCGCTGTGGTCAGAGAAATGCTTTGAGCTACTGGTTTAGGCCACAGCCCTAGGCTCATTTCTGAACCAGTTACTGGGGCAAGTGACGTGATTATTATGGTTAGTCTAGACCAAGCAGAGCTTTCTCTGGAGTAAGAGGTATTATCAGTCTCACCAAGAATGGCTGCCAAATAATGGAGCGGAATGAGTGTCAGAAAGGCAACCAATAGTTTTAGCTACATCTTGTCTACTTGGGAGCCATAGAAAAAGAAAAATTCTGTGCAGTCAAGTTTCCAGACAGCTAAGGGTTCACTTCACTTCTTATATATATTAATTGGTTTGAATGACATGGTTCAAAAATGTGTTCTTTATATCTTTTATTATTAATGTAAGTATACTAAACATAAATTAACCATTTAATGATGATTTGAGGTCATCGTGCTATAAATTTCTTATTTTACCAATTACAATAGAGGGATTGACCCCAGGAGTTACTGAGCTGTGCATGGCTATGGCCCATTAAATGATCCAGAATACTATGCACTTTAACAAATTGTATCTACTTTTTATGACTTTTCCTTCTCTTCCCTTTCTTTAAATTGCTACTTCTAATCTGCAGTGGAATTGGGAACACATAATGAAGCTTTTAAAATTGTGTATAAATTAAAAGTGAAAAAAAAGAAATTGCCTAGGTGGAAATATGCCAACATGCAAACCATGGTTGCCTCTGGGTAGGGGCATTAATTTGTTTTTATTCATCTTTGTTTTCTCATTATTTTTTTCTATAATAGTTAAGAGTAACTTTTATGATCACACACACACACACACACACTACACACCACATACATCACATACACACATACAAAACTAAACAAAGTAAATGGGATTTGAATGGTGTCTTAAAATTCCCTAAGTGGAAAAATGTCCCAGCTATTAATTCTTGCAGCCTGTGACAAATCTTCTAACAGATTTAAGGACTTGTTACTGAATCTCTGTTGCCTGGTATGTTCTGAGTCAGGGAGTGTATATGCTTGAAAAGAAGAGATCATAGAAAAGTCAAAACATACCAGGGGGAAGGTCAGCTACCCACCTACCATGAGGCTTGGCCCTAGTAGCTTACCACCAGGCACAGACTGGCCCTCTGCCTTACAGATGGGAACCTAGCTTTGCCTGTGCCTCAGGGTTAGGCAGTTCATGAGGATGATGACTCAACACTGTGGAAACATAATTAGAAGGTATGCTTCTTACCCAGAATACCAATTTAATGACAGACAATGAAAAAGGACCTGCTACTCAAAAGGAAGTTTTAACCTAGCATAGAAACCATATGGGGAGCAAAATTATATTTAGAAGGCTGATTGGTTATCATAAAATTAGAACAAACTATGAAGTACCATCAGGTTAAAATAGTCTAATACACCCATCCTTCAACATGCTAGGTCACCTCTGCCAATCACACCAGACTGTCTGAGGCCTCGACCACTCCAAACCGTGCTTTTGGGGCACTGCCAAGCTTTGTCTCCATGACTCACTATTTTATTTACTTCAATACCAAACAACCCTCTTTCTACTGAGCCATTCTTTTGGCGGAGTTAATACAGTCATAGGCTGTAGATAAATATTATCACTCTTAAAGTCACTTATCATACTTCTCTTTACAGGTCTAGGAGAACAGTTTTCAACTTCATGGTCTGGTCCCCTCCCACTCCACATACTACACTCAACTTTTAAGAGAACTGAAATTCAAACTTAAGAGGGTTCAAATAGATATGAAACTAACTCATTATCTTCCCCACAACTCCTCCACTAAGCCAAATCAGTTCCCCAAACTAACTTAGCTTTTTAAAAAATTAATTAACAGCTCATCTTTGACTCTTTTCTCTCTGTTGCTCCTTATTCTTGAGGTGGCCAAGTCTTGTTTATGCCTCCTTCTCAGTGTTTCCCCATCCATTATTTTCTTTCCCATTGCCCCACTTTTTTTTTTTTTCCTTTTTAGAGCTGCACCTGAAGCACATGGAAGTGCCCAAGCTAGGAGTCAAATCAGAGCTGCAACTGCTGGCCTAAGTCACAGCAACACCTGATCTAAGCCACATCCATGACCTACACTGCAGCTTGCAGCAACACTAGATCCTTAACCCACTGAGTGAAGCCAGGTATTAAGCCCGTATCCTCACAGACATTGTGTCAGGTTCTTAACTCACTTAGCCCCAACAGGAACTCTGCCCCAGTTTTTTTTTTTTTTTTAATCTCAACCTAAATTATTACAATAGTTGCCTCCTTAGCACAGTAGGCAGCAGGTCAGTCTCATAAATTACTGCAATAGTCTAGTAATTCCTTTCCTTGCCCTCTGTCTCCTCTCACCTGCATATTATTGCCCTATTAATCTTCTAGAAACTTTCTCAAAATATTTAAGGACTCCTCATTACACAAAGAATGAAGTGCAAATGCTTTGGACCAGTGCTCAAAGCCCTCCCAAGTTTGGTCTTTATATTCTGCTTGGCTTCACATTCCATAACCTTTCAATAAGGATCTTCTATTTAAGCTTTTGTACTCTCAGTGTGGACAAATGAAAAAGTTAAACATAAACAATGCCTGTGTTTTGTAATGTAAACCTATTTGCATTGACAACTTCAGACAAGCATTGCATAACTTGCAATGACTTATGACCGTCTATCATTCAGAAATATCCTGGA